>NC_142604.1:54032760-54406423 GCF_041222555.1 Hakea prostrata
AAAGGATATTGTCGACAGGGATATTGGGATTAAGGATGGAATAACTCAATCCAAACTCCTTTACTAATTCATGCAATTCAATATTTTTGAACTTTGGGTTTGATAGGGACACTAAATTATGGTTTTTTTCTCCTAGTTTTCATAATAACTTGCTATTATGTATGGATAGAAGAAGAAAAAAACAACTCCAAGGTTTGGAATAATAAAGACCCTGAAGCAATGTAGAAAAAAAATCTAATTTTGATAAGTATGTTGCTTACCTTGATGGGTAAGTCTTATGTATTTATAAATAAACATGGCTATTGTACAAGAGTCGTTTACAATGTTCAAATTTGAATTCAAGTTTTTTATTTTGAATTCAAATTTAAAAACTTGAATTCAAACCATAACATATCCGTTATGGTCTTTCATCCCCCCTCAAACTCTGCGTTGGCAGGTGCAAGAGTTTGTCTCTATGCTTGAAGAAAGCTTGTGATGTTAAGTAAACACATCTACAATTTGATCATCTGACCGAACAAAGTGCACTTTTATGGCGTTGTTCTGAACCAAGTCTCGGACAAAATGATAGTCCACTTCTATATGTTTTGTGTGAGCATGTAGCACTAGATTTGCAGCCATTTGTGTTGCGAACACATTATCACAATAAATTTTCATTCCTCTTGAAAGTTGTACTTGCAAATCACGTAGAACATAAGAAAGCCATAGTAACTCAGATGCTATGACTATTGCCCTTTAAATTTTAATTTAATCTTTCTATTTTTAAAGTGCACAATTTAACACTGAGTGTTATTAATTATTAGTTAAATTATTTTTCTATACTCGGTAAATAATAGGTAAAAAAACTTACATTCTACGATTTTTCCCTAAATTGAATTATTAAAGTCACCAACAGAGTTGATAGTTCCTCCATAACTCAGCAAAATAGTAATTTTTTTTTTGTATATTTCACTTTGACTTTTTACATCAACACCTGAATTTAAAGAAGAATAAAATGGTCTTTATACATTAACACCTGACAATCACTTAATATCATTTAACTAAAAGGGAATAATTTTAATTTTACAAAATAGATAAATCAATATGCAATTCTATTACATCATAATTTTTCAAGAATATATAAGTAATCAATATTATTTGTTGAAAATTTCATGAAGAAATAAGTTACTATACAGTTTTGTCTTTATCTTCTTTGAGCAACATTCCCTTTGGGAGTCAACCATCCGCTAATTTATTTATTTATTTATTATCATTATTTTTTTTTTGGGTGAAAAATCATCGGCTAATTGATCCCTATGTGAACATTCAACTTGAAATTTTCAATATGAAAAGTGAGAGTATTGGTTTTTCTCTTAATAATAAAATTTGTATAATTTTTCACCTAACATGTGATTAGTTTTGGAAAAACATCATCTGTGCACATATATGTTAAATAATTGGCTGAGAAAGTCAAAAAACTACAAGACTATTTTGGACTTTTCAAATTTAAAGTCACGCTTTAAATTCCAGCCTGTTATTTGGCATATATGTCCACTTAGAGGATTTTTTTTCCATTACTTTTTGTCTTATATTCTGAAAGTATCCCATTAGCCAGTTAATGAACAACTAACCAACATTAAAGCAACATTCAAGTTGAAGATTTTAATACTTAATGTGATAATATAAACCACTTCATCCTATCTTGTCCATGGTGAGATATGTGGTAGGTGCTTATGTATTTAATTATTAATCGAAGTGCTTTACATCTCAACTTGAATTTATTATTTTACCCAAAAATAAAAAAATAAAACTTGATTTATTTATTTATTATATCTGGAGGTTCATCTGGCCACTTACGTGCACCTCGACTACATCTTCAGGGGAGCTTTATATAATTAATATAAGCGGGGCTTCGCCTCTAGCCCCAAGGGTATTCGAACTCTGACCTCCTATGCGTTGTAAGAATATCGGATAGAGAAATTCCACGACCCGATAGAGTTTCATTATTCCAGTGAACTACTAGATAATTCTAGAAGAAAAAGTGGCAAGAGATCTTATTCGTGTGAAGTGATCTTATTTTACCCAAAAATCAGCGAGATCATATTATCGTACGCGCATTATATGGTTCTCCAGATACAAAATGACGCTCTTTTCTAGTCATATGACATGTGAATTCCATTTAAATGATGTAAATGTAAATGTAAATAAATTTTTTTTTTTTTTTTTGTCAACATTGTAAATAAATCAAACCCTAGTGCTGCTGCTAATTCATGCAATTTAGTGTGTTATAACTTTGGGTTTGATACAGACTAAATTATGGTTTTTCTTTTTAGTTTCCATAATAACATGCTACTATGTATGGATAAAGAACCTAATCCATTAAAAATACTTAACAGTGTTAATAAATGGATATGAGATTTGAAATTACAACCTAAATGTACTATTGACCCATAGAAAACCAAATGATGCACTAATAAATCTTATCCCCTTGCCGATGCTCTATTAACAATATCTTCACGTAACCCCACATTAATGTGCGTAGGGTATTTAATGAACTAAATTGCGTCAACTAGAATATGGGACTTTTTTTTGGGACAACACTATCCAATATCTTAACACAAGGATAGTGCAATTGGAAAATTTTGGAGGCATTACTACATCACATTTTGGAAGGCATACAAATAGCACAATAAGGGGGAGTACATCTAAAAGAAATATGGTGTGATGAAATGGCAACACGAAATATGCTCCAGGGCTAAGGACTAAATGCTCACTCTCCAACTTTAATCCCAATTTTAGCACAAACTCTAACTACCATTTTTCGCTAAAAGGATCATTATATTAAGCGAAAAAGAATGGGCTAAAAGTATTTGGAAGACTTCTTTGCAGCAACAACAAGTTTTCTGTTGGAGACTTTTTAATGATAGACTACCTGTTGATGCCTTATAGACTCGGAAATGGATTATGCTAGCCTCTCGTTGTACTCTATGTGGTAAAGCATAGCAAACTTAGAAATTCGTTTTTCAAATCCCACACCATTAGACAATGGTTCCTAAAGGTAGCTACAGAAAATGTAGGACTCAGAAGTAAGATGGCTAAGTATGTTTTCTGATGTAACTATACTATCTAGTTTTATCAATATATCTTCTTTTCTCATTAATTAAAAAAATTTGACTACTTCTTCACTCAGATACCAATCAAATTAATAAATAAAAGGTATAATTGCAATTGCTCCATTCAACATAGTTAAATTACAATTTTATCTTTTATTTTTATAAACTTTATATTTTCTTTACTTTTACTATTGCCATTTTATGGTAAAAACTGTTTGTTTGTTAGTTAATGTTTGTCATCTTATCATTTTTAAAAGAGTAGTTACTCTGACGTCTCAGAACAAAAGCCATCAAATGTGAAATCCCTTCTTATCTTTAATAAGCACATTGTTCCAATTCGGTTAGAATTGTTAGGGTACAGTTGTAAAGATCGTTATGTTCTTATGTATAATGGGATGAAAAAACCTTATCTACCCTTCTCCACTAGACTTATTCTTCAATAACTCTTCACGATTTCCTCTCATCCCAAACCCTATCTCTTTTGGCGCTTAAGAACTCCATTGTTGAAGCTCAACGCAAACTCAGCATCAACCACCAATAGCTCTTCATCAATCACTAGGTTTTCTAGTTTAGTTATTTTCTTTCTCTCCATTTAATCAATCCCCAACTTTGAGTTTGTATTTGTTGTTATACCCAAAAAAAGAGTTTGTATACATGTGCTTGTATCAATCACTAGGATTTGTTTCTTTTTATTTCGCAATATTATATAAACTCAGCCTCTTTTTCTGATCCTATACATGTGCTTGTATCCATGGAAAGAAATTTTGGCGAAATAAAAAATGCACCGAAACCCGATATTACAACCTTTCGCCGGAAAATCGTCGATTTTCCGGCAAAACCAAGATTTTCCGGCGAAAGGTTGAACTTTCGCCGGGAAATCGACGATTTTCCGGCGAAACCACATCCTCATCCTTCCAGATCGTTGCTGGAGAAGAAGAAGAAGAATGAAAAAGAGAAAGAAACAGAAATAGCAGCGGCAATGTTGCCGGAGAAGAAGAAGAAAAAAAGAGAGAAATAAAAAGAAACAGCAGCTGCCGGCCATGGTGTAGAACTGAAGTAGAAAGAGAGAAAGAAAGAAATCAACGACTGTGCCTGAACAAATCTGGACAAATCAAAACCAAAACCCTAGAAGTAACAAGTGAAATTCAACGAATTAAAACCATCAAAAATTAAACTCGGCATTTTCCTCGTTTGGTTCTTAAACATTGTAGAACAAACATTGAGATAGAAAGATTGATGTAGACAATGAGCAGATACAGGGGGAAATACAAACACTTTGAGTCTCAGACATCCAAGGAAGGATAGAAGCAGCACAAGTTCTCAAGCCCGGCGAAGGCGAAAGCTCTCAGGCAGCCACTGCGAATGTTTGAGAAACAAGCCTTAGAAATTATCATCATCGACAAACAGTGATTGACCAAATTATAAACCAGCGTGCTTATGCAATCCAAGCATGGTGTGGATTGGTACACAAGAAACACGACAGAGAACCCTACACAGGAAGGGAATCCAGCGATATCGCCGGTCATGGTGTCGGCGAAATCTCGCCGAGATTTCGCCGTTTGGCCCGGTTCGCCGGGCGGCGAACCGGGCCGAACGAGAAATCGTTCCATGCTTGTATCTCTATCTACTTGACTAGGAAATTTACAGCTGATAGAAAATATATCAGTTCTTCTACTTCATCTGAAAAAATATAATAAGAATAACTATATATCAAATAAATGCATTATTATTAACTGCAAGCAGATTTCTACCAACTTATTGAGAGATTAATACGCCAACAACAATTTATTTATTGAGTGATAATGTCTGTTGCTATTAATCTTGAAATGTAACTTTCTATTTCGTTTTTCCTGTAAGAAAAAATACAAATGAAAAAGAATTTACAATGACCTAACCATTTTCTCCTCTCACCTAATGGCTACCTAGCTGTTAATGGCAAACTTAACAAATCTCATGTCTTCATAAATAAATTTTTTTATTTTTTTGGTATCTAAGGTTCATCCGGGCCAGCTTGTGGGCACCTTGATTACATCCTCAGGGGATGCTTGTCGTCCGTAAAGGTCGAACCCATAACCTCTCCACTGAGAAGTATGGATCTTACCACTCTACCAACTCTGCATTGACATCATAAATGAAATTTTATTAGGTTTATTTCTGTCAAGCAAATAGATCAGTTATTTCTCTCTGGATGAAGGACAGCTGTCCATCAGTCACATTCAAAGGTTGAGATTAACTTAAAAGAAATATATGTATTTTTTAAATCTTACCTCAACCTTTAGATGTGACTGATAGATAACATGTGTCTTTCATTCAAGAAGAAATGGATGATCTATTTTCTTGTCAAAAATGGACTTGATAAAATTCCCATCTATCGCCTCAAAATTGTCTTGCCAAGTGCTTTGTCACATTGTAAAATTGGGCTTAACTTTGGTATTCAGGCCCACATGCTCACACTTTCTGGTCGGTTGCTGTCCAAACTGCTGTTTATTTGATGAACCAGGTTCCTTTAAAACTTCTTGGCCAGATTTCTCCATGGGAAAGTTTGTTTGATACATTACCCTATGGCAGCTTGAAAGTTCTTGGGTCTGACCATATCAAGCATATTTAAGGTTATGCCTCTCTCACCACTCTGCTGAGGCCCATTCTTTCTTCCATGCTCACCTTCGCCCACAAGCCCATCTAGCTAGGCCTACGGTTTTACCTAGGCCACTTAAAAATTCTGATCATGGGCCGGTTATTTGACCTAGCTAGGGGATTACCCCTAGATGGGCAGACCTAAATATTGTGTATTTAATGTGCAACATGTGCTGCCAAGGTTCGATCTTGACCGCCCGTCTCACAGGTGGTTGAAAGCGGGACAGACAGTTGAGATTTCGACCTCAACTGTTGACAAAACAATACTGTGCATTAAATGCATAGCACTGAAGCTGAACTACCCTTGAACAACAATTTTGATCATCTAGCGCATGACCCTTGGATGATAATCTTCCTTGGAATTGGAGGGGCATTCCACAAAATAACCAAAACCACCCGACCGAATGTGTAAGGATGTTCTTTTATATCCTTTGTTGAGAAATCCAGACTGCAATTGAGATGAAGAAGGCTTTAGTTACTCATTCCTCTGTGAAACCCTCCAATTTCTCTACTATATATATGGTGGGAATCCTTCAATTTTTTTGCAGTGAAGCAAACTAGGTCAAGTGTATCGTTTATTTTACGAGACAGGGGCCTCTGTAGGTTCTCCAAGAACGGAAAATAGTCTCTAAGCTCTGCATTCCTAACATGAACTCAGCATTAGTAGTAATTTTAGATCACATTCAGCCTTAATTGGGACCATGGTTGTTACAAATTCTTGTAGGGATTGAACCATTTTTTAAGTAATTTTTAATAGCAGTGAATTCAAACTTGAGCTAGTCTCCATTTGGGTTGACGAATGTATGATTCATCCGAAGCAAAAATCCTAAAAAGTTGGAATTTGTCTCGACTAACTACCAAAATTATTTCTCTCTTGAACCAACTTGGTCGATTCAATATGTCTCTAGGTGGGCTAATTTTGTAGCCGATTCCCTAGCTAGGAAGGCCCGGTCCATGGCAAGTAGGACTGTCTGGTCTAATTCCGTTCCTTGGCTTCTTGAAGCTTGTAATCAGGATGTCTTGGGTTTTTCTTGCCCTTTTGCTAATTAAAAGTATGTTTACAAAAAAAAAAAAAAAAAAAATTATTTCTCATTTTATAATTTATTCTTCATAAATTCGGTCACCAATATCTTTCTTTCACATTTAAAAACCGGGTGAGAATTGTATGCAGAAACTCCTGAAATTCCTTTGCTTTCTCACCTCCTATAATTCATCTGCGTACAATTCTCACCTCTATAAATTCAGTCACCAATATTTTTCTTTCACATCTCTATAAATCTCGGTTCCTATAATTCCTATCTACGATTGTGACACTTGACAATTAATTATCCAATGGTCATGATTAGAATCCATCTAAGAATTGAACCTAATAAATTCTTAAAATTAAGTTTCGAGAAAAGAGAAGAGACAATTGGGAGAAAATTTAGGAATTTATTAGGTTCAGTTCTTAGTTGGGTTCTAATCATGACCCTTGGATAATTAACTATCACCTGTCACAATCCTAAATAGAAATTATAAGAAATTGTAAGAGGTGAGAATTGTAGAAGATGTGAACCTAAAAAATCACTAGTACTATAATGTAAGGAACGCCAATAAATATTTTATAAATAAATAAATAATCAAATAGCGTTTGTTGAAAATTTTGTTATAAGTAGTTTTTATCGAATGGATACTTTCTTTTGGTAGTCATTGTCGGCTGATTGAACCCTATGTGAACAAGCAACTTGAAATTTCCACTTATAAAGTAAGAAGATTGAATTTTATTAATAAAAACATATCATTTTCCACCCAGCATGTGATTACTTTTTGTCGTATCTTCTAAAAATGTGCATTAGCCAGCTAATGATTGACTAACTTACATATAAGGAACTTTGCTGGTTGAAAGTCTTAATATTTAATGACAACATACATCATTCTATCCTTATATTAGCTATGAATAAAAATCCATGGTTTTTACCCCTCAGAAAAAAAAAAAAAAATTTTGAGACATGGCACAGCCGCACAAGTGTCTATGCATTTAATTAGTATTATTTTTTTTAAAAAAAAAATTTAAACACACCCTAAAATAATAGCCAAACTTATAGATACTCCAAAAATATATCAAATTAGTAGACACCTAAAATGTTTCTTAAATTGGCAGTTGCTCCATTTTCCATTAGAATGGTACAATTAGAGGAAGAGATAAATATATCTTCAGCAGCGTTTCTGTGTTATAAATCAAAATTACGATTTTTTCCCATTGTATATATTAGGGCAAATTACATGGCACCCGCTATAAAGGGGGTAAAACTCTTGATCACCCGTTATTAGCTCTTAAATTACATGGCACCTACAATCAAAATTACAAGTTACTCACAGTTACATTTTCAATTAAGTAAATGTGTAAAATGACCAAAATACCCTTATTTATATTTAAAGTATTTAGAATGATCTGCCCAATTGTTGGATGGGTGAAGGGATTCAAGAATCCCTTCACCCATCTTCTACCTCTGCGCATTCTTTCTCTCTCTGCTTTGCTCCTTGGAACACCCATGGACAATCCTCCATTGCAATAAATTGCCATACCTGGCCCAATTCTCACCTCAATGATTCAACGTTTCAACTTTTCAAATGGAGACGCGGATGGTCTTCTCTTTGGCCACGTCACTGACACCCCCCTCCGATCTAGCGGATGATGACAAACCTAATTATCTTCTTCTCGCTCCGACTCTTCCACTCTCATTACCACCATTACAAGCTTCTTCTGCTCCGGCACCATCAATAGTTTCCACGATTCAATGGGTCGAATAGACCTTAACGCTATTCGCCGATTTCTTGATGATGGAGGACTTGGCAGGTCTTTAACTGGTTTGTTGGGAGGTGCAGAACTACACTCTAGCCTTTCATGAAAGAATTCTCAGTCATAGCTTCTCTCTACAACAAAGCCCTTAACCTGAATTCCCCTAATGATCCACTCTCTTCCACTCCCAATTCTACTCCTTGTGTCATTATCATCTTCTCCACCCCTTCTTCTAATCAATTGATTCACACTCACGAGCACCAAGCTTTGCAGTTTCGTAAATCAACTGGTGGTTCCAAGCCCATATCAATGGATGTCGACAACATTGGGCAGGCATTTCGAGGGCATTACAATGCGTTTTCACCTAGCTCTCCCTTCCCATGGATGCCTTGTGGGTTGAGTCATTTGGAGGAATAGCAAAGCGGCAACTAAAATCAGGAGAAACGGATATCGAGAGTGGAAGGTTGAGTTGTTTAATAGGTTCGGAGGCAGCCAATTATACGTCTGAGTTGGCGGGTTTGTATGGAAAAATGCTTGAAAAGCTCAAGGAAGTGGCACGCCTTGTCGAGCAGAGTTCAGCTAGAATCCTTGAATAGGTATGATTTGGAGAGTTTCTTGAACAGTGTTTTTGAATTTTCTTGGAGAGAGTGAAAGAATGAGCAGAGTGTAGAAAGGTAATCTCATATATTCAGCATAGAATGTTTACAAAGTATTTATGTCAATATACAAAGAGAGATATAATAAATCAAGTAACTGCAGTTAATAGAGTAACCAATTGTTGGGAAATGCCATGTCAACATTTGCCACATCAGTCTCTATTGGTTTTGGTGATAATAAGCATGAATTACTAATGGCTATATTGAGTTATGATGTTTTAGTTCAAGATGAGAACAAATGGACCAACTCCAAGTCAAAGCCATATGCAAGTCAAAGCCAAGATCATGCCAAGATAGACATGAAGATGGACATGAAGTCTAAGTCAAGATGACCATGCCAAGATGGACATGAAGACCGTTGCACAAAATCAAGTCGAAGATCAAGACTTAGGTTGAATTAGGGCTTAGGACACTCTCGTATACACATTCATGTAAATGCATCAATTATATGTAATTCATATTACTAGAGTGACCTAGGACATGTTAGTGAGGTGTACAATGCTTAGGGTTGACCAAAAAGTCCAAAAACCCAAGCCATGTCCCAGCCCCAACTTAAGTCAGCAAAATAGAGTTCAGACGGACAGCCGTCTGAGCAGACGGATGTCCGTCTGTACTGATAACTCTGTTTCTCAGAAAACAACAGAAGGCAAGACGGAATTTCCGTCTGGCAGACGGATGTCCGTCTGAGCCAGTCCAGGCCAGACGGACGTCCGTCTGGCCCAGATTTGACTATAACGGCTAGTTTAAAGAGAATATCCTCTAAATTTGTTTGCAACGGATACTTTTGAGACGGATGACCGTCTGACCAGACGGACGTCCGTCTGGGCTGAAAAACAGGACAAAAATGTGTCCGTTTTCTATCCGTTGGGGATTGGGTTTTGGCACTCAAAGGTGCTCTATATAAACCCAATTCACCTCATTTGAGAGTAACAACACTCACACTTGATCACCCACTCCCCAAGTGATCCTAAAGCTCTCAAATTGCAAGAAAGCCTTGTGCTTTGCCTTTCACCTTCTCCCCAACCTTGAAGAACATACCAAGGTGTTAAAGTAAGCTTGTGGAAGTCAAGCTTGAGGTGATTGAAGGCTTTGGTGGTGCATGCATTTCATATCTTGAGCATACAACTCTTATTGCATCACACACACACAAGAGGTAAAGTGTCACACCTCTTGTTAAGGTAACATCCTTCTCTTGTAACTGTTTTCAATTCTAGTCTAGGTAGATTAGAATTGGTTTTGGGTACTCTTGCCCGTGAACAAAGATTGGTTGGGTGCTCTTGCCCGTGAACAAAGATTGAAGAGGGTGCTCTTGCCCAAAGATAAACAAAGATTGTAAAGGGTGCTCTTGCCCCTAACAAAGATTGTAAAGGGTTTGATCTCTACACATTGTATTGAAAGAGAATCACTAGTGGAATACTCTCTTAAGGCCAAGAGAGGAGTGGACGTAGACTTGCAAAGTCGAACCACTATAAAATACTTGTCTTGTGGTTGATTGTATTGTTTAATTTCATTTGAATTTTCAATTTACTTTGTATTTCAGCACAAACCGAAAAATTGGGACAATCCACTAGTTGCAACCTAATCACCCCCCCTCTAGGTTGCACCAACACCAATGTCTTAGCTGGCATAAGCTGTTTGAACGGTACAGCTGGTGCTGACATGGACTCCTTAACACGCCCCCGCAATCAAACAGGGTCAAAAACCATGAGCTTGTCACGAAGAGCTAAAATTTTGGTCTGAGGGAAACCCTTAGTAAGAATGTCCGCCAACTGATCAACAATAGAAAGATAAACACACATAAAATTGTTGAGAAGCCACCAAATCCCAAACAAAGTGAAGGTGAATTTCGACTTGCTTGATACGAGCATGAAAGATAGGTTTCCAGTCATTTACGTAGCTCCTATATTGTCACACCAAATCATCAGAGCCATAGGAATATAAACATCACTCTCTCCAATAATGACTGAACCCAAACAAGTTTTATAGCAACACTAGTTATAGCACGATACTCGATTCCAGTAGAGGATCTACCAATTGTGCGTTGCTTACGAGAACTCTAGGAAATGAGATGAATTCTGAGAAAGACACAAAATCTTATAGTGGACCGATGATCATCCGGACACCCGGCGTAGTCAGCATCAGAATAGCCAACTAGGGCCATCAAAGAATCTCGAGAAAAAAAATAATCCCATCGAAGCAATTCCTCACAGATAGTGTAGGATAAGTTTCACAGCACTCCAATGAACATCCGTTGGAGCATGCATAAATTGTGAAACATGACTAACCGCATAGGCAATATTTGGACGCGTATTTGCAAGGTACTATAAGACTCCAACCGTATGACAATACTTAGTCCCATCAGAAAGAAGAGTGCCATCAGTTATAGAAAGAGAAACTCTAGAGGCAATCGGGAAAAGCAAATGATTTTGCATAATTTATTTTAGTATGATCCAATAATTTTGAAATATACTTCCTCTGTGAAAGAAAAAGTCTGTCAGAATTCCATTTAGCCTCTATGCCCAAGAAATAATAAAGATTGCCCAGATTTTTATGGCAAAAGCTGTAGCTACGACTTTCAGCAAAGAAGAGATGGCTTCTAAACTATTTCCAATGATGAAATATCATCAACATAGATGAGAAAATATATATAATCACGTTTTTAGTCTTCTAGTAGAACAAAGAAGTATCACTCTGAGACCGTTTAAAACATTGTGAAGTAAAAGATTGGTAAATTTGGTGTACCATGTTTTTGGGGCTTGTTTTAAGCCATATAGAGATTTCTTGAGATGACAAACATGAGAGGGAAAAGAAGAATCTAGAACCCAGTAGGTTGTTCCATGAACATGGTCTCAACTAAATCACCATGAAGAAAAGCATTAGACACATCAAGCTACCTAATGGGCCAATTATTTTTCACTGCCATTGACAAAATAATATGTATGGTGGTATGCTTGACTATTCGACTATAAGTGTCAATGAAATTGCACCCAGGTTGTTGATGAAAACCTTTTGCCATAAGACGAGCCTTGTACCTTTCTATAGTTCCATTAGGGATTTTCTTAACCTGGAATACCCATTTACAACCTATGACATTTTGTGAGTAGCCACGAGGAAACAATACCTAAGATCCATTTTGGACAAGAGCATTAAATTTATCACGCGTCGTTGTTCTTGTAAAAGACTCAGCAACTTGTAGATAAGTAGTAGGAACTGAAGCATCTTCACAGGAAACTAAAAGATTAAGTCTTTGTTGAGGTTTAAGAGAACCGGTTCGAGAACGGGTCACCATTTGATGCATAGAACTTGATTGTAATGGTTGACTTAAACCATTTTGAGTCTAAATTGGTACATCATTTTGTTGAAAACCCATTGTTGAGGGCCCAACAACTTATGGAACCACATTGTTAGAAGTAGGTAAAGGGTTCATGGTAGAAGGTTCAGCTGTTGAACCACCAAAAACAGGTTGTCGAGGAGGCAGCAAAATATGCTAACATGGTGAAGACATGTTTGCCGTTCTCTGATACCATGTAGAAAGGTAATCTCATATATTTAATATAGAATGTTTGCAAAGTATTTATATTAATATACAAAAACAGATCTAACAAATCAAGTAATTGCAATTAATAGAGTAACCAATGTCTTAGCTGACATAAGTTGTTTGACCAACACATCTGGTGCTGACATGGGCTCCTCAACACAAAGGTAGAAGATGTATGAATGATTCTCCCTTCACCTACCCAAGAGTTGGGTGAATCATTTTAAATACTTTAAATATAAATAAGGGTATTTTGATCATTTTTAATCCTTATCTTTCTCTCCTTTTTTCCTCTTCTTCCCTTCTCTTCTCTAGTTCTTTGCAAATTGTCGACAAAGTTGAAACCTCTCCAGACTTCTAATGTCTGAAATTGCAATAATACCGAAAAATATTCCTAATCCTAAACATTTCTCGCTCCTTTTTCCCTCGTCTTTCGCTCTTCTTCTGACTCTCTCTTTTCTCATTCTTGAATCTTATTAGGAAGGATAGATGAAGTTTAATCTCTCTGGTAGGATTTGCATAAATCTGGTGAATAATTTATTCTAAGCTCTTACAACATAAGCTGTCAAGAAACCCATTTGGAGAACAAGGAGAAGAAAGTGATCAAATCAAAATCTTTCTTCCAATTCAGAGCATCATCAACAAGGCTCCACACATGAAGAAACATTCATAAGCTTAAACTTCAATAGCCATTTTCAGGTTTTCTTGTAACACCCATAACCTCAAGGAACTCTTCCTAGCGAGGTTCCTCTATTTGAGAAAAAGAGAGGAAAAAAATAGAGATGGAAAAATCGTGGTTGTTGTCTCTATCGTTTTTGTCGAGAGACATTCAGTGAAATTTGAAAAAGTCCGGTGAAGTTTCCACTTTTTCGATCATTTCCATTCATGTCAACCATTTGCAGAGAATTAGAGAAGAGAAGGGAAGCAGATGGAAAGAGGAGAGAGAAACGATTAAGGTTAAAAATGCTTCTTTTTTTTTAATCTCTTTTTACTTTATTTCAGCCAATGGATCCTAACTTGATTACATGTCGCACATATGTAAGAAAATTGATGGAAATGGATGGTGTCAAAGCTAGATAAAATCTTATCAAAATCTAGACAAAAACATATATAAAAATATTTAAAGAAAAAAATTAGAGGCAAGTAGTTATGAATACTATTGTAAAGTCAAAAGTCATTAACCGGGATCGCTAAGGGCTTGTTTGGTTACATGAATCCAGAGATTTCAGATTCATGAATCTGAGAATTATACCTGTTTGGTTGTAAAAGTCTCTAAATTCATGAAATCTAGAGATTCACCTTTTTACACTAAAAACATGAATCTGTAGATTTATGGGTAAGGGGTGAAATCCAGAGATTTCAAAAAAGCTATACATTTGCACATTCACAAAAATCACGTCGATCAAATAAGTTTTTTAGGATGAATCCATAGATTTCATTCCACAACCAAGCATTTAATTTTATAAATTATGGACTTTATACATTTGAAATCTTTAGATTCATGTAACCAAACAGCCCTAAGGGATTGTACTATTGTGCCAATTTAAGAGACATTTTGGAGTATCTTTGTCATTTTTTTTTTTTGGACTGTACTTTTTGCTATTTATTGTTGAGTGTCCCTAAAATTTTTCATTGTTTTATCATCATCAAATCAGTCAAAGTTTCTTTAAAATTTTTCTTGAATTTGTTATAAAAATCTCAATATAGAAATTCCATGTGACCTTGTAGAGCTTCATCATTCCCATAATTCATAACATGATTGTGGAGGAGGTGGTGGAGAGAGGCTTTATTTATAACGAAGGAAGAGATGTGTGAGGTGGATATTCTACAATCTCATCGTCAGGTTAAAGATAGGGATGTAAATAGATAATCAAAATCTGCATTCGTATCTATTCAAGGGTATCTGAAACTTCTAATTACTAATAGGATGCAGATATAGTAATACCCCTTTCCAACTAATTATTATCTACCCAATAAAATTATTCAATGAAGAAAAACTTGTATTCAATCGGTGTTCATACCTATTTGGAAGAATCTATTATAAATAAAAAAAAATCTAAATATTATATGAATTTGATTGAATCAGTCCAAATACCGATAGGATATTATCCAAATCTATCCAAATATAATATGATACGAATATGGCATTACCATTTACCACCATACGATCTGTTTACACTCCTACTTAACGATGAATTCATTTTGAGATTAAACGAAAATTTAAACACCAAAATGATTACTTAAGGGCCTGTTTGGTTACGTGAATCTAGAGATTTGAAATCTCTGGGATTCACAACAACTCTGGATTCACAACTGGGAGATTTTTACCCGTTTGGTTGTGTGAATCCCTAGATTCATGAAATCTAGAGATTCACCTTTTTACACTAAAAGCGTGAATCTGTAGATTTATGAGTAGATTTCACCTCTACTATCAAAACATTAAACATTTGAACCATAATTCAATAAATATTTTTTAGGATAAATCTACAAATTTCATTCAAAAAATTCAAGCTAACCAAACAGTTAATTTTATGAACCATGACTCTAGAGATTTGAAATCTATAGATTTGAAATCTCTAAATTTTTAAAATCTACAGACTCAAGTAATAAAGGACAATTTACTTTTTACCCAATAAAAAAGTGCAATTTACTAGATTGAAGCCAACCAGGTCGATCATTTCGTTTACTTCATGTGACAGGAGCCTTTTGTTGGTTCTCCGAGAACGGGAGATAGTCTCTGAGCTCTGCATTCTCAAGATGAACTCAGCATTATTAGTTGTAGAACAGATTCACCCTTAATTGGGACCATGGTTGTTATGAGTTCTTGATTTTTATTTTTTTTATTTTTTTTATCCTTGGGACCAGTATAAGTTCTTGTAGGGATTGGACCAATTTTTTTTTTTAAGCACCTTCTTCAAGTCTAACACATTATGCATTACATTCAACGTTGATGGATACAGAAAGGTTCCGTTACAGCTTACTTGGACATGAAGCAAGGAACAATTTGAGCTCTTTTAGGCTATCACAAAATACGCTTCAGGACTATAAACTTAAATCTCAAATTGTCTACAAAGAAAGCAAAAGAGGGTTGAAAAGAAAACCTGAGTAATTAAGATCATAAGAAGGTCTTACACATCAGAAACGAAAAAAGGAATCTAATCAAGAAGTCTTGGAGGCTTTCCCAAAGGTCTAGAGTCCCAAGTTTTGAGTTTCTCATGTTCTAAAACAAAGAAAGTCGTTCCTAGAGCATCAACATAACAATGCTTTCCATACTGAGATTGATCAAAGAACACGCTAACCAAAGCATTGTTCCGAAATGTACCAGAAGTTTTCGTTATCTGCCCGATGAAACGATACGTTCCAATCACAAAAGCACAGGAGAGACGATTACGTGCTTTGCTCAAAGCCTCGTTCGCAAGCCAAGTGCCAGGATTTCCATGTTCCTGCATATTGACATAACTAGGTTCATAAAATTTTTGCACACCAAAATCTTGTGCAGGCAAATTCTCATCATATTGCACCCACATAAAAGGGCTACTTATCCAACAATCCTCATCACAGTAGTAAAGAATTTCAGGATAAGCATATGAAACTGAAGCATCAAGAGCAGTGAATTCAAACTTGAGGTAGTCTCCATCTGGGTTAACGAAGGTACGATTCATCCGAAGCAAAAATCCTAAGAAGTCGGAATGGGTCTGGACCAAGATACGAGGAGGATCAAATTTAGCCTCTTCTAGATCAAATGCATTCTTCTTTGCAAGTTCTGCTTTGACACCGTTGAGAAGTCTTTGAGTTTCGTTGAGCTCTTCGTTCTTCTTTGCCAATTCAGCTTTGGTTTTGTCAAGAAGATTTTGCAACTGAATCATCTCCTCCCACTTTGGAACAGGTAATTTAGGAAAACCATAAGGACCCAATGGCACCACCTTGTCAAGAAGGTAATGGTGAGAGAATATAATGTTGTGTTTGACAGTAACAATCACCCTACCTTTACAATTAACACGAAAACTCCTTGTAGACAAGAAAGTTTTGAAATCATCACCTGTTGGTCCATCATAGACTACCCCTGACCTCCGTTCGATCGGTAGAGCTTCAGAAGGGGAAGATGCCAGATCAAGGTTGAACCAGAAGACCTCCAACTTCCCATCTACGAATAGATTCTCATCGATTGACCAACTCATATTTCTTCTTGATCACAGGGTTGCTACTGGAATGAGCTCTGTAATGAACTTGAAGACGGAATGAAAGACTCCCTCCTCAACCCTCACATTTATAGTTAAACTTAGAAACTTGGGCTGTTTCTGGGAAACCACTCTGAAGACTTGAAATCACTATTTAAATCCAATACATACAAATCTGTGTTTCACACTTGGAAGATCTTTAGGAAATATGGATTATGCAATCACATGGTCTTTTGTGACAATGAGTGGAATGAGTGGTAAACATGGATTACATTTTTCCTTTAATAATTGACCCCCACAAATATATATATTTTTCTTTTGATAATGCAACTTAGAGGTCAACAAGTAAGCTTCTTTGCCTTTTCAAAACGAAATTTTTATAAAAGAGCTTTATCATTAAAAAAAAAAATATTAGAAAAAGAAAAGAAAAGAGAGAGACTTCATTAGGAAGCAATGTATCATGTAATTTTCTTTCTTTCTTTTTCTTTTTCATTTTTTTCTTTTTTAATTATCATGTAATCACACGATCCTCATCTTAGAAGAAAAGACCCATCTTAGATATTTGGATTAATATATCAATTAGTAAAATAATCAATTTAAGGAAACGTGACGGACGTGTGAATCTCTTAGCTGAACGTTTGTAAATATCTACCATCAGATTTAGTCATTTAGTAAACTAAATTTGAATTATTCAAAAAATTAATTAATTTTTATCCTGTTGTTATTTTAACCTTCTATCACTGGTTGCCATATAAATGACATTAAATTTGCAAAATCAAAAAAGAAAACAAACAACGGAGCCTCTAACGTTAACATTTTATCACCGTCTCTTTGGAAACGAACAATGACTATAGAGGCATCGCATATGACTAATCTTTGCAAGTCATAGATTCCAATCGAGATGATGATGAAGATGTTAGAGCTTATGGCACTCACATTGTAACTGAGATGTGCAAAGACGATTTCTGTAAAGTTAACAAGGAGAAACCAATGTTGTCTATATTAATGAATCTTGGGTTAATCACTGAGATCAAAATTTCAAGAGCCATCCCAAAAAACCACGAAGAGATCATGAAAATGTCATCGGAGCTGAAGAAGATGCTTGGCAGTTGATCATATTGAAGGGAGTATTGGAGAACAATAACGTGGTACCTCCATTAAATAACAGAGGACCTTTGCATGTTCCATGTTCTAATTACTTTCTGATTGATTCAGGCATGAAGGAAAAATCTGGACTCTCTTTTATATAAATCGAATGCTTCTGTTACTAAATGGCCCAGTTCTGCAATGTAGAATTTAATGTAGGGGTTTCCTGAGTGATTTTAGTTCCATGATGGTGTTTTTTAGATATGTTCTCGAGTGTTCTTCCTTCAAGTGGTTAGAGTTTCGGAGTTCTTGAGATCTGTTGTTTTGGTTTTTATTTCTTCATCTTCCTCCATTCCACCACCTGTTACTCTGAATGTGGTTCCGTCCTTCCGCTGAAACTTACTGGTTCAAACTAATTGTTGTCGAAGATTCAATTTTCTTCTCTTCTAAAAAGCCATGGTCTCTTCTACTAACTTCGGGTAGGAGTTGATTTTCAAAAGGTATGAAATCATCAAACGGAGAACCTTCAACTCAAAGCCTTCAAAACCCCATGAAATTTGTTCAAACCGAGTCAACAACACGTCTGAAGCATGCCATCTCTGGAGAACCTTAGAGAACCTCCTTTTAAAGGGGAAGAGGTTACTCGACTTTCTCCCCATAAGTTAAATAAAAATAGTAAAAAAATATAAAAATAACTGAAAATTACCTGTAAGTAGTGGGGAAAATCAAAAATTTCTAACAAACGGTTCAGATTTAATTTAATAGGTTTAATAGTAAGATATCAATGAGAGTTCAGTAAAGTCATTCTACACGGCCGTTCCAATTACAATTTAGGATTAATTTAATTACAAATTATAAACCAGTTATAAATTGATATCAAATTAAACTTGTAAAAAGAATTCGTTTTTGGTTGAGGCATTGGACAGAATTATTTATGTTTTTGTTAGGTCACAAATTTGGACTGTGTAAGGTTGGGCGTTGAATGATAATCCCTAGGATTATTGCTTCCAAGTCAACTTCAATCATGGGCTTGCAATAGCAATCGATTAGATCATGCCGTTTCTCTTTGGTTTAATTGGACCGCGTGGAATAAAGCATGAATCACATTTTCAATTAAAAATCTATTTGGTTTACCATGTAAAATATTTGGATATCTCTTTCGAGGTCTGCATGTACAATTTTTTATGTTGGCCATCATTATAGTGGTCATAGGTCTTCTTCGAAATTTCGAGTTCTTCAAAATAAATGATCACACATCTTAAATTGTCTAGAGGTATGCGTTTCAGTTTTTATCGATCTTAGATATAAGGGAACTTTTGGTCATAATCAGGTTTTTTTTTCTTTTCTGGTGAAAAGGTGCTTTGTATTAAATTAGGAATAAAAAATAAAGATTACATGCGTTGTTAACGCTTCCTATTGGCATTCTGGTGAAGAAGGTTACATAGGCATAAGTGGGTTTCTCCAGGGAAGTTCGAGAAACGAACTAAAAAATCTGCACAAAAATTAGATTTCCTTACATGATGTGTGAAAACACAGTGATGTAGCCTATGCTTGATGTCCAAAATATCACAATCAGGTTTTTCGCTTGAAACTATTTATCAAAGTCTCTTAACAACGTTGAGAAGGGTAAGAAAAAATTACTAGCTTGTAACAATGTTTATTTTCTTTTTAGAAATTTTTTTGTCTCTCCTTTGTAGTTACCATGTGTTTATTCATATTCTGGTATCAAAAGTGACTCCTAATGCCCTTAAAAAGAAATTTCAAAATAATGAAAAATTACACTTTATTTTTTACCTCTTTTATCAATTATTTTCATTTATTTTTCTTTGTTTTCTTCTGAGAAAGGTGAGACACTATTTAAAATTTTTGGGGAGGAATCAGGTATGAAACTCTTAAGAAGGAAGTAAGAGTAAATTGAGAAGTACATGAAAGAAAATAACATTGTCAAATAAAAAGATACTCAAATCCATTTATAAACTTTATTCTTGTCAAATGCAAGGGAGTCTTTCTTTCTTTCTCTTTCTCTTTCTTCTTCTTTTTCTTTTCTCCCCCTTTTTTTTCTTCTTTTAGTTTGGGGAGGAGAGCATGGGGTAAAAGGACAAATACAAACTCAATGCTTGGATTTTCTCCTTTAGGTCATCATCAACCCAATCACAAAGACCGAGGCCCACAAGCTTAAGAGTGGGGAATGGAATGTGAGGAAGGTAAAAAGAAATAGAGGGACGAAGCTTGAACCTAAGATTTCACTGGTTTTAATTATTGCCTCTATGAAGAAGGATGTCAACGATGAAAACCAACAATGAACAAGCTAACAAGCAACAAAGATCCACAGAAAGCTTTCAGTAAGCCTATTATTAATGGAGTGCCATGTCCCAATTAATTTGGCTTGAACTCCTTAACCAAGAAGTGATGGAGGCTTTCCAAAAGGACTAGCATCCCAAGTTTTGAATTTCTCTGTCAAAAAGAAAGAAAGTTGTAGCTAAAGCATCAACATAACAATCCTATCCATATTGAGATTTATCAAAGAACACACTGACCAAAGCCTTGTCGCGGAATGGTGCAAAGGTTTTCGTTATTTTCCTTATAAAACAAAACTGACCAAAGACAAAATCGCAGAAGAGACAGTTTCCAGCTTTACTCAAAGCTTCATTTACCAACCAAGTGCCCAAACTTCCATGATAACGTTGATTGGTATACCCAGGTTCATAAAAGTTTTGAAGCACCTATACTTTGTGCAGGTTTATTCTCATCAAATCGTAGCAACTTGAAAGGAATGTTGTTCCACAATCCTCATCACAATAGTAAAGACTTTGAGAATGGGCATATGAGACTTAAGCGTCGATACTTATGTGTTAAAATCCGTGAGTTAGGGTTAGAGAGACATGTTTTTGAGTGATGGAGAGAGAAAAATGTGGGAGAGAGACACACAGTTTTACGTGGTTCGGTTGATCTTTGCAACCTACGTCCACAGGGATGTGATTTGCTTCCTTAAATATGAAAGAAAAAAAAAAAAGCAATGATTTAACAGTTTTCAGTGACAAATTGGACTAATTTGTCCAATGAAAATTCAACTTTGAAGTGTCAATGTTTTTCAAACATAAAGTTGGGTGTCAGTGCTTTAAGGCCTCCATTTTGGGGTGCCAATGCAATTTACTCTAAGAATTAAGATGTAATGTTGTTTGGGCCAAGTGGGAGAATGTTAATTTTCTTTATTTAAATAAATAAAATCAAAATTTTAATTTCTCATAATTATGATGTGGCCCAAACATTATTAATAATTACAACTTAGTTTAAGGTAACTGTCTTGATAATTGTTAGGCGGTTACCTGAAGGTGTTTGATGGGAATACCATTACTATAGGGCTCATTTGAACCTATGCATTCTGAAGAAAAACATCACGGCGGTTTCTCATTGAAGTTTGGTGTCACACCCCACCCGCCAGTCTCGGTTACCCGCCCACAACCCGTGGGTGCGATCCGTCACAGGATCCACGATCTTACCATCAATAATAATAAATGCAAGTATTAGATAATCATGAGCAAGAATAAGTTCAATAATTAAATAAAATGATTTCAGGAGTCCTAATACTCCAATAAAGTCAATGAATGAATTAAGTGTATAATCGAGTTCAGGGGAAGCAAAATAAACAAAACTAAATAATCTTCTTTCCATTTTCTTTCTCCATATTTAAATGATATTTCTCATGAATAATAAGGAAGGGGGGGGCTCCAGTCCTTCTCCATGCGGTCCTCAAATATCCTAGCAATCTGCCTCTTTCGTCCGTCAATGGGTGCTAAAATCGCACTTCAAGCCATCCACATGAAGCTTCATGTTCTACAAGTTCATGTACCACTGCCTGTGCCACATCATCTTCATACAAGAAGGCTGTTTCATATGAATCATTTCTAACTTCCAACGTTGTGCCACCATCTGTACAGCTCATATAATATATACAATGAAAGGAATGAGTTCTGACAAACTCAGTAAGGAACAAACAATTGTCATATATATGTCAATACAATCCATGAATGCACATATGAAATGATATGGATGGTATGAAGAAATATGAATGCTACTAAGATCTAACTATGCAAGTCTCTAATAGTTGACATGCTTTAAGATATAACACCAGCCCTCCTCTAGGTAGGTCTAGTCACTCTGATCCTGCAAGGACTGGTTACTCTCTGTTGAGATCCTGGGTAAAGGTGTAAGTCCACACCTGGCTCACAAACATGGCTGGGGTTTAAGTCAACACTCTCTTACCACGACCATTGGCATGAGTAATAGCCCATGTCAAGGTTTCTAATCCAATGCAAGTCATATTGGTAACATACTATATGGAGTCTAGATACTTCCCCTATGGCACCAACCATCTCGATTCAGTATCCTTCGCAACCTAGGAGTGAGAACCCTCACGGACTGGCTACCGCTGTTAGACTCCACTCCTTAACCCTATGGTCATCCACATATTGTTGGGGGCGGAATGCTCTCATGACTCCTCACGACACCCGGTCCACTCCTTGGACTTCCATGAACCCAACCCTAACATATGCAACCCTACCATTGCATGACCAATTTTGGACCACTGAGTCTCCGCACGGGACTGGTTACCGCTGTAGGATGAAACAGAGTCACGTCACCATTGTCACGGGTCACCCGGCTTCAATTCCCCTGTCGATAGGGTAATAGCATGTGGGGTACCTAGCCATGCAATTCTAGACTCTCCTAGGTATGTCATCCAATAATCATGATAGTGCTAGAGGCATCAGTGAGCATGTGTCCCATACCACAGACCCTCGATGTCTCCAACCAAGATATCCCAATGGAATACCCCTTCCATCACAACTACACTATATCACTCATCATCATACCAAAACAGTTGTGCAATATCATAAAAGATGAAGTACATCAAGGAACACCACAAACAACAAGTATACAATAAGATTCACATGCTTTATATAATTACAACAAGATACATGATCAATGAATAGTAAATAGAACAACTAAATCATCATGTATATGTAATTGCATATAAATAAGAATGCATGTCCTTACCTTGTAATTTAGTAGAAGTCCTTTAAATTGCAATCCAAACACAATTATAAAACTTTAAGTAGAAATGGAGGACACCTATATACAAGGTTACAAGAATGTATAAGAGTCAAGAGTCAAATCAAATCCAAAATCAAACCTACACAGTCACTGGAAACCAGCCGGTTGCTTGGGTCAAGCAACCTCCACAAGTGACCGCCCTTGTTACAGACAATTTTCAACTCCGAAATTCAGATTTTTGATCATCCGATTTCGATCCGTTTTGGGATGATCTTAGTCCGAATTTCGATCTTAACAAGTCTATAACAAAGGAGCAAAACAACATCCTAAAGTTAACATAGATCTAACACCCAAATCACCTCCCTTGATTAGATCCATCCTTTATTCGAATGCAAGGATTCGTTTTCGGACAGGATCTTTTCAAACACATTGATTAGGGTAACCAGCCAATCATATTTAGGTCACCCCAACATGATGGAGATGGATCCAACACCAATCCAAAGATGAAAGAAGAGAAAGGAGTGAAGGGGATTCACTTACCTCAACCAAATCAGCAATAAAAGAAGGGAAAAGGTTCCAGATCACTAACAGCACTTCGCCCACCTTCCAGCACATTTCCACTGCGGTCTAATCATCTAAAATAGCAATTCCAAATATAATAATGCTTTAATAGGGCGAGGGTTGCTATTTATAACGAACATGGGACAAATTAGGGTATTTTCCCGCAAGCAGAACCTGTTGGTCACTTGGTTCAATCAATCGCCTCAAGCAACTGCCCCCTAGTACATTGTTGTACTTGGGTGTTTTGCTCAAGGGATTGACACCCAACCTCAACCTAACCTAATTAGCACATGGAAGAGGTCTTATCTTCATTCTGGACATCTCCAATTACCACTTGCCTTCTACCAGAGGTCCAACTTCCCAATAAGGTAGGATCTTCATCAAGAAAATCCAGATCCATGGGTTCAGGGTTTGCATCATGGACTTCTATTTGGACACTCCACAAATTAAACCGACCAGACCTTCGGGATATCGGATCTGCAATACGGATTCCTAAAATTAAGCCTCAAGAAAAGAAGAGAGATTAAATTGGGAGAAAATTTAAGAATTTATTAGGTTCAATTCCTAATTGGGTTCTAATCCTAATCCTTGGATAATTAACCGCCACGTGTTGCAATCCTACATAGGAATTACAAGGAATTGTAGGGGGTGGGAATTGTGGAGGATGTAAACCCCCTGTTAACCAAAAAAAAGAGTGGCCCCTGTGGAAGTGATGGACAGAGCTTGTAAGGCCCATAGAGAGTTTATTCAAACTTCTGGTCCAGGAGTAGTTGGGCCCAATCCAGTATTTTTTAAATCTGGCCCATTAAATTGGACTTCCCCCTCCTTCTATACAAGTCTCCAAAGTAAATTGTGATTTTGCATGCAAAGAGGATCTAACAAAGGGTGGTATTGGGGTTGTGCCTCACTGCTCGGTCCTGGTGGGTGAGGCTTTGGCAATTCGCAAGTCTCTGCTAGCCTTTGTTAATGAAGGATATTGGTTGAAGGTGTCGAATGAGTCGTCAAATTGCAAGCCATAGACGAACTCAATCCGTGGTAGATCTTTGGTGCTGTTAGAGGTGTTGGGTTTTGTGATGAAAATCATTTTATCTTTGTTTAAGTTCAAAATTTGAATTTGGTGGGTCTCACTTAGTGTTAAACATAGATTAGGTGTTTGATATCATTAAGAGAGTCTTGGGAGAGGTAAATGGGATGAGAGAGAGAGAGAGAGAGAGAGAGAGATTTCGAGGGAGTTCTAAAGTGGGTTTTGAGCAAAAATAGAATTGAACTTTGAGCTTATTCTTCTTTTTGTGGTTTTGCAAGAAAAGGGGGTTTTTTTTCTCTTGTATTCTTCTCCATTGCAACTCTATTGAAGCTTGAACTTAGGTTGAAGGTTTTTCTTCAAAAGCTTGAAGGTGAAAGGGTGTTTTCAAGGAGATTTGAGAGGTTGTGTGACCGGTTGAGGTAACATTGTATTATTCTCAAATCTTGTACTATTTTGAAGATTAAAATAGGGAAATTCCTCTTCGTGGATGTAGTTGATCTCGAATATTTCGGGTTTGTGAACCATGTAAAATTCTTGTGTGTTGTTTGCATTTTTCTTTCATTCTTGTGGTGGTTTGTTGTTTTTTTGCTTTGTGATTGTCTTCAACTTATTTGCATAAGATCATTGGTTTATTTAGTTCATTTTGGTGATTTGTTTAATTATCCAATTCTTTTGGATTGGGTCTTGTCTTATACAAGAGGTGGCTCATGTTGTTGACAATATATCCAATGCTTGCTTAATATGCATGCCAGTCTCAAGATTCATCACATTTCTAGGAGTGTGAAAGTTTGGCTCACACCCTAGATAAGAAGGCCCTAGCTGTGATAAGTCAAATAGCTTGACCCCTTTCCATTGGCAAGCTTTTTGACCTTTGTAATTAGGATGCTCGAGCTCTTCTTGCTCCCTTTTGCAACAAATTTCTCCTTTACCGAAAGATAAAAGAGTCACAGAATAATGGATAACATTGTTTTAATCCAACAATAACTTCGGATTAATGCGAATATGACCATCCAAGCTATTCAAAAGCCGATAGGTTTACAAATGAAAATTTTCCCCTTCTACTGAAAAGAAAATTTTGTTTCTTTTCAAGGTGAAAGTATTAATTAGTTTCGGATAGGTACCCAAAAAATATATATATTCTTTTTCCTTATTTTCCATTTGAAGTTCGAAAGTGTGATACATTTACCTCCCCTGTGATTCTAAAACAAATCAACTCAAGACACATTATAATTTTTCATACCAAAATACCTTCATTTTATAACAATTAAATTTGTATTATGTACGTCCATTTTATGTATGACTGTTTAACTACGCTTCATCCACTCAAAAAAAAATTAACCACATTTCACTTCCTGGTTGGATATCCTACCCTTATGTATTTTATATAATAATACTCATAAATAATTATTACTATATTATATTTAAAAAAAATTAAAAAAAAAACCCCATGATGAAAACTGGATTTAATGAATAATTTCAAAAAAATGCAAGAAATAAAGTTCTAATTTAACTACTCTACATTAAGGCACCAATAATTAAAAAGTATATATGTAGTTTACAAAGTGATGAAGGAGAAATAAACCAGCTTGAACCAGTTCGAAAAAAAACGATTCGATAAAACCGAACAAGTTAGACCAAGATGAACCAGGTAAGGTCGGTTAAATATTCAAGATGGATCTAATAGCTGGAGAAACAATATTCAGTTGGGATTCTACCACTCATATTTGAATATGACTCAATCACTAAAATTTGTATTGTGGTCCAAGTAATGTTTTAATCCGAGACAAACTCATACGAAGAAAACCTATAAAAAGGTAAGGGAGTACAAAAGAAAGGTACGTTGAATAGAACTATCACTATTCGAATTCTTATTGTTTATTACTTTATTGTCTTCCTTAGTCGGATTCTTAACTAGATCGTCGGAGGTGAAAACTCGATCTCCATGGTGGAACTCATTCTCGCAGGTTCAACCGACTGAAGGGACGAATAGAATTGTGCAACACAAACCAAAACACATATGTTTACAAATTACGATCTAAGACATGTCTACGGTATGTGTATAACCATTACTGGAGGGAAACAACGGTACACTATTCCTAAAATTCTAAAAACTCCATTCAGCGGCATTAGTATAAAAGCGAAGAAGTAAATCATGGTGCGCAAACTGGGCGGGATGAGGTCGGCCAAGATGAACCTAAAAACTGTAGATAATTTACAAACCAAGCACGTATATGTGTAAAAATTTCGGCACAATTCAAACTTGACATTGATGCAAACGCTGACTCAAGCCAACTAAGTGCCACGTCAGATCCATTAATGTCAAGATATTGAGGAAAGACGATTGAGTATTGAACCACTTAAGCCTCTCGTTCAGCCGCCTCGACTTGTTAACCTTCTTCGATTTCTCATCCTCCCTCGACGTTCTTGCACCACCCTTTTCACTTTCAGTCCCAGCAGCGCTGGCGGTGGTGGTGGTGGCCGCTGTTCCCGAACCACCGACCTGTGGTTGTGATGGAGATACTTCGGTTGCGATGTCTGCTTCGTCCCTCCCTCTCCCTTCTTCCTTCTCCATCTTCATTTTCTCAAACATCACCTGCACAGGCAATTAACTGAGATTTAACGCATCACACAATGCACAGGCACACAAATTCGCACGATACGATACGATACAATACACAGACACAAACACATTTACCAATCAATATATTTCACTATCAGATTGTATTTTTAAATACGTTTGCCAGTAAAATCTTGCATAGGATCTCCATATGCATAGGAACACCTATTCTACTAGTTAGCATCAAAGAAACAGAGCTTACCTTAGTGGCTCGAGGCTCCAAGTAGAACAGGTTGACAAGAACCATTACAAGCGATGTCAACAAATTATTTCTCTGACCCGATTCCGTTCTGCGACTTTCTGGGTTCAACAACAACCCTCCCAACGACAACAAAATACTGTAAGCCATGGTTTTGAAATAAACAGGGTAAACCTTGCTCTGCACAATCCCAAACTGTTGCCTCGGAAGAGCCCTAGACAATACATGGCTTGACACGAACGTCACCCACACACAAGTCCCATATGCAGTTGCGAAGCCAAGCAACCGAACAACACCCATCAGCGCTGCCCACCTTTCTCTTGACAAAACGAACCTCATAGCGTCACGAGCTACATCACGGCCTCGCTTCAGAATTTCTGTCATGTTCTCCTTCGCTTCTTCCTTGAAAAAATGGGCACTCATTTTCACTTTCTCTGGGAAATCTTTGGCCTCGTCTGTAGAATGTTTAAATCCTTCTTGAGGTTGATCTGTGGCTTTACCTGACTCGTCGACGTGTTGCTGTGCAGGTGGTGCTTCTGGTGGTGTGGAAAGACCTTGGCCGAGATTTGGGAGAACAGAGGCGGCTTCTTTTGCCTTCTCCTTCAACTTATCTCCAACGCTCTGATCTGAACCACCTCGTCCTTCTTTTTCTTCTTCGGGTTCCTCCTCGGCCTCACCGGAAAAATTATCGCCACCTGGAAGTTTATGAGAAAGACCTGATTCTTGAGATGAAGCTTTGGGGTGTAAAGGAATTTCTTTCTCGTACTCAACCACGATTAACCGATGCCCTTCTTTGACAACCGGTTCTTCTTCTCTTGTTTTCTTTCTCTCTGTTTCCAATGCCTCAGGTGGTTTCGACCATATGGTAGCTGTTGTAAGTGACGACAGAACAAGAAACAAAGCCAGACCGTTCATCATCTTCGCTCTACCGATTGTTCCTTTACTTGATTCCTTTCTTGGGTCGGTGTTGGTGTGAGATATCTCAGTAACGTTTGTGCAGACCTAAAGAACGATGGATAAAGCAGGAACCGAACAGTTGAAAGCTTTGGGGGTTAAAGCTAGTCCACGGGGTGGGACGTTAAACGTAAGTTAATAACACGTGTCCAAAATGCATGCAACACGTGCTTCCCACCTGAGGCTTGGCTTTGAGAACGGAACCTTGTTGGCTTGTGGAGAAGGATGACGAAGTTTCTCAGCTCCCCGCACTGGGAAGGATAGATAGAGTTGACATTAGATTTAGAGTTGAACCAGACGGAAACCAGTTCGAACGGGTCAATTGATGATAACCCCAACAGAGGAAAATATTTATACTGATAAATGATCACCAAGCCCAAGCCCATTGATATATTGCATTGAGGAGCCCAAGCTCACCAAGAAAAAAAAACCATGGTTCATAATTTTTTGAAAGATGATTATGATCATTTAATTGGTAGGTTTGAAACTTCAAGTAGGCTCCTTTTGCTGGAGGTGAGTTTTGTTCCCCCCCCCCCCCCCCCCTTCTATTTGGTGGATGCTAGGCAGAGTTGTGACTTGTTACTTGAGAATTGAAACCATAAAAGTGAAAATCTATCTGAAAACTCCTTCACTAGTCATGAAGTTTAGGGCCGGTAAGGACTTCAATCAGGGTAGTCAAGATTTAACTTTCAAGAGACCAAGTGCTCATATTTTAAAAATGGAAAGAGGACCAAAAAAGATTTTCCACAAAAATTTAAAAAAATCGTAAGAGGGGTTTCTTTAGGAAAATTTTAAAAAATGAAAGTGAGGGTGAAGGAGAGCCATGACCTCCTGATGCGTCTAAAAATTGATCCACCTTCGGGTTCTTACAACACAACGTTAGACTTAGGTCTACTCAGCGGTTGGGCAGCCACCTCCAAAGGTTAAGTTAATAAGTGAACTATCATGGTGCCCTGACAAATGGCAGAGCTTAATTGAAAGATGAGAATGGAGGGAAACGTTTCATTCCTTCTCCTCAACTTGTGCTTAGGTTTATATAGGATTTACCTCTTATTTCAGATCCTCAGATCAATTTGTCAATTTTATTGGTAGCCGTCCGAGCAATTTGGGTTAGTTAAGGTTTTCATACAGAACACGATCACTAATCCCGAGTTTTGGCAGGATCACGTTTATTTCCTTAACCACCAGGCTTTTCGTGCTAAATGCACCAATTGGTTATCTTCTGGAACCAGTCTTGATGGGGGCAATCGAACCGACCATGTTTCAAGCCCTATTATTATTTACTTATCACCTCCTAACCCTGGAAAAGCTTTACCACTAACATTAATTAGGGAGAGAAATTGTGCACTGATCCAACCAAAGAATATTTAATAACAGTTTAATACTAATTCACTCAACTCCTACTCCGAACTTAATTAGAATAATTAGCTTGTGGGAGGGGTGAGCAGGGAAATAAACCTACCCTCCACACTAAATCAGTTGCATTTTAGACATTCGGAAAACCAAACCTTACCAATTGGAGGAGAGGGGGTGTTCAACTTAGTAGGTGGAAAAGCGAACCTTACCAATAGGACTTCCATTAACTGCTGGGTACTTAAACAGTTAAACACCATAACAATATCATTAAATTATTATTATTATTTGTTTTTGGCTTTTCTGGTTCAACAGTGTAATGTTGATGTCGAAATGAAGGTTGAATATCAAATGGACCTCAATGGGCCCACATTCTACCCACCTCAATCATTGTTGGCTTTCTTATTATACACAACACCACATATAGCCAATGGGTGGGAAGAGGAAGAAGATGAGGGTGATTTTTTGTTGTGGGAGGAACAGTTCCTCGTCTGGTTCGGGTTCTCCTCAGATCCAGTTCTCCTGGAATCAAATAAGAAGTGAGAGTGGGACGCCTCTAAGGACGGGAAGCCACCTCCAATGATTAAGTTAATCTTTGAATAAGAAATTGAGAATTACTCCTAGAAGAATAAATGTTCAAGGAGGATGCAGGAGATTAATGGAGAGAATATTCTTGGTGGATTTAAGAGGGAGAGAAATGGCTGGAGAACCTCCCCTTTACCTGTGCAATCATCTACTATTTATAACGAACATTTGGCCTTTCGAGGACCTCAAGCTACGAATGGGTTCCTTGATGGAAAGGTGAACGGTGGAGATGGCTTCCTGGTATGAGTGACGTCGCACGCTGGCAAGCACAATTCCTTAAATAGTTGTTGATCCCTTTGGAAGATTAGGGAGCCAACTCAAGCATCACCTTGATGTGACATTGTTCCTCGGTTGAGGGGACAATGAGGGGGTTCATAGTACTCAAGACAGCTTCAAGGCAAATGAGAAGTTTCCAAGCTGTCTTGAACATTAAATGAGGCTCAAAGCATTTATTGCTGAATTAAATGTTGAGGGGTGACGTTTGAAAGGGGATACTCCAAATCCCTTATCTTCCACTAATCCGGCTGTAAAGCAATAAGGTGACATCGGTTGTCATCGAGCCCTGCCACCCCTGCCTTGCCTGCTGCCATACATCCTGAGAAGCGCCATTACCTGACTCTGCCAGTATGTCATACTCACATTGGTTCTTGAGTCTCTGGTATGATTTGGACCGGCTAGTTCTGGTTCAGCGGTTCTTGCCTAGTTGTCTATAACATTTTCGACATAGTGAAGTGGGGTGGTGGGGGATTGTGTTTGTGGTTTTTTCTTTTTTCTTTTTTTAATAATGAGCGATTTCCAGCAAGATTTGTTGGTGATGGGGTATAGGTAGAAGGGATATTTTTTTATTAATTTTACAAATAAACTCATTATCTCTCAAAAGATTTACTTTGAAAACTAGACATTATTTTTTATTTTAAAAGGATCCAACAATAATTTAAACCTCACTAACTGTGAGCACTCGGATATCTTTCCAAAAAAAAATCCAAGAAAAAGTAATGATAGAAGGAGAGTAGGTCAGTCCATTCACAAGAAAACTTCTTAGACTTGTCATCTGAGTTTTTGTTTTTTCTTTGAAAGAACCTCGAAGCTTCGACTTGGAGTGTTTTAAATTTCCTTCTCCGAGAGCAAGGGAGGGAGCCAGTGACTCAGACGTACAACTTGAAGGTTGGAGTTAAAATCTGGTTTCCATGAATGATCTTGAGATTCTTTCTCTCAACTGCTGATTTTGCTGATATTAAGATATCTTTCGTCAATCTTGCAGCTATTAATCTTCGCTGTTCTTGCCGTCGCAAAGGGAGGCTGAACTCCCTGAAGGTATCTCCCTTCTCTATTTTTCATTTACTTCTCTAACAGTAGCTACTATTACTATCAGGAAATATGAGCCCGTATTGTTCATGGGACCATAAACTATACGTTGATGGGAAGTTAGAGGTCCTTTGGTTCGTTCGACCTGGGTTTTGCATCTTCACCTTGCGAATCGTTACCAACAAGCTGGTTTTTATGACTAATCTTGTGATTCGTTCTCTTCACTGCTGATTTTGCTGTTATAAAATATCTTTCGTTGACCTTGCAGCTGTTGATCTTCACTGTCCTGCCGTTGTCAAGGAAAGCAGATCTCCTTCAAGGTATCCCAATCGTTTTGAATAAATTTCCTTCTCTATTTTTCTAAATAGAAAAACCTTTCTAACAGTTGGTACTGTTACTACTAGGAAATATGAGTCAGTATTGGTCAAGTAATGATAATGTGTTCGTGAATGCGAAATTAGAGGTGCTCTGGTACGATCTGAATTTTGCTTCTTCACCTTTGCAACCATTACCAATGGAACGCAGATCTGGTGTGGTTTATGATGGACCGACAGGTGATCAGTTCAAAGATTACTTGTCTAAGATGGGCTTTTACGTTAACAATAAAGGTAGAGTTATTGTTGCCACAACACAGCAGGACAATAATACTACTGCTGAAGCCTTTCATTACTTCCTTCTGGACAAAGTGGTACCTTTGGGTCCTTTTGGTTTTCGAAACCTTCCGTTACCAAGACGGAAAGAAGTTACGGATTTGGAAACTCTCCTGAACAATACAAAGGCTGAATTGGCGAAGAAGAACGAGGAACTCGCTGAACCGCAGAGGCTCCTCAAGTTCCCCCTTTCTAGGTCCATAGAAAGGGGGGCCAATTACTTGGAGTTCATGCATAGGATAAATCGAACATTTGTTAACCGGGCCGGAAGATATTTAAAATTTGAGTTCACTGGTACCAAGTTTTCAGGAAACCGGTTAAAGATGGACAGTGTATTTCGGTATTATGATGGAAACTGCCACTTGGTTTGGGTTTTTAAGATGGTACAATTCGATGCAAATGAACCTGGGAAAGCACTTGTGGAACGTCAAGTTTCATTGCCGGAAGTATCACCAGATGGTACTTCTGTCGTAGATAATACTACAAGAGTTATAGATCAATGTTTGGGTGACTCCAGTGCTTTCACTTGGAATGATCTTTGTTTTATTGGGAAAATCACTGAAGTCTCCGACGAAACTTTTCGTGATAATGCTTTGGTCACTATTTTCTTTGAACAGTCCGACCACGGGGCGAACTGTTATGTGGATTCTCTGGCAACAACTTTCTTTGTTCTAGTTGGTCAATCACACAGGTGGGAGAATGTTGACAAGGTGGCACCCAGATTTTTTTAAAATGTTCCGGAGTTTAGTATCTTGTATCATCTTCTGATCTTCTGCTGTTGAGAAATTTATGTGTGTTTTGTAGTTGTATTGCATGGTTTGATCAATCCGGAATCACTAAATAGGGTTGAAGTAACTCAATTTAGACTTAAAATAAGATAATTTCAGTTTGAAATTTAGTGAAATTAATATATAGAAAATAAAGGTATCAAAAGACTCCTAGTAGAGTTTGCTAGTCCTCGAGCAAATAACAAGATCAGGAGAATTTGAGAAACTAACACCCGCACAACTAAAAGAACATAAATTTCATCATACCATAGACTAGTAAATAAATCAAATTCACCAAGGCATGCAACCCGTGTGTATGCTACCCCCAACTTATCAGGCCACATGTATTAGATAAACCCAAGTTAATGCACAACCTCAACCTCCAAATCCTAACCAATTCTCATATGTCCACTTTTCACTTCCTCTCCATTATTGAAACCATAACCCAGCCAAGAACCAGGAGGGTGAAATAATGGAATAAATGGGATATTATGAAATGATATGGATGTGGTTTGATAGAAACTCATGAACTTATAAGATTTTCAAGCAGGGCACTCACATTTTATTTCATTTCTTCTCTTTTTTTCCTTTTTTCTTGTCACTCTCTCTCTCTCTCACTCCCCCCCCCCCCCAACCTTTGCAATGTTGTGACCTCTTAAGCTTTCTAGAAGGCCCATGTAGCGAACTTTAAGCCAATTTCTCTCTAGCCGGTTGCTTTTGAGGAACTAAGTGAAACGCCCATCATGCGTGCTTACTCGAGCCAACTAGGCTACATGCCACAGCTGGGTCAGGACTCTTCTTTACACACTTTATGGTAAGCTTCTCTCTTGGGCCACCAATTGTGTAATGCTAAGCCATAGAGGTTCCAAATGGCTCACTCTATTTTGATTAGCCATGGCAGCTCCATATAAGTTGTACTTAGAAAAAAAAATTTCCCCTGTTTTTTGGGTGACTCTAATGACTTCTCTGCTATGAATTTATATTGATAACACAAATGGAGCCAATGATGTGAGCTTTAAACCTGCTTATGCCATCAGAGTTCAACTCTTTATCACAGAAGTTGCATTTTGTTTTACTCTTGTTGTCATCAATAGCAACACAATACTGTCATGCAAAATCAACCCTCCCCATTGCTGCAGCTCTCTGTGGTTGTCCCTGTCCTCGACCCTTTTGTACTCCCTGTGAACCTACTCCTCTCCCGCTACTTAGACATGATAATTGTTGCATCGAAAATGATTGCATAAACAATTAAACAATACCAGAATAATATTTTATACAAAATAAATATTTAAATTTTTTTCGACAAAAGAAAAGGCTGCCATATCAAAATCGACAATGAAACCACACGAGTAGCACTTGAAAATAATTATATAGCTATTCTATAATTTCCTCTAATTTTCAAAATCATTTCCCTTATTTGTTCCTAATTTTTTTCTCTTTTTATTCCATAATTATTTATATTTTATCTTAATATTTAATAAATTTAAAAAATTTTAAAAATTATTTATTGGGTCAAAAAATATTTCAACTCCGTGAGTCTGTAGATCAGCCCATAGAGATCCACATATATTTTTCCAATCATGATACAACACATATATCATGCAAAAGAAAGCGTTTGCAATGTAGAAAAATACAATTTTTTACGCCCGAAAATAAATAAATAAATTACTTAGCAAAAAAGATCTCGACTCTGTGAGTTTGTAGATCGGCCTATGTATTCAACATATATTAATATCATACCCATCCAACAACATAGCATGCATTTGAAGAGAAAAAAAATTGTTTAGAGAACAATAGTTACCTCTCAGATAAAAGACTCCACAAAACACCTAGATCTGTGTGAAATCTCACTTGATCGTCGTAAATAATGAAGAGAGACCTAAGGTTTTATGTCAAAGATCAAACAAAAATATGGCAAAAATGCCAAGAAGTAGTAGAGAGAAGCTCTGAGGGAGGTTTGGAGAGGAGAGAGAAAATACAAATAATTAATGTGGATAATTCGACGAAATTCGATGAACTATCCATTATATCGCCAAAAATCTTGATAATTTCGGGGATAAATATTGAGATATTGCCGATTTTGCATTCTCGAGTTTCGATGGCCGTTTTGGTTCGTCATCTACTGAAACGGCAGAAATTCAGCGAAATTTTGCCGATAAATTGTACCACGATTGTACGGAGTCTAAAATCGTCAGAGACCATTATTTTTGTTTAAATTTTAAAAGCTGAAGAACCAAAATATCTCCATTACCAATTAATAAAAATACATTTACAAAAATACCCCCATATACCCAATTTTTAAGAACCCTCCATTTCCAGCTAATTATTGGAAACCACCCAACCCCACCCAAAAAAAGAAGAAGAAGAAGAAGAAGAAGAGGAAGAAACAACGCCAGAAACCACCTTAGTTCTGCTAATTGGCACTTTTCAGGATTTTCAGTCATGCAAGCTTCAAAAAGAATTCACAGTCCCAAAATTGTTTTTCACCTTGCGAGAAATTAACCACCACCCAACGGTCGATCACTGGAAACTAGTGGGAAGATGAAGAAGATGAGGTTGATTTTCAATAGGGTGAAGGTGAGGTGGTGGTGGTTTTTTTTTCTTTTTTTTCCCATGGTGGTGGGCAAGATGGCTTGGTCATAGTCTGACAGGGTTGTCGGTAGAAGAGGTATTTTTGTCGTTTCACAAAAAAAACTTATTATGTCTCAAGATTTACTTTGGGAACTATACATAATTTTTTACATTAGAGGGACCCAACAATAATTTAGGCCTCACTAAGTTGGATTCACATCCTCGACGGCCGTGAGCTGGACGGCGCATTCAACCTATGAATGCAACTTGTCCTTTTTTTTCCACCATATACCCAATTTTTAAGAACTCCTACTGCCAGCTAATTACTGGAAACCACCCAACCCTCCAAAAAAAAAAAAACCACATTGCCAAAAACCACCTTAGTTCAGTTAATTGGCACTTTTTCAGTCATGCAGGCTTCAGAAAATTTTTCAGTCCCCAATTGTTCACCTTGCCATAAATTAACCATCACTCAGTGGTAAAAAGAATATGAGGGTGATTTTCGACCGGATGAAGGTGGGATGGTGACTTTTTTTCTTTTTTAATAGTGGGTGGTTCAAGATGGCTTGGTGATGGAAGGTATAGATAGAAAGGATATTTTAATTATTTTATAAATAAAGTCATTATGGCTCCAAAGATTTACTTTGAAAAGTGGACATAATTTTTTACATTAAAAGGACCCAAAAGTAAATTAGGGCTTCCTAAGTGGTTCTTAATATCCTTAAAAAAGATCCAAGAAAATAATGATAGACGCAGATTATGTCAATCCATTCGCGTGACTTCTTAGATTTGTCCCCCTCAGCTTTTGTTTTTTCTAGGAAAAACACTAGGAAAGAACCTCGAAGCTTCCACTTGGAGTGTTTTTCCTTCTCCAAGAGCAAGGGAGGGAGTCAGTGACTCAGACGTACAACTTGAAGATTAGAGTTAAAAGTCTGGTCTCCATGAATGATCTTGAGATTCTTTCTCTCAACTGCTGATTTTGCTATTATTAAGATATTTTTCGTTAATCTTGCAGCTATTAATCTTCACTGTTCTTGCAGTCGCCAAGGGAGGCAGATCTCCTGAAGGTATCTGCCGTTTCTATTTTTCATTTACTTCTCTGGTTAACAGTAGGTACTATTACTATCAAGAAATATGAGTCACTACTGGTCAAGGGATAATAACCTATACGTGGACTAGAAGTGATACAAATCAGCATATAGAAGATGCAACATCAGCAATCAACCCACCAGGGCCTCCATGTTAAGTTAGAGGTCCTCTCGTTCGACTTGGGTTTTGCATCTTAACCTTGCGAATCGTTACCAACAATCTTTTTTTTTTTTAACAAAGAATTACCAACAATCTGGTTTTTATGACTGATCTTGTGATTCTTTCTCTTCACTGCTGATTTTACTGTTATAAAATATATTTCGTTGATCTTGCAGCTGTTGATCTTCACTGTTCCTGCCGTTGTCAAGGAAAGCAGATCTCCTTTAAGGTATCCCAGTCGGTTTGTATGAGTTTTATTTTCTATTTTTTATAAATAGCAAACCCTTTCTAACAGTAGGTACTATTACTATTAGGAAATATGAGTCAGTATTGGTCACGTAATGATAAACTGTTCGTCAATGCAAAGTTAGAGGTCCTCTGGTTCGGTCTGAATTTTGCATCATCACCTTTGCAATCATTACCAATGGAACGCAGATCTGGTGTGGTTTATGATGGACCGACAAGTGATAAATTCAAAGATTACTTGTCTAAGATGGGCTTTCGCGTTAACAATAAAGGGAGAGTTATCGTTGCCACTGAAGCCTTTCATCACTTCCTCCTAGACAAGATGGTGTCATTGGTTCCTTTTGGTTTTCAAAACCAACCGTTACCAGGATGGAAAGAAGTTACTGGATTGGAAACTCTCCTGAGAAATACGAAGGCTGAATTGGCGAAGAAGAATGAGGAACTCGAAGAATCGCAAAGGATCCTCAACAGATCGAGAGTCGAACCGCAAAAAAGGCACCTCATCGATGGAACCGCTGGGAACTCATGCAACCCAGGAGATGTCAAGTTCTTCCTTTCTAGGTCCATAAAAACGGGGACCAATTTCTTGGATTTCTTGTATAGGATAAATCGAACATTTGTAAATCGGGCCGGAAAATATTTAAAATTTGAGTTCACTGGTACCAAGTTTTCCGGAAACCGGTTGAGGATGGACAATATATTTCGTTATTATGATAGAAACTGCCACTTGATTTCGGTTTTCAAGATGGTGCAATTCGACGCAACTGAACCTGGGAAAGCACTTGTGGAACGTAAAGTTTCATTGCCAGAAGTATCAGGAGATTCTGTCCTAGATAATACTACAAGAGTCATAGATCAAAGTCTGGGTGACTTCAGTGCTTTCACTTGGAATGATTTTTGTTTCATTGGGAAGATCACGGAGGGCTCTGAAGGAACTTTTCGTGATAATGCTTTGGTCACTGTTTTCTTTGAACACTCCGATCACGGGGAGAACTGTTATGTGGATTCTCTGGCAACAACTTTCTTTGTTCTAGATGGTCAATCACACAGGTGGGAGAATGTTGATAAGGTGGCACCCAGATTTGTTTAAAATCTTCCGTTGTTTAGTATCTTGTAATCTTCTGCTGTTTGAGTAATTTATATGAGTGTTTTGTAGTTGTATTGGATGGTTTGATCTTCTACCCAGAAAAGGAAAAGGTTAAAATAAGTTGGAAAATGGTAGATTATGCTAGCTCAACTGAAGGGTTTATCAAGATTTAATCGCAGAGGAAGGTGTTCACATCCTCTACAATTCCCACCCCCCTACAATTCTCTGTAATTTCGTCTATGAGGAATTGTAGAGGATGTGAACCCTAGAGGAAGATGTGGAGCCCCAAGTGCTTCAATTCTGTGCGGCCAACAAGTCTAGACCACTAGTTTCTCCTCATGATTTTTTTAGGTTGAGAAGAAAGTGTTCATAGCGAAAAACAAAAATAAAAAACCATATTGATATTCAAATGGATTGAATTGTCTGACAACGGTGGCGATTGACAATGAAGGAGTTGCCAGTCTTGTGACTTGTGAATATAGAAGAATTGAGAATACAAAGGGAAAATGAAAACAATGGGAACAACGGTTCTGTAAATACTTATAGTGATTTTTCACGATCATTTTTGGCTTTCTATGTTTAATATTTAACTCTAGTGGATCAAATGGTTCCTCAAAGAGCTCCATAGCTATGTTATGGAGAGGCTCCCCCGCATTCACACAAGTAGCTAACTCTGGATGCATGCGAAAAACATACGTCATGGATGAAGTTATCCTTAACACCTAAAGAATGTGATTTTGTTTGAAATTTGGGGCACAGATAGCTTTTGGATTGAAAAATGATTGTATTCGAAAACCACCACAACCTATTATGGCACATAGAGCCCTCTTATGGTCCCAGCCAACTAAATAGTGAATTTGTCAAAAAAAAAAAAAAAAAGTCTATTATAGGAAACCTGTTGTTCTTACACTTCTTTATCTATCATTTAGAATTGGATCATCCGATCTGATAAACAAAGATAAAAAAATTCAACAGATGTTGTAGCAAAGTTTTTCCATACTCCTTTTATCTACCACCTTTAAAAGTGCCTTGAGGGGGGGGGGGTTGCAGCTAGAATATTAGGAGGATAAGTTTTATTCCACTATAACAACATGCCGGCTGGAACTCAAGGAACAACCAATGGGATCGAAATTTCACGAACGGCGATAGTGATGCCATGGCGGAGGACCTGGCTGACCCTCAACAACGAAGTTCCTGGGTGGATCTTTTTAATAGAGGGAGATCTACTGCGGAATCCATTGAGCTCCCCTTTATTCAACCCAATGTGGTGAATGGAAGGAAAGTGGTGCGCTGCTGTCCGGAGGTTCTAAAGGAGGGAAGGGGAAGATGGGAATCTGCCCCAGTTGGATTCGTCTTTGGAAAGGATCCGTCCTTTACCGCCATGAAGAAATATGCTGATGAGAACTGGAACCATGTGGGGGTGGTCAAAATTTTTGGCCTCTCTAATGGTTTATTTGTTTTTAAGTTTCAATCCAAGAACCTTGCACAACAGATTCTTAATGAGGGACCCTGAAACTTTGGTTCCATAACCTTTGTTCTGCGCCCTTGGTCTCCTTCAGTTAGCCTCACCAAGAAGGAAGAATCGGAGATACCCATTTGGGTTCAAATCTACAAGCTAAATTTACAATTCTAGACACAGGAGGGCATTGCAAGCATAGCGAGCATGTTTGGCACCCCATTATTTGCAGATCGTCGCACATCAAACTATAAGCGTTTGGCCTTCACAAGATTCTACGTCTCAATTAAAGCTTCTGATGGATTGCCTTCTTCGATTCCTATCCAACAAGAAGATGGGAGTATCATTGAACAACCCGTTTTATATGATGGGCCTCTCCAGTCTGCACAAAGTCTGCAATTTTTTGTCATATAGAGCAGTCATGTGCGGCAGCGGGTAACGCTCCCATACAAAACCTTGAACCAATAGTTCACCAACAAACTCAATGGCAACAAGTTGAACATCGCAGAATCCTATCCCTAGGGTGAACAACAGGGAGACAATGCAACAAAATCCAAATTCTCCTAGGAGTCAAAATGCGTCTCTAGTGGGAATGAGTTGGAGTCAAACTCAAACTTTTGATATCCATAACCAAAATGGCTTGGAAGAATCCCAGTCTAATAGAGGACCGATAGCGGACGCGGGTACTCCTCAATCCCATAACTCTCAGATGATGGGGCCCACCCTAGAAAGAGCTTTGGTGGTTTCTGATTCAAACACTGCGCCTAACTTTCAAAATAACCCATCTCAGAGAAACAAGTTTGCACCTTCTTTCCCATCCTCCTTTATTAGACGTGGAACAACATCTATGAAAGCTCGTGAAAGGCTATATTCTAATCGATCTGAAACCTCTAATCCCCCCCAATTGCTCAAACAAAACTAGGTTCACAGTTTTGCAAAAAAATGAAGTCTCTTCAATTCTCTCTGAGCAGCAGGATCAGATGGTTAACAAGGAGCAGGAAAATAATGTGGTTCAAGGCAGGGATCAGATAGTTAACAATGAGCAAGAAAATAACGTGATTCAAGGTAGGGATGACCTGGTTAATTGGCCCAACCTTCCTCATTGTTAATTATAAAGCTTGGGGCCTGGAATATTAAAGGATTATGTGATGACAACAAGGTCATTGCTGTGTTAGATTGGGTTAAAGTAAATCAGCTGGATATCTTTGCTTTGATTGAAACATAAGTAAAGCTACATCGTTTTGGTTGGGTGTCTTAGCCATTCACCAGACAATGGCAACACCTTACAAATTATTTTGACTCTCCTGGAGGGAGGATTTGGCTTCTTTGGGATGATGAGAAGATATAGATCCTTACCCTCAAAACAACAAGTCAACTAATTCATGCTAAAGTAAAGACTCAGGTTTCTTCCAAGGAATTCTTTCTGACAGTTGTCTATGGTAGCAACAATGTGGAGGACAGAGATCATCTATGGAATGACTTGAAGATGATCGCTAGTGACATGTCATCACCTTGGATGGTCCTTGGAGACTTCAATGCTTACAAGTCTTTCAATGAAAAGAGAGGAGGGCTCCTTCTTCGTACCAAACATACTGCGCCAATGTCAAATTGTTTCTACGAAGCTGATTTGCAAGATCTCTCATGGTCTGGTTGTCATTATACATGGAGTAATAAGGGATCTGGTGATGGGAGGATTAATGGTAAACTCGAATGAGTAGTGATAAATCGTGTGTGGAGAGATAGATACCCTCTCTCTTCTGCCCAGTTTTTAAATCCAAATGTTTCTAATCACAGCCCTATGGTTGTTAATATTGGTGACAGACCCCATCGATGTGGAAAGCAGTTTTATTTTGCCAATCATTGGGTTGAACATCCTGAATTCCTCCCTCTAATCCGGAAAGTATGGTTGTGCCCAGCTATTGGTAGACCCATGTTTTCACTTATGCACAGACTAAAAGAAGTTCTCAAGATTTAAAGCAAAGTGACATACTCCAGATTCGATCAAAAAATTGAAGACGCTAAGCACCGGGTTGAATTTCTTCAATCAACGCTAGCCTCTAATACCTTTGATGATGAAGTTATTTTCCATGAGAAGCTAGCTGTGTCCGAGTTAAAGTCCCTAATACATGCTAAGGAATCAGAACTATGCCAAAAATCTAGAATACGATGGCTATAGTTAGGTGACAGTAACTCCAAATTTTTTCACAGGTCCTTAAAGTCTCGACGTGGTAGAAATACTATTTCTGCTATTATCACTGGTGGAGGTGTTCTCCTAACTAATCCAGAATTGATTAGAGTCGAAGCGAGCAAGCATTTTGAAACTGCATATGCTGGCTCCCCACCCATTATCTGTCAAGATTTTGATCTTCCTATTAATAGAGAACTTGATCATGCAGATGTTGAGTGGCTTTCCAGAGCAATCACCCATGATGAAATTAAAGCAATAGTCTTCGACGCGAATGATGACAGTTCACTAGGAACTGACAGGTTTGGTGCTACATTTTACAAACATTGTTGGTGTATTGCTGGTGAGGATGTTTGTAAATCCATATCTAATTTTTTCGAAAACCTTAGAGTCCCTCGGCAAGTTAAGCTCTCCAAGCTCACTCTTATCCCTAAAGGTGAATCTTAGACAACTTTCAATGACTATAGGCCTATTGCTGTCAGTTCCCTACTCTACAGATTTATTGCAAAGATCATTGCGGATAGGATGAAAGGCGTCATTAACAAATTGCTTAACATCAACCAAACAACCTTCATCCAAGGAAGACAGATTAGTGACAATGTTCTTCTGTGTCAAGAACTTCTTTATGGCTATCATCTTAAATCAAGCCAACCAAAGTTTGCTGCCAAACTTGACCTAAGAAAAGCATCTGACTTAGTGCACTGAGACTTTCTTTTCAAGGTGTTATCTAAACTTAATTTTCCAAAAAGATATATTGATTGGATTAAACTTTGCACCTATGATTCTGGCTATGTGGTCTTTGTTTACGGTGCCCAATCCCCAATAATCTCTACCAATAGGGGTCTTAGACAGTGATGCCCAATGTCTCCTTCTCTTTTCAACATAGTGCTATAGATGCTCTCTAACTCCCTATCCAATGCAACAATTTTAGGTGATTTCATTCATCACCAACACTATGCAGAACCAGGAATCACTACTATTTGTTTTGCAGATGATTTGATTGTTTTTGGAAAAGGAACTCAACAAAATGCCATTGTCCTTCATGATGCTTTGGAAAGAGTTAAGTCTCAGTCTGGATTGTCAATAAACAGTGGAAAATCAACTCTATTTTTTGGTAACTACTCTAATGATACCAAAGTGGCTTTTACAAGTATTCTTGGAGTCCGAGAATGTAACCTTCCTATCAAATATCTTGGCATCCCACTTGGATCCAAGACCTTATTTGTCTTTGATTATGATGGTCTAATCAATAGAGTGGAAGCAAGAATACAATCTTGGAGTTCTAAGGCACTCTCCTATGCAGGTTGTTTGACTTTAATCAAATCTGTGTTTATGGGTATCATATCGTATTGGATCAATATTATCAACATCCCTGTCAACATCTTAGACAAATTAGAAATGATTATGGCTAGATTTTTTTGGAATGGCAACACACATACCAACAAATACAAAGTGGCTTGGGCTTCGGTTTGTTTTCTGTATGAACAGGGTGGTCTTGCCTACGTCGTTTGAAAGAATGGAACACTACAGGTCTAATGAGACATCTGTGGAAACTCGCTTGTGGTGAACAATCTTGTTGGGAGAATTTTATCAGAACTCACTGGCTCAAAAAGTATTCGGTTTGGTCACTACCAAGACCCACCCGATACTCTTTGCCCTTCCGTCATATCTTAGACACCAGAAATTTGATTGTGGGGCTTGTAAAGTGTCTCATAAAATATGAAAAATCCACTCAGTTATGGTCTGATCTATGGTTGGATGGAGGGACGTTGCGTCAGGATAGTATGCCAATTACCCAAGCTTTGGGAAGAAGCATCTTTGCAACGGTGAGCCATCTCATAGATGATGGGGGGGAATTGGCAGATGGATACTGTAGACCCTATCATTATGGAGCATTGGGATGAAATTACGAGCCTTTGTCTCTATCCTCGCCTTCCTTGAGACTCAGTGGTGTGGACACCTAACCCAAATGGTATTTTCTCTCTACGAATGGCCTAGGACAACATTAGAAAGAGGGCCGTGAAAGTGGCATGGGCGTCATTAGTTTGGTCCAAGAAAAATCATCCACGATTCTCCTTTCTGACCTGGATGGCTTGTCGTGGCCATCTCTCAACCAGGGCTCAATTGAGAAGCTGGGGTGTTGAAACTGATTCCTCTTATGTACTTAGCAATAATGGGGATGAAGATATGGATCATTTATTTTTTTCTTGCACTTTTTCAGCAAGAATATGGCACCAAGTTTTGTGGCTTAATGGTTTCCCACGTGGGCCACTGAACTCCTGGAATGTTGAGCTTGAATGGGCATGCTCTCATACGACAGGGTCTTCACCAAGAGCAGACATTCATTGCTTTGTTGTAACGGCAACAATTTATAGAATATAGGAAGAGCGAAACAATCATATCTTCAAGGGAACCACTTTTGGAGCACAAGCAGTTTATGAGAAGATTCGAACCGACACATGGTCTCGCTTTGTGCACCCACCCCTTAGGGTCATAGACATGGAAGGGGACAGGAACTTCTTTGCTCGATGGCACCTTTCAGTCACCTTCCATATACCTAAGGTCGTGTGTCTTAGATGGCCAAGGTCGGTACTGAACTAGATTGCTATCAATTGTGATGGATCTTGTAGAGAAAATATTGGTGGATATGGATCCATAGCTCAAAATCAACATGGCATAATTCTTTTGCACTACCAACTGGTGGGATTCTTGATGCTAATATTAACCGCTTGAAACTATTTGCTATCAAGCATGGGTGGAGATTGCAATAAACATGGTCTTTGACCAAATTGAAATTCGGTCAGATTCAAGGTGGCAATCTAATCAATAGAAGGACATTTCTCTACATATTGGAGGGTCATCGACTTGGTCATGGAGATTAGGGAGCTTAAGAGGAATTTTAATCTTTGTAATTTTGTTCATCATGTTCGAGAGATTAATACATGTACTGATTTCCTAGCTAGATATGTAAATTCCTCCCAGGAAATACTCTTTTCTATAGATGCTATCCTGTCGATGTTGTCCTCCCTTGCTAAGGACGATATCAATGGTAAAAAGTTATATAGACTGTAATTTTTTTCTTTCTTTTTTTCCCTTCTTCAATAAAAAGCTCCATTTTCTCCCCCAAAAAAAAAAACAATGGGATCCATGCTTTTGGCCATCGCCATGCTTTTGGCCATTGCCATATGTATTGAGAAATACAAAATTCTTACCCCCCCCCCCCCTCCAAACAAAAAAAGAAATTCAAGCTTAAAGCTGAGATTGACAACATGCAATGACAAGAAGCATCGGGGGTGGTGGTATAGTGGTCCCAAGCTCACTTCCATGTGGTTTGGAAGTCCCTATGTACCAGGTTTGAATTCCCTTTGCTACTATGTTTCTCGCATTGGACAGTTGTGTGCTCTTTGACTTGCATGAGATCCATACTGGCTTCTATATACTATACAAGGCCTCCAGTGGGGCTAAGCTGATAGGGTTAGTGCTTGCGTCTGTAGTTCAAAGGACTAATGATTGCATAGGATGAACTCGAAAGTACAACATTGTATAGCGGGGGGGGGGGGGGGGGCACAAGGTCACCACTACTGCATCCACTCTTTTGCTACCAAATTAAAAATAAAAAGGCTAATGACAAGAAAATCCGAAGAAAAAAATAAGAGATAAATCAGTGGAAACCAAGTGATAATTAAAGATCATAAAATGCTCTCATTATACCAAAAAAATAATAAATAAATAAAAAAAGCCTAATCAAGACGATTTGGAGGCCTCCCCAAAGTCTGGAGTCCCATGTTTTATTTTCTCTATTTCTAAAATGAAGAAAGTGCCTCTATTTGTGTCCGGAAGGGATAAATTCCTTTTTGACATATACATAAGGTGTTGATTGTTGCCTTATATCAAGGATTTCTGTAGGAATGTCAATTTGCAGTCCAAACCATTAAAATCGAACCGAACCAGCCTGAATCGAACCTTAATGGGTTGTGTTTGGACTGAGCGTGGCAGAGCCCGCACCAACCCGAACCTAAACCGCAACCTATTTTACAACCCGTTATATAATTTAACATTAAATATTTTTTGAATCATCATATTACCACTAGGTAGTTGGTATAAACTATCAAAAAAATTGAGCATGAATTCAAAGATCAAATAGTCATTCTACTACTTATAAGAGACAATTAGAATGATTAAATATGAATGTCCAATTGAATGTGCAAAGTTTGTTTAAATTAAGTAAATAATTATCAGAATGTTGATTAGAGTATGATTATATTTATCGAGAGGTATTTTTTTTGCATATCAACTAAATACCAACCCAAAAAAGAGACAGATTTCATAGAAGGAAAAAAGAATCAACATTCTCAAAAAAAAAAAAAAAAAAAACCCAATTTCAAGACAATCAATCATAGCACAAGTTATAATTTAAAAGCGTTTTTGATTTGAAGATTTGTTTCAAGACTATCCGGTAGAGCTTAAGGAATGAGCTTGCAGTTTCTATCTTACTACTTATTATTTGAGTTTTTGATTTCTATAAGGTGGGTGGGATTTCTAAAACATTGAATGACTTTTTATTTTTTTAATGAAAATTGATCAATAGCAATTTTGTTTTCCATAGAATTTTGGCTCTTGTTAAAGGATGCTTGAATATTTTTTTATTCTTTTTCTCGCATAAAATAAATTATTAGCCCAAACCGTTAGTCAATTCGAGTATAGACTGTTAGCCCAAACCGTTAGTTAGCCCGAACCCAAACTGCACCAAACGGAACCCGACCTGAAACCGTTCTTTTGCTAACTGGCCGTGTTTGGGCTGAGTGTTTTTTAGCCCGAAAACGTTATGCCCAGCCTGATTCCGCCCCAAACCGCAACTGTTGACATCCCTAGATTTCTAATAGCAGCAACTCGATGTCTTCGTGTCCGGCTTGTGTTTTCAGATTTTGGTTCCAGAGGAAAGCTCCTAATATCTAACCGTGGGAATTTAACTACCTATTTAGTGCTCTTTTTTTGTTATGTGTTATCAATATTATCAATAAGCACCAGCTTTAGATAGTGTTTAGGAAAGACGATGAGGCTATCTAATCCAATTGTTGTACTTAAGAACTTAATTTATGTTTATTTAATTTTTTTGCAAATCAAATATTAATATAGTGGTAACTTCTTTTTCGTTAGCTATCATTTATTTAATTTTCAATTTTATGTCATTTTTAGTTTTTATTATTTATTTTTTTAATTCAAAATTATCAATTTTAGGAACTTCCTAATTCCAATTCGTTTACCAAGTATGGTATTTATTTATTTACTTTCTAATTTGATAGGTACCAATTTTAGGAAGTTCTTATTTCCATCTGGTCTACTAAGTATGGTTTTTATTTATTTGTTTTTTAAATTGACATTATCAATTTTAGGAAATTTCTACTGTGGATATATCTTTTTTTTTCTTCTCATTGAAATTCAAAATGATTAAAACACAAACGTAAAATTTGTATTTCATATGGTTTTGTTTTGGTGGAGGATAATATTGTATTTTAGGATGCGTTAGTAACGATTATGTTTTGAGAGATCAGTTCTTATGCAAAACCATTTTTTAATGTTTATGTACTAAAAGACCATTATTTGGTTGGAAATTGGCGTTTGATAAATCCATTTTGAAAATATTTCTATAAGACTATTAGAATAAGTTGGTGTTTGATAAACTTATTTTAAGGTTTTTAGACCAATTTTATCACTTCTAATTGTGTTTATTTAAATACATCTTTTTGATGTTCTGCAAAAGCATTCTTTAGACAAATTTTTTGACCAATCTGCTCTTAAAGAACAGAAAAACAAACTATTTTAAGAAATGGCCTTTCAACCGTTCTTCAGTTCTCAAAGAAAAAACGTTACCAAACGTGCCCCTTAATTACAAAAAATATGATGACCTTTTGAACTTGCCAACGAAGTCTCACTGGAAGATTCCTTCATCTCTTAGATTCCTTAGCTAAGATACCAATATTATTAAATTATTATTTTTTTTTTTGGATTTTCTGATTTAACACTGTAATGTTGATGTTGATGTCCATGAAATGAAAGTGGATATCAAATGGACCTCAATGGGCCCACATTCTACCCACCTCAATCAATCATTGTTGGGTTTTTTATCATACACCACACCACATATAGCCAATAGCCATGGGAACCCTTTTTTTACCATTACTTGGTTTGATAAATGCCTCAACACTTTCATTAATCTAATTCCTATAGATATGACCAAACAATTTTAACCAAGATGGTTGAGATGGGCAAGTTGAGATTTCCGATCCACGAGAATAGAAGATTGGTGTTTGGATATCTCTCCATTGGAAGAGCACATATTATTTTTTAGTGTTCGGATCACATCTCCATCGAAAGAGCACATACTACTTTCTTAACTCTTTTCTATTATACAATAGTGGTGTGATTCGTATAAATCTATTGAAAATTATATCTTTGAATTATTTTATCAATATCTAAACGTAGGTCCAATAACTATTATGTAGCAAAAAAACATAAAAAATGCTTTATGTGCCCTAATGATGAGAAGATGATCTTGAATTTCAAATTCAGAAGATTATGGACTTCTTACACTTTTTCAACATACATAACAAAGATTAAGGCACATAGGCCAATGGATGGAAAAGGAGGGAAGAGAGACAATGGAAAGATATGAAGATCGAATCTTTGAAACTAAGATCTCTTTTAACTTTGTATCTAAACCACGCTACTAAACTTGATACGAATCACATAAATAAAGAGGATGCAAACGTGGAAAGACAGGTCATGGCACAAAAAGACAAGGGAACAGAACCTTCAAGAAGGTCTGAGAGTCTGAGAGGATGAGTAAAACCCCTACCTATTTGAAGGAATATGTGCATCAAAAGGGCAGAGATGAAAAGATGTGTTTTGGGATTAATCCAATGATTGCCATACAATTTTGCTATGTTTCTACGGACACAGGTGTATAAATTGTGAACAGTAACCCTAAAGAATGCAATGAATTCAATAGTTATCTTTTAGTTTTGCCTCTCTTCGCCTCTATGCCTCTATTTTTTTTTCCTTCAGAGTTCTTCACCTGAATTAGATGTTAGAATATTAATTGAATATTCCACATAAAGTGGGCTTCATTGATTGTGTTACACTTTGATTTGGTTTCTTATTGGTTTGATATGGGTAATATACGGTTACTAGAACTCTTATATGGACTGGCTAGTGTGGGCTAATAGGAACCGTTAGATCTTGATGGACGATCTAATGGATTTGCCTATATAAAGGATGCTAGGTCCCTCCTCTAAACCCTAATCATAATCACAATCACATCTGCTTAGTCAGAAAGAATATACCATCAAGCCAGTGAATAGGGAGGAGTCTAGAGGAGAAGATCCAACATCAAGTTGATCATAGAATCAACTTCCACCTCAAGTTTGTTCCTAGTGGGAGACATAAAGAAGATATTCCGCTGCGCTTCGTCTCAAATAGAACCATAGAAAGGTATGCTCATCATCATCTTGTGTCATTATCATACTAAGGTGTTTTTAATCGATCTATGCGATCTTGGATAGAAATATTCTTACATGTGGTATCAGAGCCTGTATAGAATCGATTAAAGACCCATAGGATTGTTGAATGATGAACTTAGGGTTCTAGAATGGAACCTATGAAACTTGTGAATTTTTTTTCTCCTAATTTTTTCAATGAAACCGTGGGGTTTTTTGTCAATAACTTTTTTTCTAGAAATAATTTTGAAAATCTAAAACTACCACTGCGTAGATCTCGGAAAAACGAATAAATTGATATATTATGGGTCTCCATCGGACTTCGGACGCGCCGGCAATCACTGCCGGAATCCGGCAGCATCTTTTTGATTTTTTTTTAATTTGTGCGATGCTGACGTGGCAGTTTGATCGAGTCAACGGGTCGGGTCAACCCGACCCATGACCCGCCAAGGCGACCCGATTTTGAACCCGTCAGGTCAAACGGGTCGACCCGGTTGGCCGGTCATCGGTCCAACCGAATGGATTAACTTGAGCGAACCGGATTTATTGTTTGAACCATTTTGGACCAAACTCGTTTTTTGACTCAGCGAGTCAACTCGTTGATTTCGGTTTAATTTATGATTTAGATTCGATTTCTGATTTCGATTCCGGTTCAATTTTGATTCAATTCGATTTCTGATTTCGATTTTTCGGTTCAATTTCGAATCGATTTCTAATTTAGATTCTTGGTTCAATTTTGATTCGATTCGGTTCAATTTAGATTTGATTCAATTGCTTATTTCGGTTCGGTCCGGTTCGGCCTAATAAGATTCTGATTTATTAGACCATTTTTATTTGCTGGTTGAACCAGTTTAATAAATAAATAAAAAATCAGAATACTATATGTTTAGTATTTGTTTATTTCTGACCAAACCGTAAGGAATTTTAAAGCGTTCTTCTGGGGTTTTATATTTTGGATCATTTCGAACGCAATGGAACCATTTTCAAGACCCAATTCTACCCCTATATATGTGAAATATTATATATCATGTTTTGGTTGAGCCGATAATTGGAATGCTATTTATTTAGTATTTTTTTATTTCTGGCTAAACCGTAAGGAACTTTAAAGCGTTCTTCTGGGGTTTTATATTTTGGATCATTTCGAACGCAATGGAACCATTTTCAAGACCCAATTCTACCCCTATATATGTGAAATATTATATATCATGTTTTGGTTGAGCCGATAATTGGAATGCTATTTATTTAGTATTTTTTTATTTCTGGCTAAACCGTAAGGAACTTTAAAGCGTTCTCTTGGGGATTTATGTTTTGGACCCTTCCGGACACAATGAAATTATTTTCAGGACCAAATTCCACTTCTATATGTATGAAACATGATATGACATATTTATGTTGTATATGTAACTTCACCGTTGGGTGAATTTTTTAATATAGATTTTTTTTATCAAATAGCTTTGTATTGTGAGCATGTTTTATATGATATTATACAATTGTAAAATATATATCATGCATGCCTTATAAAGGGTTTGATTGCCTTTTGGTAATCCGGAATTTTATGCAAATGTATGATGTAGTTTATATATGCTTCGATTGCCTTTTGGTAATTTGGAATTTTATATAAATGTATGATGTATTTTATGCATGCTTCGATTGCCTTTTGGTAATCAGGAAATTTTTTTTCCCCAAACAATGTATTAACATTATTTGTGGGTAACATAAAGTATATCTCAATATGAGAATTTCATGAGCTTGATTGTGAGTGACTGCCAAAGTGGCATTCATGGTTGGGTTTATGGAATGTCAGCCATATATAGTAATGGGATGTCTCTTAATGTTAAGGCATTTTTATACGCCCAAAGGTGGTAATTATGTGTTAGCATTAAGAGTGAGACATATACAGCATTTGGTTGGGAGTTGATTAATCTAAGAAGTTTATACACTCAAAGGTGGTAAATTTTTCGAAGGTTCGAATACTCTCATGGCCGCTGACATGTAAGGGAGTATCACAACTGTATGTCATGAATTCTGTCCAAAAGGTGTTTTCATGATGATATATGTGTACTCTTTAAAGTGATTGAGTATCACAACTGTATGTCATGAATTCTGCCCAAAGGTGTTTTCATGATGATATGTGTGTGCTCTTTCTAGTGATGTACTAATAAGTTACATATTAAAGTGCTAATAAAGTGAGGGAGTATCACAATTGTATGTCATGAATTCTGTCCAAAGGTGTTTTCATGATGATATATGTGTGCTAATCTGTTAGTCACATTTTCTGTCTATAACAATATGATTGTTATTGAGATTCTTATAAAGTCAAACTTCAAGAAATTGTAGATAATGTGTTGTTAACCACACATTCTTTGTTACTGAGTAACTGATGGATATGACTCATAAGAGTATAGAAGACAAAAGTAGTTATGTTTTTTTTTTTTACTGCTCATTAAGAAGTCCATCAAGGAACACTTGATGAATTGTTTACCCACTGAATGCACTGTTTTGAAATAGTTGAATGCAGTAGCGTAAAGATACTAAGTCTCATCTAGTGTTGAAATAAGTATATTTCTGTAAGAGTTTTTTATCATAAGGTGTGATGGTTTTGGAGGAGTTAGGGATTATTTCATCAGGATGATTATTTTTTAAGATAAAACTCATGATTCCTAATGTTTCTTTTATTACCCTTGCTATTATCTATCAATGCCCTTTGCATCATCTACTGAGTTTGAAATTATAAAGATCAATACCTTTTTCCAAGAAGAAACTTTGTTCTTATGAGCATCAATACTCATAAAAATGTTCAGGGTAAAGACTAAGAGTCCGATCAGACTAACAATTTGGGACCTGTGAAAACTTCCTTATAAATAAAGATGATTGTTGTAAGTAGAAGTTGCATTGAGTATAAGGTCTGGTTAACTAAGTGCGAAAATGAAAGTTATGATTCTTTGGTTCTTGTTTGAAGATTTGATTTTCTCTTGTCCCATTCAGTCCTGGTGTTTAGATAGTGGTCCTTATTCCGCCACCTTGCGTATAAATTATTATTTCATCATATTTGTTGATGACCACTATTTGTTGATGACCACTCTTAATATGGTTTTTGTATTCAATTAAAGAATAATCTAAATCTCTAAGATCTTCAAGAATTTTTTAGACTGAAGTTAAGAAATTGTTAGATCGCCGGACGGGAGGAGAGTATTATGGTTGATATGAGGATCTTTGGATGACTTAAGAGCCCATTCGCCAAATACTCGGAAGATTCTGATATAGTTGGTCTGTTCACTATGTTTGATAGTCCCCAGCAAAACTGTGTAACCGAAAGGCTTAATCACACTTTTGTGGACATAGTGAACAGTATGGTAGGAAAACTATTTTGTCTGAATTATTTTTTTATAAGGTGAAGCCCTGATAACAGCCTCTTATATCCTTGATCATGTTCCTTTCCAAATATGTTCTTTTTTTACTCCCTTTTCCATTGCAAATTATTCATAAATCTAACTTAAACCATTTTAGCGTTTGAGTTGTTTTGCAAATCTAAGGTTGAATAATCAAGTATTGCAGAAATTGGAACATAAAAGTTTTTCATTGTTAATTTGTTTCTTAATCAGATCTTGTTTTACCATCATTGTTAAGACAACAGAATTGTGAATTCTTAAATAGTTTTCTGGAGTTTGATATAGCCAAGAAATATAGCTTGTTCCCAGACTACTTGATATAATGAACATGAAAATAACATTGGCATTATGGTTGACCCAGTTACTAAAAAGTTGTCTTTAATTAGATTTATGATTGGGTGCAACGAGATATATGATATAGTTGATGAGACAATATGATGTTTGGGAAGCTTGTTAAGTTGCCCAAAGGCTTTAAACCCATTTATTTTAAGTGGGTGTATAAGACTAATAAATATTCATGAAGAAAGATTGTAAGGTTTAAAACCAGATTTGTGACTAAAGAGTTTACTCATAAAGAGGAAGTTGACTAGTGAAATTTTCTCACCTATCTCTTCTAAGGACTCTTTTAGAGTTATACCAAATAGATGTGAAGATCGCCTTTCTAATTGAAAACCTTAATAAAGAAGTCCATGTCATTTAGCCTGAGGATTTTGCGGTTGATGACCCTGAGGATTTTGCGGTTGATGATTTTAATCATCTTGGTGTAGACTCAAGAAGTCTAATTTGTGGTTTTAAGTAAGCTTTCAACTATGGTGTTTAAAGATTGATAATATTGTGACTTCATTCGATTTTGTTGAGAAACTTGTAGATCAATATATATAAATATATATATGGCAAGGTCAGTGGGAGAAATTTTATCTTTCTCATTATTTATGTTGATAATATTTTGCTCACTAGTAGTGACGTTGGCCTACTGCATAAAGACCGAGCAATTGTTATTTGAGAATTATGATATAAAAGACCTTGGTAAGGCATCTTTGTCTTGGGCATTGAGATCCATAGGGATTGTTCATGCTATTTATTGGATCTTTCTCAGAGGGCATATATAATTTATATTTAAAGAAGTTCAGTATGCTAGATTGCATACTTGAGAATGGTTTTGATTCTCAAGGGAGATACACTGAGCTTATTACAGTTGTCCTATAAAGGATGCTTGAGAGAGAACAATTGAAGAAAGTATCTTATCTTGAGATACTTGAAGAAGACAATTGATGATAAGATAATCTACAAGCTTGTTCCAGACCTATAGCATTAAGGTATATATATATATATATATATATATAGATTTGACCTTGCTAATTGTCCGGATAATAAGAAGTCTACTTGAAGTTGTTTTCCTTGATGGCATGAGGGATAATATTGTGAAAAGTGTAAAATAAGTTAAAATTACTTATTTCATCATAAAGGTTGAGTTTGCTACATGTTATGGGGCAGTTACTCAAATTGTTTGACTAAAGAATCTCATCAGATAATTGACAGTTCTATTTTAACATTACGGATAGACCCATCCAGTTGTACTATGATCACAATTCAGTTGTGTTGTTTATTAACAACAAGAAATGTGTGATCATAGGGTCTAAATACATGATGGTCGAGTATTTGACCACTAAAGAAAAAGCTGTTTGGTTAAGGAACCTCATAACCTCATTAGACAGTTGATTTTTTTTTATTGTGGATATCCAGTTATACTGTGATAACAATTATGTTGTGTAGTTTGTTAACAACAATAAGGGTATCACAGGGTCTAAACACATGGAAATTAAGTATTTGACTATTAAGAAAAGGTTAAAGAAGGTGACACCACAGTAGAGCATATTTGTACGAGATAATATGGTTATAGATTCCCTAACTAAGGGTCCCCGCCTTGAGACGTCTTTGATAGACATGCGGTAACTATGGGTTTAGGAGGAACCTTAGATGCGGTTGTTTAGTGGGAGTTTGAGAATTTTGCTCTATTGTGTAATAAGGTATTCTATCTGTACTTGTCTCTTGTATGCACTGATAATTTATTTGAATTCAATAAAGTTCTTTGGTGACATATTAATCTTCACATTATTATCATGTTGCATGTAATGAAAGTCTTAAAGTATGTGTTAACTTTAAGCAAAAGCTAAGGCATTCATGTATTAGCCTTAAGGTGTGTCATGTAACACATAAAGTTAAAACTCGAGTTATAAAGATGACACAGGTTCGTGGGAACCATAATGTACATATAATCTCATTTTTGTGGCATTGAGTCACAGGTTCGAACCATAATGTACATGCTTTCGTGGCATTGAGTCACAGGTTCGTAGGAACCGTAAAGTATATTTTTTTGTGGCATTGAGTCACAGGTTCGTGGGAACCATAAAGTATATTCTCTCGTGGCATTGAGTCAGGTTCATGGGAACCATAAAGTGAGAGATTTGGATTGACAACATAATGACACATGAGGATTTCTATAAAGTGTCATTAGTTGCCACACTACCATATTGCATCCATTTTCAGTAAAGTTAAGAGTATTTGTGACCATGGATGGTCCTGTGTTGCATAAAAGATGCAGTCACTGCCATGATTCGATACTTAAGGCTCTATGTGAAGGGATTGAGCTCTAGGGTTATCCTCAGACCAATATAAAGTTGTGCACATAAAGGTCAAAATGTTTTCAATATATCTTTTTTAAATGTTTTCTTAAAACAAAGGAGATGTTTTGTTTTACTCGACTGTGTCACAATCAATATAGCCCAAGTGGGAGAATGTTAGAATATTAATTGAATATTCCACATAAGGTGGGCTTCATTGATTGTGTTACACTTTGATTTGGTTTCTTATTGGTCTGATATGGGTAATATACGGTTACTAGAACTCTTATATGGACTGGCTAGTGTGGGCTAATAGGAACCGTTAGATCTTGATGGACGATCTAATGGATTTGCCTATATAAAGGATGCTAGGTCCCTCCTCTAAACCCTAATCATAATCACAATCACATCTGCTTAGTCAGAAAGAATATACCATCAAGCCAGTGAATAGGGAGGAGTCTAGAGGAGAAGATCCAACATCAAGTTGATCATAGAATCAACTTCCACCTCAAGTTTGTTCCTAGTGGGAGACATAAAGAAGATATTCCGCTGCGCTTCGTCTCAAATAGAACCATAGAAAGGTATGTTCATCATCATCTTGTGTCATTATCATACTAAGGTGTTTTTAATCGATCTATGCGATCTTGGATAGAAATATTCTTACATTAGAACCATAACAACTAGTCCGACCTACTAGATGGCGGAGGGACTCCGAAGTCGTCAGTTAGACGAGGCGATTAAGCACCTGACGGCACTTGCCGCCACTCACAGAATAAAAGTAAGTTCGCTGCAGGGAGTTATTGCAGAGAACAAAATTTCTCAGGAAGAGTAGCATGAAACTATGAGTGAAATGCTGGTGCGATTGACAGAGATGGATGGACGGCTCGATCGAGCACTGGAACAAACACCGACTATAGGAAACTCCTTACCCATTTTTGCAACTACAAGATCAACAACGCCTTCCCAACCGTTCGGAAGCATCCAAATGAGAGCCTTACGATTGGATTTTCCTCGGTTCAATGGGATTGATCTAGACGGATGGTTGTTCCGAGTAGAGAATTTTTTTCAAGTACCACTCTACACGAGATGATCACAAATTAATGATAGCTTCCTTTCACATGGAAGGCTTTGCTCTGCAATGGTTTCAATGGATGAAGCGATGAGGACAGCTATCGAACTAGGCCACATTCACAAGGGCGTTGATAAAACGATTCGGTCCATCTCCCTCGGAAGATCCGCAAGGGGCCTTAACAAAGCTCTCCCAAATTACCACAGTCTCTGAATATCAATCACGCTTTGAAGAGTTAGCGAACAAGGTAGATGGTGTTCCAGCATCCTTCTTGATCAGTTGTTTTATATCCGGATTGAAGGCAGAGCTGCGACACAAAGTTTTGTCAGCACAACCTCAAGATATGGCTACAACAGTAGGGCTTGCCAGAATGCATGAAACCAAACTACAGGAGCTTCGACGGACAACAATACGCATTGTTCCCTTATCGACCCGACCAACCTTGCTTCCCATCACCCTTGGAAAGGCTATGACAACAACTCCAAGCTCGTCGACCATACCCATCAAACAGTTAACTCCCATCGAAATGCAACAGCATAGGGAGAAGGGTTTGTGTTTTAACTATGATGAAAATACTCAACAGGGCACAAATGTAAAGGGCATCAATTCTTGTTGCTAGAAACCCAGGAAGAAGAGTTGTCCATGAACGAGGATACCGAGATGTGTGTTGAAGAAGCAGAACAAACGAACACTGCAGTGCCACTTATGTCGGAGCTCTCTTACCACTCTCTAATGGGCATGAATTCGACCACAACGCTGCGACTCACAGGAACCATAGAGAGTCATGCTGTAAAAGTCCTGATAGATGGAGGCAGCACTCACAATTTCTTGCAGAGTCGTATCGCCAAACTCCTGGGGCTAGTTGTTGAGCCGACACTGACAGTGACAGTAAGGGTTGGAGATGGAAATAAACTTACCTACGAAGGGCAACTTCGGAATTTGAAACTCAAGGTATAGACTAACACTCTCATCTTTGATGTGTACATACTCTCAGTATTTGGCACATATATTATTTTAGGAGTGCAATGGTTGTCCACACTAGGCCTAATATTGTTTGATTATGGGCACCTCACACTGAGATTTTCCCATATGGGCCGAGAGATAACATTAATAGATGAGTCAAGCCCATGCCCAATGCAAGTGAATATTCATGTGTTAAAATGGGGTGTTGAGGCCCATAATTTTGCTGCATGCTTTAAATTGGAGATAGAAGAAGATAAGGGGGCTAAAAGTGTCAACCCATAATTACAACTCTTGTTGGACCGATATGGACCCATTTTTTCTGAGCCCATGGGCTTACCCTGTATAAGAGAGCAGGATCATACCATACACCTTCAGCCTGGTTCACAACCAGTGAATGTCCGACCCTACCGGTACCCCCACTTCCAAAAGGAAGAAATGAATGCCAAGTGACTGCCATGTTGGCCCACGGAATCATATGGCCCAGCATTAGCCCATTCTCATCCCCGATCCTCTTAGTTAAAAAAAAAAAAAAGATGGAACGCGGCGATTTTGTGTCGATTATCGTGCCTTGAATTCCATTACTATCAAGGACCGATTTCCGACACCTGCAATCGACGAACTATTCGATGAATTAAATGGAGCCAGCTATTTTTCCAAATTGGATTTACAGTCAAGATATCATCAAATCCGAGTACGCACCGAAGCTGTGCCCAAGACCACATTTTGTACCCATGAAGGGCATTATGAATTTTTGGTGATGCCATTTGGGCTCACTAACACCCCAAGCACATTTCAGGCCATGATGAATAGTGTATTTAGCCCATCTCAGAAAGTTTGTATTAATTTTTTTTATATGGTCTGTTGGTCTATAGCCCAACTTGGGCCCATCATTTAAAGCATTTGGAGAAAGTGTTATGCTCAAGGCCCTTCCTTATATGCAAAAAGAAGCAAATGCAATTTTGGTCAACTGAGTATTGATTACTTGGGCCACGTGGTCTCTAGCCATGGTTTGGACTTTGGAGGTGGATCAAACAAAAATCGCTGCAATTCTCAGCTGGCTCATTCCTAAAAATATCAAGGAAGTTCGTGGGTTTCTAGGTCTTACTGGTTATTACAGACAGTTTATCAAACACTACGCCCAAGTTGCTGCTCCTCTCACCAACCTCCCTAGCAAGGGTGAGTATCGCTGGAATGATGACGATAAATCTGCCTTCAAGGAACTCCAACGAAGACTCATGAAAGCTCCGATTCTCACTTTACTAGATTTTACCAAGACCTTCAACATCGAAACCGACGCCTTTGGTACTAGTATAGGAGCGGTGTTGAGTCAGGAGGGGTACCCCATCGCCTATTTCAGTCGTAAGCTATCGGCCAGAGCACAAGCCACATCCTCCTACAACCCAGAGATGCTTGCAATTACTCAGGCGGTAGCATGATGGCGACCATATCTGCTGGGATGAAAATTTGTGACTCTAATTGACCAGAAGAGCCTACAGGAGTTGAATTCACAAGTAATACAGACCCCAGATCAGCAAGACTGGCTCACTCGCCTCCTTGGCTTCGATTTCGAAATCAGATACAAGCCGGGAATCCATAATCAAGCAACAAATTCTCTCTCTCGCTTACCCTCGGTGAGTACAATCTCAATTACTACCCCATCCCCAAAATTTCTAACGGAGCTCTGTGAAGAAGTGCAGCAATCACAAGAATTGCAGAAGATTTGCGCTCAAATTACCGCCGCTGCACCGGAATCGGCAAACTACCAGTTTCGAGATGGGTTACTCTTCCATCGTGCTCAACTGGTTTTGCCTTCCAACTCTCAAATTTTTCCTCCATGAATTTCATAGTACACCAATCGGCGGCCACGCTGGTTATATACGCACCCTCAAAAGACTTGGGGCAAACATCACCTGGAAGGGTATGCTCAAGGACGTTAGTCAATTCATCACTCAATGCAATGAAGAGCCTCAACATGCACCCTGCTAGGCTGCTCCAGCCACTACCCATTCCAGCGCAAGTTTGGGGAGACATTTCCTAGACTTCATCACAAGATTACCCAATTCACGAGGGAAGGTAGCCATCCTCGTCGTCGTGGATCGCTTGACAAAATACTCTCATTTCATTTCATTAGCTCCTGGGTTCACGAGCCATACCATCGCTGCCATATTTGCTGCTGAAATCATATATACACCTGCATGGGTGTCCTCGCTCTATTGTATCTAATCGCGATCCCCTTTTTGTTAGCAAATTTTGGAAGGAATTGCACAGACTTCAAGGCGCCAAACTGGCTCATAGCACCGCCTACCATCCTCAGTCCGACGGATAGACCGAAGTGCTTGATCGATGCCTCGAAATGTATCTCAGAAGCTTCATCGTCGACAAACCGCAATAGTGGACGCAATATCTGAGTTAGGCAGAATACTGGTACAACACATCATATTATACCACGGCTGGCATGACTCCCTTTCAAGTGTTGTATGGTCACCCTCCTCCAACAATGACCTGTTATCTTCCCCAGGGTACTCGCAATGCTGCCGTGGAAGATACCCTCTTGATTCGCGACCTCCTTCTTTCCAAACTAAAGAGTAATATTGCTCAGGCACAGTCTCGGATTACCACATTTGCAAATGCCAAACGTACTGACAAAGAGTTTGCAGTTGGAAATGGTGTATGTCCGCCTTCAGCTCTATCGGCAGACAAGCATAGCCAATAGACTACATCCCAAGCTCTCCAAGCACTACTTTGGCCCATATCAAGTACGCGATCGAATTGGCAAGGTCGCATATCGTCTCCAACTGCTGCTGGCGTCCCAAATCCATCCTGTCTTCCATATTTCACTTCTCAAACCACACCTGGGTGCACTACCAACAGAAGAGAGTGCCACGCCTCCACTACCCCCTACTGAGCCATGTCCCATTGCCATCATCCGAACACGCACAATCAAGCAAGGTACTCGAGCCATGCCACAGGCATTAGTGCAATGGGCATGCTTGCCACTTGAAGATGCATCACGGGAGGACCTTCCAACCCTGCTTCGCCAATTCCCTAACCTTAACCTTGAGGACAAGGTTAATCTCCCAGAGGTAGGCAATGATACGAATCACATAAATAAAGAGGAGGTTGCAGATGTGGAAGGACAGGTCATGGCACAAAAAGACAAGGGAACAAAACCTTCAAGAAGGTCAGAGAGGATGAGTAAAACCCCTTCCTATTTGATTCGAAGTAATATGCACATTAAAGGGCAGAGATGAACAGATGTGTTTTGGGATTAATCCAATGATTGCCATACAATTTTGCTATGTTTCTAAAGACACAGGTGTATAAATTGTAAACAGCAACCCTAAAGAAGGCAATGAATTCAATAATTATCTTTTAATTTCGCCTCTCTTCTCCTCTATGCCTCTGTTTTTTCCTTCAGAGTTCTTCCCCTGAATTAGAACCATAACAAAACCACATCCAACCACATCCACTAACTGGAATGACTAATCAATATTCATGCACATGAATCTATGAGATATTCAAATAAAAAATGTCTTATTATATAAAATCTACCTCTAGTGAATTTTATCTCCATGTCTCACTTGTATTCACATGCCTGAACAAAGTTTCTCAGCTCCCCGCACTGGAAAGGATAGATAGAGTTGACATTAGATTTAGAGTTGAACCAGACGGAAACCAGAGAGATAAATATTTATACCAATAACCCCAACAGAGATAAATATTTATACTAATAAATGATCACCAAGCCCAAGCCCAAGCCCATTGATATATTGCAATGAGGAGCCCAAGCTCACCAAGAAAAAAAACCATGGTTCATAATTTTTTGAAAGATGATTAGGATCATTGAATTGGTAGGTTTGAAACTTCACGTAGGCTCCTTTTGCTGGAGCTGAGTTCTGTTTTTTTTCCCCCGTATTTTGGTGGATGCTAGCCAGAGTTGTGACTTGAGAATTGAGACCATAAAAGTGAAAATCTATACGAAAACTTCTTCACTAGTCATGAAGTTTAGGGCTAGTAAGGACTTCAATTAGGGAAGTCAAGATTTAACTTTCGAGAGACCAAGTGCTCGTATTTTACAAATGGAAAGAGGACCAAAAAAGATTTTCCACAAAAATTAAAAAAAATCGTAAGAGGGGTTTCTTTAGGAAAATTTCAAAAAATGAGAGTGAGGGTGAAGGAGAGCCATGACCTTAGATGTAGGGTAACCACCTCCTAAGGTTAAGTGAACTATCATGGAGCCCTGACAAATGGCAGAGCTTAATTGAAAGATGAGAATGGAGGGAAACAATTCATTCCTTCTCCTCAACTTGTGCATAGGTTTATATAGGATTTACCTCTTATTTCCGACCCTAAGATCAATTTGTCAGTTTTATTGGTAGCTGTCCAATCGTAGAATTTCTCTCCCTCAATTTGGGTTAGTAAAGGTTTTCATACAGGACACAAACATTAATTCCGAGTTTGGTAGGATCACGTTTCTTTCCTTAACCACCAGGCTTTTCGTGCTAAATGCACAATTAGTTATCTTCTGAAACCGGTCCTGACGGGGGCGATCGAATCGACCATGGTTCAAGCCGTATTATTATTTACTTATCTCACCTCCTGACCTAGAAAAGCTTTACCACTAACATTAATTAGAGAGAGAAATCATGCATTGATCCAACCCAAGAAATATTTATTAAAAGCTTAATACTAATTCACTCACCTCTTACTCCAACCTTAATTAGAATAATTAGCTTGTGGGGAAGGGTTGAGCACTGAGCAGGGAAATAAACCTACCCTCCACACTAATTCAGTTGCATTCTAGACATTCGAAAAAGCAAACCTTACCACTAGGACTTCCATTAACTCATTTTCTATTTCTTGATAAAATATTACACCCCAAAATGGAGGTGTAGGTCAGGGCGGCAGGTTGTTGTTTAAGATTTAGGGTAAATTGGTAGATTAGGGTAGATGGTAGATTAGTAATTTCACCTTAGATTTTTTATTCATTTGTCAATTAAATCATTAACAAAAAAATAATGGTATGTAATTTTATTTTATTTATTTCATCACGTGGCAATTGTATTCTTTTTTTGCTTGTAACAAAATACAATATGATGACCCTTTGAACTTGCCAACGAACTCTCACCGGAAGATTCCTTCATCTCTTTAGATTCCTTAGCTGGGTGTGCTTAAACAGCAGTAGCCTTAGCTACTGATAACAGTATCATTAAATTGTTATTATTTGTTTTTGGCTTTTCCTGGTTCAACACTGTAATGTTGATGTCCATGAAATGAAAGTGGAATATCAAATGGGCCTCAATGGGCCCACATTCTACCCACTTCAATCATTGTTGGGTTTCTTATCCTACACGACACCACATATAGGCTATAGCCATGGAAACCCTTTTTTTTTTACTATTATTTGGTTTGATTATGATAAATGCCTCTACACTCTCATTAATCTAATTACTATAGTGATGCGTCCAAAAACTAATCCTTGATTAATGACTTGTAAAATTAGATTAGATGTGGTCCGACCACACGGTCAGGTGACCACCTCCAAAGGCTAAGTCAGTAATGAAGCACCACAGAACTCTGGCTAGTTACAGAGCTTAGATTGAAAACGATAATGAGGGCAAACGATTCAGATACAGAAATGTTCACCTACTTTGATAGGCATAGCATTGCAAGCAAATAGAGTAGAGAACTTACCCTTTCTTTCTATTAGAGTGGCGAGCTTGTTGTAGTCGGCCCTAACGGGAGAACCTTGCTGCAACCTTGCTATATCTCTGCGTCCTTGCATGGCTCGTTCTTCGAGCCCTACTTCGGTCAAGGGCTCCCTAGGGACCGACCGTATAGATTGAAAACGATTCAGATACATTTGCTTTGTGCGGCCCTTTAGTTTATATAGGGTTTACCTTTTATCTTCAACAGTTGGATTCGTTCATAATCTTCTTTCTTGGCCTTTCGATCTTAGGGATTTTACCCCTCTTTAGGAGTTAATGGCAATTACCTTTCCTGGCACAAACGTCCACCTTGTATTAGTGGTAGTTAACCCTGTACAACTTTCTCATTTATCCCGAATTCTACGGGATCACACCACCTTCTATAACGGGTCAAGTCCCCTCTTCTTGCTTACTTGATGGTTCGATCGTCGAGCCAGTTCCCACCGAAGATCATCAGCCCGACCATGGTTGAAACTGGTCCAGCCTTATTTTTTCTTCATCATGTAGAGATGATCGACAAATTTTTACAAGATTGTCGAGATGGGTGAGTTGGGATTTTTTATCTACGAGAATAGAAGATTGGAGTTTGGAACACCTCTCCATCGGAAGAGTACATATTGTTTTCTTAACACTTCTCTATTATATAATAGTTGAAACTAAGACCTCACATCAACTAAATTGGATGACTAATCAATATCATGTACATGAATCTATGAGATATTCAAATAAAAAAGTGTCCTATTATATAAAATCTACCACTAGTGAATTCCATCTCCATGTCTCACTGGTATACACATGCTGAACAAAGTTTCTGGACCCATGTAAAAAAGAGACAAGGAATGAAAATTTAAGAACGAAACATAGAGACAAAAAATCATAGCATCACATCAATAATGGGGAGAAATTCTTTTATAAGTTGCACTCCAAAGGAATGGACCAGCTATATTAACCTAAAAATATAATTCTAAAAATATAATTGTCAATGTAAAATCCATTGCATTGGTTGGATGTGATAGGCCATGAGAAGCATGACCCTTCTCCTATTAATATTTCCCTTATTGGGTCAAAATATGCCGAACCGGTTTAGCCACTAATTCGAGAATAAATCAATTAAACCATTGGTTCGACTTGGTTTGGCATGGGGCTGGTGTTGAGCCAGCCACATAGAGACAGGTGCTCCCGTGCGTGAACTACGCCACCTGACTACTAATCCACCAAGTCGAGTAGATCACGTATTTGGTGCATGTATGCTACACTGTCATATACAAATATACTCCACTTTATTTTGCCTTTCTGGTTCTATATTGTTGGTTAGGACACATTACTCTTACCCCAAATAGGTTGAATATAAATACTTTTATTCATTAATGCATAGCAATGGTACACACTTTGAAGTCTCATTCTTTTATTATCGAAGCACTCTTTTGGATTTCTCAATACCTTAATATGGATAGTGTTGCTTCGCAATTTGAAGTTTAGCATTGCTGCAATTCGTCAATCACCACAGTTGATCTACTATGCCTTTTTGTTGTTTTATGTAGAGAATTGGGTTCAATCTTAACATCAATTAGTACATGATCCAACCAAATTGGTCAGATTCAATAACAACAATTCTTATTTCTTATGTCTCTATCACGGACAAATAATACTCTTTTTTACCATTTAAATGTCAGTGTTGGGTGATTTCTAGCAAGGTGACTGGGTGTGGGTGGAAGAATATTTTGATTTTTTTACAAATAAACTTATAAACTCTCAAATAATGTTAGTTATTTATAAATTTAAACATAGTTTTTCTTACAAAAGAGACCCAACAAGATTTTAGCTAGCCTTTACTAAAGAGACCCTCTGTCAAGATTTTAGCCTTCACTTTTTTCAAAGTTGAACTTGAACAGTCAGCCTTCTTCAAGGTCCAATGGTTAACCCAAACTGATTTTTAACCGATAAAAACTGAACACTTAAACCCAAAACCTACATGTTAACAGTTAATGGTTTGGATCAGCTTCTAACACCCAAAATAAATAAAGGGTGCCTTAAGGCTCATTTATTAGAAGAGAGAGAGAGAGAGGTATAACAATATCCATGTTCAATTTGTATCATTTATTCATAAAATGGAGAAACTACAAAGTTGAATGCTTGACATGTATCCAGTCTAAAAACAAAATATTATGTTTCAAAAAAGTTGAGAGAAGATTTAAATTTTATATTTTCAACATTTTTCTAAAAAAAGAGAATTTTTTTTTTTTTTATCAAAGATAGGTAAACATCAAATCATGTAAATTGAAGTTTTTCCACACTATGTGGTGGAGTATCCAAACCCAAAATTTGTCCTATTAGTAAAGTTTGTGTGAACTCCACCATCCATTCTATATTTTTCTCTTTTTTGTATGAAATGGTCTCGCTTTTTTCTTATTTATGAAATCATTTCACCATGTAAGGTTGGTGCTCTTTTCTATGTTGCTTGTTCAAAGAACTACTACTTCCTTAAAGGTGAATTCTAGGAAAAGAGCTAAGTTCTTTTGGGTATGATCGATAGAGTACTGCCCATATTTGACACATATTTGATTGAATAAAAGGTCAAGATTTTGTAAATGTGTAAATTTTAAAGTTTCTTATTCACATGACAAATTTCAATTCAAATGGAATTATTCAAATGACAAAATAAAATAATAAATTAAAGGGATAATTACTGTTGTCCCCTGTAGTTTGATTTTATTACTAATAAAACCCTGTTCTTTACGAAATTACTGTTGCCCCCTTCCTTATAACGGTGTTAAGTTGCAGTTAAGTTTGAATATGTAATGTCTAATTTGCCCTTCATTAAAATTAAGAACTCAAAAGACGATTCTACCCCATTTATAAAAACATATTAAATGTCAATTTTACCCTAAACTTCATTTATCTTGAATTAATGAAATGGGCAAAATCCAAATCCGAATTGGTTTCCCACCTTCACAAAACTTCATTTATTTTGAATTAAAGAATTGAGCAAAATCCAAATCCGATTTGGTTTCCCACCTTCACTAAACTTCATTTATTTTGAATTAAATAAATGAACAAAATCCAAATCCAATTTGGTTTCCAACCCTCACTAAACTTCATTTATTTTGAAATTTTTTTAGGTGATATTCAATTTCCAATTTGAGTTGAATTCGATTTTCCTTCCTCTTCGGTTTCTATTTGAGTTTTACTCAATCATTCATTCTTTTTCTTTTTTTTTTTTGAGAATAAAACGTATTATAATTATTTTTTTTATCCACAATTAATTAAGGGTACTACTGTAACTTGACAAAAGGGTAAATAAGTAAAGAGATAAGTATAAGGGTATTTTGGAGTTTTTGAGAAAATATAAAGATGCCACATCATCAGTTAACTAACGGAACTTAACGATAGGGGACAACAGTAATTATAGACAAAGTCGAAGGTTGGATTAGTAATTTTGAAAAGTACAGAGGATATATTTGTAATAAAATCAAACTACAGGGGGCCAATAGTAATTATCCCTAAATTAAAATTTATTATTAGTGGTCAAGTATAATTGACAAATCAGATAAAAGAGTATCAAAAACCAACGGGGTTGGTCCAAGTGGTAAGCAGCTTCGTTAGCTTAGGCAAGGTTCCGGTATCGAGGATTTTCTACAAAAATTTGAAAAAAATATTAAGAGAAGCCTCTTTAGGAAAATTTCAAAAACTAGGTTGAAGAGTGACGGAGGGCCTCTTAACCCTGGAAAAACTCTGCGACATTAATTAGAAAGCAAAATTGCATTGAGCCGACCCAAGAAATATTTATAAAAAGCTTAATACAAATTCACTGAAGCAGAAGAGAGAAATGAACCTTCCCCTAAACACTAATTCAATTGCATTCTATACATTGGAAGACCAGTTTTATCATCATGTATATTTGACTTTACTCTTTTTACCAACTTGTAAAAAACCAATAGAAAACCCATTAAATCATTTTTGAAAAATATTTTGAAATGGAGATGTAGCTCAAAGGCAGTAGGTTGTTGTTTAAGGTTTAGGGTAAATTATTAGATTAGGGTTAGGATAGATTTGCAATTTTACTTTAAATTTTTTATTTATTTTTTAAGTGAAGTAAAATGATAATTTTGATTAAATTATTAACAAGTAAATAATGGTATTAATTTTGGAAGTCTATTTGTAAGATTTGTTTTTTGTGCACCTAAACTAGCAAAAATGACCTCAAATCCTTGGGGTTTAGAATAAAAACGAAAATATGGACATACTAGTTTTGAATATATGTAGCTTAATTTAATTTATTATAACTTGGCAATTTATTTTATATTATTTTTATTTTATTTTATCTTGGTGACAAAATTCAATATGATGAGCCTTTAATTACAAAACATATGATGACCCTTTGAAGTTTGAAGTTACCAACTCACTCTCACTGGAAGATTCCTTCTTCATCTCTTAGATTCCTTAATTAGCTGGGTTCTCGTTCTCAAACAGAAGCAGCCGCCTTAAATAATGATACCAATATTATTAAATTATTATTATTATTTTTTGCTTTTGGCTTTTTCTGGTTCAACATTGTAATGCTGATGTCCATGAAAGTGGAATTTCAAATGGGCCTCATTAGGCCCACATTCTACCCACCTCAATCATTGTGGATTTTCTTATCATACACCACAGCACCACATAGACTATAGCCATGGGAACCCTTTTTTTTTTTTTTTTTTTCATTCTTATTGGGTTTGATAAATGCATCAACACTGTAATTAATCTAATTAGTACAGATATGATAGACCAATCTTTACAAGATTTTTTATTGGGAACCTTTTTTTCTTATTGTTTCTTTGACGCTTTTTCATTACATAATAAACGTGGGATTCACATGAAATCCATTAGATTCTTATTTCTGAATCAGTTTATGAGTACTCATATGTAGGTCGTAAATATATTATACAGAGAAAAAGCATAAAGAAAGTAATACGTATTCTCCCTACGAAGTGGTGATTTATATACTCAGAAGATTATAGACTTCTTACACTTTTTCAACATAGACTGATGTCATTGGCCTAGAGGATGAGAAAGGGCAATGAGAGAAGGAGAACGTGTAGAAGACCGAAGATTTGAACCTAAAACATTATTCGTCTTATTATCTTTCCGTAAAAAGCTGTCATCTACCATAAGCACGTCAAATCGAAATCTAATGGAATGAAAAATTAAGAATGAAAGATAGAGGCAGAAAAAAAAAAATCATAACATCACATCATTAATGGCGAGAAATTCTTTATAAGTTTTTTTTTTTTTTTTTTTTTTTTTTTTTTTTGAGTAAGGAGAAATTCTTTAAAAGTTGCACTTGAAAGGAATGGGCCAGCTATAAGTCTATAACCTGAAAATGAATTTGTCAATGTGGTGTGATGTGGTAGGCCATGAGAAGCATCTTCTTATTGTCGGCATGATCTTTTTTCCTTTATTAATGACTTTCTTTCTGGGTAAAAAAAATGCCAACCACCGGTTTAGCCACCGATTCGAGAATAAACCAACTAAACCAAACGGTTAGACTTGGTTTGGTCTGGGACTGATGTTGAGCCACCGACGGTTTCTTAATATGTTTTACATAGACAATGGGACAAAAGCCTTCATTTCTGGTACTACATCGCTGATCAGGAGACATTACTTTATTTCAACTAGCATAAATGTAAATACTTCTATTCAATGCTAATTAATAGTAATTTTCATTCGTATATATTTTCTAAGCACTATTTTGAATTTCTCAAGTCTATTGATCACCATGATTGGTCCACTCTGACTTCCGGATGAAATTTAATCTTGACGTCGGTTAGTACATGATCTAATCTACATCCAATCAATTGGTTCAACATCAACAAATTATGTTTCTTATATCTCTATCATTGACAAATAATATTTGTATTTAACAATTAAATGCCAATGATGGGTGCCCAACGAGTGTGGAACATCTCCCCTGACAACAAGCACTCTGTCCTCCCCTGACGGCGTTACAACCACAAATTATGTGCTCTCCCCTGTACGTCATGATCAACAGCCATCGGAGGTTCACAGAGTGATTCCCGTCAGGGGAGACGATCCAAACTCATTTCCAGCAAGATGACTGGGTGTGGGGTGACTAGAGGTGGGTGGAGGAGGTATTTTGACCATTTCACAAACAAACCTAATACCTTTCAAGCGGTATTAACTCTCTAGACCTAGACATAATTTTCATATGAAAGAGACCCAACAAGATTTTAGCAGAATTTATGGAATTGGATGCTTAACAAGTATTCAATCTAAAACCAAAATATTCATTTTCAAAATAGCAGAAAGAATATTTAAATTTCTATATTTTTCGTATTTTAAAAAATTATTTTAGGTCAAACAAATGTCAAATATCCAATCTACATACCCATTAAAAATTTCCCTCTTCATGTGGTGGAAGATCCAAACTCATCCATGCTTATTATTAATTAGGCCAAAGTTTGTCTGAATAATTATGCATGTGTTCGGATGGTATTTAATGTAGTTAGAGGAAATTAAATGTCATTCAAATGATAGTGACATTCTCCACCCCTCCCTATATCTTCCTTTCTTTTTTTTTTTTTCTTCTTCTTATGAAGTAATCTCAATTTCTTCTTATGTATGGAATCATTTCATTTCACCATTTCACCATTTCAATCTGGTTGTTGCTCTTCTCTTTGCTGCAGTTCGAAGGAAATGTGAATTTTAGGAAAAAGGGTTTATTGCTTTCTGTCTGTGATCGATAGAGTATTGCCTAATTTTTGCTACATGATTGATTGAATAAGGTTGAGATTTTGTCAAATTTCAACATAAATAGAGTTTTTCAAATGACATAACAAAATAATAAATTAGAAGTTATTATTAGTGGTTTAGGTAGAATTGACAAATTTCTTTGCATATATCACCACATATTCTTTTTCTAGGTTTTCTTTCTATGTGTAAAATATCAAAACTTAGTTTTCTATCTTAATTTTTTAAAATTCAAGTGAAGCTCCCCTAACCCTCTTTTCATATATGAAATATCCACTCGGAGAAAATTCTTGACGGCAAAGACAATGGATAGAAAGGTCATTGTTAATAATTAATTTTTATAGTATTAGACAAATTCATATAAATCAAAGCATATAATTCACTACTATTCTTCTCTCCCTAGGCAATGTTAAATCTTGGCTTCGCTATTGCCTGTTATCTATTTGATTGTTAATAATAGTGTGAGACTTTACACTGATATACCTAGAATGAAGAATTGACACCTTTACCAACTTATCGTGAGAGAAATTATTAAATTTAATGAATGATAAATTCAGATGATTTTCTAATCATCAATTACTCTTGTAATTAGAAATATATATACATTTTTTTATCTGAGGCTCATCCGATTAACTTACATGCACCTCGATTACATTGTTAAAGCAGTTTTTATATGTAAATTAAATATACGGCTAACTTAACTATTTAGCATCTAGAAAAAGGCCACATATGAAGGATGTATCCACACTTATCTAAATTTGCTTCCGTTCAGTTCCATTAATGCATTGAACCGTTAAGCCTGATTTTAAGCTATCGAGATCGTGCATCTCGGTCGAGATTTCGATTCTCAACAATGGAGATCGAAATCTTAATCGAGATCTTGATTCATTGGCATTAATGCGCAGAACCATTAAGCCTGATTTTAAGCTATCGGATCATGCATCTCGGTCGAGATTTCGATTATTAATAATAGAGATCAAAATCTTAACCGAGATCTTGATTCAACGGCCCACGACATCACCGGTTCATGCCATTAATGCACTTGAACCAAGCAAAATCACACTTGTCCACTTCTCTTGTAAGAGTCAAAGTTTATCAATCATAATACCCTTGGGAACATACCCTTTCCCAGGTTTCAGTGCTTTGTGATGCATTCCCTCTTCCCCACAGCATATAGCTTCACTAGTGATTGGACCACAGAGATGAACTTATCAAAACTCACCCATAAGCTTCTCTGTGTCTAGCCCTCTTGTAAGACCTAGTTGTCATCAGTTTGAAATTTCAATCTGATCAAACTGAGGATCAAACTGAAGATTAAACCAAAATTCCAATCATGCAGTTAGGATTCCTTTTAGAAACCCAGAAAAGCCAGTGTCTTGCCACCAACACCCTGTAAAAGATAATTCCAGAATGTCCACATTCAAGATAGATATCCAAAATCAACTGACTTGACTCACCCAATTCCGAATTCTAAAACCTTTGGCTAATGGAGACCCCACACACATAACTTCCATTACAAAAGGACAAGCTTTTTAAAAGTAGGGATTTTTGGTCATATCTGCCCAAAAGTTTCTCAAGCTCCTTCATGAATATTCAATCAACGCTACAGTTGTGTGACAGAAAAAGATTTCAGACTTTTTCCCTGGTTTGTTTCATGGCTTTCTACTTGGGTTATGATTTGGTTCCATGTAAGTTCCATATGGGCTGTTAAGGGATGTTTAAAGTATACTTTTTCCACAGTTTCATATGGTTTTCTATGTTTTTATACAAAATATGGATCAAATTTCTTTACTGGTGAGCATATAAATGGAGTTCTCTTCCACTTCAATGCTTATCAGATAAGGCCCTCCCCTCTAACAACCTTCCTTTCCCAACAAGAAAAATCTAATTTGGTTTCAATAAATAACTCACTGAGTTGAGTTGATCCAGCAGAAATTACAGACTTTGATGCTTCATATGAACTGTTATTTGACTTTTTCCTTTCCATTTCTTTACCCTTTTCTATGATTCTATCTTGTAGGGATGAAAATTACCCTTTATTACCAAATATTTCTAAATCTGACTTGAGTGCCAATGAATCATTTGAGAACCTGGAAAACATCTTTATGTAGGCAGTTGGATCAAAGCAACAAGGTTGATTTTGGACGCAACAATACCAAATTCATCACAGATCTACCTAATTCCATTTGCAAGGATAGTTTTCTTGACATCCAGAAAGGAAGTCACAACTTCTCTATCCAAAATTTATTACCCTTTATTTCCTCTAATCAATTTATTTTCTTTCCTTACCCAGAAAAAAAATGCAAAAGAAAAAACAGAAAAGAAAAAGATTATCTCTCCACCTCCTTACATGATAATCTCTAAGAAAATCAAACCAGAAGCTCTCTCTCTCTCTCTCTCTCTCTCTCTCTCTCTCTGTGCACCATCCAGATATTGTAACTCAGAAAATACAACATATGGGACCCAGATCACCCTATCAGACGACATTTCCTCCTCATAAAATTGCTGTCTTGTTAGTGACAAAAAAATAACTAGCATTCATCACCCACCGCCTACTCTTCTCCTCCACTACCCTTTCTTCTTCTTCTTCTTCTTCACAACACACTCCAATTACCCATCATATCTGCTTTGTTTATTTCCATTTCTATACCAGTTTACTGTTTACCTCTACCACTTCTTCAGCATCAAATTCTCCTGTCAAAGTTCTGGGCTGGTAAACTGGTTGAGTAGAATTATCTTCATCTGGTCATGGCAAAGCTGGTTGTTGAGGTTCTTGATGCAAGTGACTTGATGCCCAAAGATGGGCAAGGCTCTGCAAGTCCATACGTCGAAGTCGAATTCGATGATCAACGCCACCGGACACAGACGAAGACCAAAGATCTGAACCCATCATGGAATGAGAAGTTTGCTTTCAATGTATCTGATCCAAGAGACCTTCCAAATAAGACCATTGATGTAGTGGTGTACAACGACAAGCAAGGCCACAAGAATTTTCTAGGCAGAGTCAGGATTTCTGGTGTCTCGGTTCCCAATTCTCAATCAGAAGCAGAAATCCAACGTTACCCACTTGACAAGAGAGGTCTCTTCTCTAACATACGTGGTGATATTGCTCTGAAGATTTATGCTGTTCATGATGGTTCCTACCCTGTTCCACCACAAGCCAATGATGCTGCTGGAGATCCTCCCCTGCAAGAATTCCATACAAATAATCTCGGCGGTGGCGGCGAGAATATCAACATCAAAGAGCAGAAGAAGGAGAAGAAGGAGAAGAAGGAGAAGGAGAGGAGAACATTTCACTCCATTGGAACTAACACTGGTGGTGTTCCACCTTCTGGTCCTCCACCAGCTTCGTTTTTCTCTGGTTCTGGGACTAATCCCCAACCAATGAAGGAAAAACCAGTGGAAACTAGGACTGATTTTGCTCGTGCAGCTCAACCTGGTCCTCAGGCTAGTGTGATGCATATGCAGGTTCCAAAGCAAAATCCTGAATTCAACCTGGTGGAAACTAGTCCACCACTTGCAGCTCGATTGCGCTACAGGGGTGGCGACAAGACTTCATCAACTTATGATCTTGTAGAGCAGATGCACTTCTTGTATGTTAATGTAGTTAAGGCTAAAGATCTTCCTGCAATGGATGTCACTGGAAGTCTTGATCCATATGTTGAAGTGAAGCTTGGCAACTACAGAGGCATCACCAAACACTTAGAGAAGAATCAAAATCCTGTGTGGAATCAAGTTTTCGCTTTCTCAAAGGAAAGATTACAGTCCCATATACTTGAGGTTGTGGTGAAGGACAAAGATGTTGGGAAGGATGATTTTGTTGGCAGAATCAGCTTCGATCTTTCGGAGGTTCCTCTTCGAGTTCCGCCAGATAGTCCTTTGGCTCCACAGTGGTATAAATTGGAAGACAAGAAGGGTGACAAGGTAAGAGGAGAGATCATGCTTGCTGTGTGGATGGGTACACAGGCTGATGAAGCATTCCCTGGAGCATGGCACTCTGATGCTCACTCTGTCAAATCTGAGAACCTCTCTAGCACTCGCTCACAGGTTTACTTCTCACCTAAGCTCTATTATCTCCGTGTAAGTGTGTTGGAAGCTCAGGATCTTGTACCTTCTGATAAAGGCAGGCTTCCTGATGCTTATGCGAAGATACAATTAGGGAACCAAGCCAGAATCATTAGGCCTGCACAAATGAGATCTGTGAATCCTGTATGGAATGAGGAGGTAATGTTAGTGGCCTCAGAGCCATTAGACGAGTTCTTGATCATCACAGTTGAGGACCGAGTTGGTCCTGGTAAGGATGAAATCTTAGGGAGGCTAGTTTTGCCCGTTTCAAAAATTCCCCACAGACCGGATCACCATAAACTTCCTACACCTGTTTGGATCAATCTTGAAAAGCCTTATTCTTCAGAGGAAGCCATTGCTGTGACTGAGAAGAAGAAAGAACCGAAATTCTCGAGCAAAATTCAACTCCGGCTCAGTTTAGATACCGGTTATCATGTCCTTGATGAGTCTACACATTTCAGCAGTGATCTGCAACCATCGGCAAGATACCTCAGGAAGCCAAGAATTGGAATTCTGGAACTAGGCATTCTTGAGTGCCAGAAATCTTAAGGCTAAGGATGCATATTGTGTTGCTAAGTACGGGAACAAATGGATTAGAACTCGAACTCTTCTCGACACTCAGCACCCTCGATGGAATGAGCAGTATACTTGGGAGGTCTATGATCCATGTACAGTTATCACCATCGGTGTTTTCGACAACTCCCATGTCAACGGAAGCAAAGATGATTCCAAGGATCAAAGAATAGGGAAAGTGAGAATTCGATTGTCGACATTAGAAACTGATCGTGTCTACACTCATTTCTATCCTCTGTTGGTCCTTCATCCCTCTGGTCTTAAAAAGACAGGGGAGCTTCACTTGGCAGTTCGCTTCACCTGCACTGCATGGGTGAATATGGTGACCCTTTATTCAAGGCCATTGCTACCCAAGATGCACTACATTCAACCAATTCCAGTACGCCATATCGATATCCTCCGACACCAAGCAATGCAGATTGTGGCAACACGGCTTATGCGTGCTGAGCCACCACTTCGCAGGGAGGCCGTGGAGTACATGCTTGACATGGATTACCACATGTGGAGTCTTAGAAGAAGCAAGGCTAACTTCAATCGCATAATGTCACTCCTCTCTGGGGTAATGGCTGTAACCAGGTGGTTTGATGATATCAGTAAGTGGAAGAACCCAGTGACTACAATTCTGGTTCATGTTCTGTTCCTGATACTGGTGTGCTACCCAGAGCTGATTCTGCCCACTGTGTTCCTCTACCTGTTTGTGATTGGGATATGGAATTACCGATTCAGGCCAAGGAATCCACCCCACATGGATGCTAGACTATCACATGCAGAATTTGCTCACCCAGATGAACTAGACGAGGAATTCGACACATTTCCAACATCACGGCCCTCGGAAATTGTGAGAATGAGGTATGATCGGATGAGAAGTGTAGCAGGGAGAGTGCAGACAGTGGTAGGGGACCTGGCAACACAAGGAGAGAGGGCTCTTGCCTTACTAAGTTGGAGAGATCCAAGAGCCACGGCAATCTTCATCTTCCTCGCATTGATTTGGGCAATTTTTCTATATATTACTCCTTTTCAGGTGGTGGGAGTGCTTGTGGGGCTCTACCTGCTACGGCACCCAAGGTTTAGGAGCAAGTTACCCTCTGCACCTTTCAATTTCTATAAAAGATTGCCTGCCAAGGCAGACATGCTTCTCTGAGAATAAGACTTCTGTTTAGAACATGTTATTTATTTGTTAATTCTTCAGCTACCCACTGAACCTGTCAAGTTGAATAATAAAAAGAAGAAACCTTTATTACTTAGTCGCTTCCAGAGGAATCTCAACTTTTTCTAGCATGCATATCTTTCTTTCTCCTCAACCAATGGAAGCAATTTTTGTTTTTGGGTCTAACTCAGTGGTTTGTTACATAGCTGTAATGAAGAATCCAACTAGTCTTCTGTCAGAACTCGTTGGGTTGGCCTCAATTCTCGAGTTCTCACATTGAAGGACGGAAAGAAATGCATATCTTTCTTTCTCCTCGACCAATGGAAGCAAATTTCTCTTTTTGGCTCTAACTCAATGGTTTGTTAGCTAGCTGTAATGAAGAATCCAACTGGTCTTCTGTCAGAACTTGTTGGGTTGGCCTCAATTCTCACGCTACAGGAGGGAAAGAAATAACTCTATTAGTTGGGAAACACTGGCACATGCACACCAAAAACAAAACTGATAAAAAGGGTGTATTGAAATGTTAAACAACTCTGCAACTCCAATATTAACAATTAAAAAAAGAGCTTCAATATATATATTTAGATCAGAATCAAAGATTTACAAATGGCAACCATTACAGCTCTACGTTCAAAACTGCAGCTTTATATATAATACTGTAATCTCAGTTAAAAGGTAGCCTAGGATTAATGATGTTACAACATAAACAACATGCTCTCCTTTTTGACAACAGCATCCAGAAACAACACCAGTTGCTACAATTGTCAGGGAGCTTAAAGTTAGAGCATCAATCCATACAACCGCATCCTTCTACCTTCAGCTTGCTTCTGCTTTGATCCTAAAAGATGCACTTTCTCCATCTTTTCTTGCTCCATGGACTTTTCTGTTGTGATCTTCCAGCCATGTGATGTCCACTTTGATGGTGCTTTAGCACGGTCTAGCACACGGTATCTTATCTTTAACAGCTTCGAACCTCACAGTAATAAGGTTCAGTCATTTGAACAAACAAAACTGTTGTTTCAAGTTAGAGCCTAAAAGACATTTGTTGGCAATGGACTGTGTTCAATGGACTGTGTTCTTTTCTAGTCCAGAGTCTGAATCCCCAAAGCAGACACTTTTAAAAACCTTCCAATGGATATGATTTTGACATCAGTTGGAAGTCCCCAGCATGCTTTGTGGAGCAGAAACAAGCACCTGCACATGGTGCAGCAGAATTAAGCCACAAGAGAGGAAACAGAAGGGGGGGGGGGGAATCAGAAGAAGAGGAAAACATCTACAGAAATAGCATGCTGGGGACTTCCAGCCTGGTAAGGAAAAAAGGGGGTTCCTAAGATAATGACCATTGCAACATCATTATCATGAGTTAACATGCATAAAGCACCTTGCTTGGGTATGCACTATACTAACATATCCTTTTGAGGAAACTCGCGTTGAACTGCATCTGAGGTCAGTGGGAAAAAAAATCAACCATGAACCTATAGATCATTAACTCAAATATGCATAAACATTTACACAGATTGTCTTGCCAAGTGAACTCCTCAGTTGCAATTTCAGTGATCCATATCTACTCCATTTGACCTTCCATTCCTTGGCAGGGTGAGAAATGGTTCACAGCCAGAATCTCTTACCAAATAGACCATTTCAGCTAATATTTTCAACAAAATAAAGGCATTCAATAAATAAGGCTTCCACATTCAGTAGGATTATAATGAGATACCATCTCACTTAACAGTTCACTACTGATAGGATCTCATCGCATTAGTCTATGTTTGAAACATAAAGGCATTAAATTAATTAGGCAGGAGGACTGTGTTGTAAATGTATATGGTGATAACTACAGTTGTATTAATTGTCTAGCCCACAAACACCTGTCTTGTGACATTTACTACTAGTTAGAAAGATCATGTCAATACAAGAAATTTATTGTAATATGGAAAGACTTGAAAACATTACTGAGGTAATATATATTGCAGTGAATACCCACTAACAGTGTAGAAATCAGACAAAAATTAAAAGTTTACCTTGTAAATGTAATACACCATTTATTATTAGCAGAATCTCATTGGTAAATTTTAAAAAATCAAGAAATGGAGAAAGTCAAAATTTCATTTCGTAGGATGTTCACGCCGACTGCTGACAGCCTTAGTACTAAAATCCGTATTTTCAAAACTCTTAAAACCAATCATAGTTTGTTATGTAGGATCTAGTCAATCAACCTATTAACAAAATCAAGGTATCGAATACATTAGCATTTATTTACAATAGTTATGAAGTAAACTTATATTGTAATGCTTACTAATTGCCAGAGCCCTAGTAATATCAGGATAAAAGAAAGAATTTCTACTAAGGCAGTCTTTGGCATGATTTTAATTTTTTATTTTCACCCAAATAAATAGAAATGGTAGCCTTTGGTACAATTTATACAGCCTATTTCAGTTTAAAAAGACTTGAAAAAAAATAAAAAGTCAAAAACAGGTCTCAACCTGTTTTTGATTTTTCTGTAAAAGTTACTTTCATCTGTTTTTTGAGCTGCTTCTTAAAAGACAAGTGACTCTAATGGTTATAAGTGAGGATAAAACAGTAATTTACATTCTTTTTAGAAGTGCTTTGTTTTACTCCTCATTTCTCGAAAAAACTAACCCCAACACCTGGCGAGCCAGTGCCAGTGACCGTGAGAGAGAATGGAGGCATTCGGAGAAAATCAGAAATCTGCCATGGACAGGTTTGAGAAGCTGGAAAAAGTCAGAGAAGGAACATACAGCAAGTCTACAGAGCACGAGAGAAAGCCACTGGGAAGATTATGGCACTCAAGAATCAAGAAGCCTCGCCTCCATGAAGACGATGGAGTGTCACCTACTACTCTCCAGGAAATTTCCCTGCTAAAGATGCTCTCTAGAGATCCTCACGTTGTCAGATTGTTGGTGTAAAACAAGGCCAAAACAAGGAATGGAAGGCAATTCTGTACTTGGTTTTTGAGTACATGGATACTGATCTTAAGAAGTTCATCACATCATTCACCCGACAGGGTATTGTTCCCACCTAAAATCGTCAAGTGCCTAATGTACCAACTCTGCAACAGGGTTGCCTTCTGTGATTGTCATGGAGTATTACACAGGATCTGAAGCCTCACAATCTTCGAATGGATTGCAAAAAAATGAGGCTTAAAATAGCAGACCTTGGACTCGCTCGAGAAATCGATGTTCTACTCAAGAAGTACACACACGGGATCTTGACACTCTGGTATAGAGCTCCAGAAGTGCTTCTTCGAGCCATACATTACTCAAAAACAGTGGACATGTAGTCTGTGGCTGCATTTTTGCTGAACTGGTCACTAATCAAGCACTATTTCCTGAGATTCAGAACTGCAGCAACTGCTTCATATTTTCAAGTTATTGGGTACTCCAAATAAAGAAGTTTGGCCAGAAGTCAGCAAACTAATGAACTGGCATGAGTATCCTCAATGAAGCCAAAAAGCTCTGGCATCAGTGGTTCCTAATTTTTGAAGATGGCTTTCCAAATTTGTTAAAGAGATATGGTTTGGAAGTCCATCTGCAAAGATTCCTCTCAAACCAAATGAGGGAGATGCAGGAGCTAAAGATGAGCTTCCCAACCGTGTCTGTAATAGAGGTACCGTTGAACATAGACAAAACCCAAAGAGATTCGAGGTCCAAGGGTTGAGGTCGTCAACAACAGTACCCAATTGAATCCAAGGTAAGACGCCAAAATGGGCTCAGAGGAAGGGCAGGTGAAGAAGAGATGGGGGAATCTTTAACTAGTGAAGAGCAGAGGATGCACTGAGGGGAGACTGGGATATGATGGTCCAAGAGGAGGGATTGGGTAGGGAGATAGTTGGAGAAGACTCTCCATGTGGTGAAGGCCTGCCTAGGGATGTGGCCATTGAACTAGACTAAGTTGGCCCAGGGTACAGGGGTAGAGGGGGAGTGGATATGGTTACAAGCTGAAGAGGCAGGCAAGAGGCCGTTATTGGAGGGGAGTCAAATAATTCTGTCTCAACCAGGGCTAGGGATGGGAACGAGAGGGAGATTGGACCAAATCGGCTTGAGGGAAAGGATATAACTGGTAGGGGGGACCAAGAGCTCAAGGAGATGAAAAGGGAGGGAGGGGCATAGAGAGCTTGGACATCAAGCACCTGGGAGAGGACACAGGCAGGGGGCCAAGGGTTGAGCCAGAAGGAAAAGTAGGAGCCATCGACAATGTGAAGGGAGATGGCCAAGGAGGCAAGGGGCTTGAGACTAAGGAGATTCCCTCATATCCCATGAGGGATTAGGAGGGACAGGAGTGGACCAGAGTGAATTGCGTTTGAGGAGGTAAAGAGTAAGCCCATTTCACCCAAATCGAATTTTCCTTAGAGATGATTTTCCAAACGAGTTTACGTCACAAATGTGCTAGTTGAAAGCTAACCCAAATAGACCTCCTTTTTCTCTTACTGAGAATTGTATTCTTAAATTTCTCAAACATTTCTTAGTGCATTCCTTGATTAATGAGCACATGGAGTATTAGCCAAGGAATGGGGTTAAAAGAACCACAGATTCTTTTATTCATGATCAATGCCCCCACTGTGTACTACAATTCCTCTCCTCTAATTAACACAAGTAAGCCTCATCTCTATCTCTCCCTCCTCCCTCCCTCCCACTGCATTACTTCCTTTTTTTTAACAGAAAGCATGATTAGTTTGAAAGTGGTATACACAGGATTAATATGATTGAGATATCTCAAACCATTTTTATTTCTAATAACTTTGGCAGGGAAGACAAATTCGGAGAACAGGTACATTAACATAGTTGTCAAGGCATCAGCTATGCAGGCACGTGCCTCAGTCCCCTACTTGGCGTAGTCTTGGGTCTTACTATGAAAAGTATGTACAGAAGAATTACAAAATCTAATGTAATCCTAAAAGCAATAAGAATGAAAATGTCACTAATCCATCATGTAAAAAATTTGCTGCAAGAGTTCTAGGAAGCTTAGGTACTCAAGCTCGAAGCTATAAAGGATCTATCATTTTCTGAAGTACCCCATCAGCTTCTCTCAAAAAGAGGGGGAAAAAAAGAGAGAGAGAAGAAACATTGATCTGCTCGCCTATCCGGGAATTGTACAGAAGCCCTAAAATCAGAAAACAAGATATAAAGATTATAAATAGATTTGACTCACCATCACAACTGATCTTCTTCATCCACCTTACCAAGCTTGAAATGCACTTTCTCTCGGCAAGGACAGCAGGCAATCTCTGCAAACCAACCCATCCGGCAACATGCACTCACGTGCAACCCCCCCCCCCCCCCCAAAAAAAAAAAAAAAAAGCAAGAAACTATCCCAAGTAGGAGTGGAGGCCATAATTTTCAGCAATGAAAGGGAAACAGTGACTAAGGAACTGGTTAAGTTTGAGAAATTGGTAGGAGAATGATACTTACAAGTTTAATAGGAACCCAAAGGTAAAGTTAAAGGTTACAAACAGAAATGGGCAATAAAGGGCCTGGTCAATGGAGACATTCATCCAAATAGCTCAAAAATTTGATGATTAGACCAAGAGATATCAGGAACAGATAGAGAGGAAAGCAAGGGTGAAGAAATACAATGTTCTCTATAATAACCTGAATTTGAAGGATGGGAAAAAAGATATCCTTAAAATAGCTAACTTGAACCAATGACCAGACGTTTAAGACCATGCTCAGTATATTAAGAGTGATATTGGCAGAGCACTTATAAAGGGTGAAGACATTGAAGAGTGATCCTAACTAAGGTGTGGAAAAAGGCAGGACTTTGAGGTATATCCTGGCTAAGTAGTTTAACAAGATTATGGTCACCAGAAAAATGCCAAAAGATTGAAAAAGAAGCTTTGTGGTCCTCAATTTATACAAGCAAAGCTGCAAAGGAGATATTTAGAATTGTAACAATTTTAAAGGTACAAAGTTGATGTCAAGCAATAAAGTTACGAGAGAGAGTCATTGAAACTTAACAGAGAAAGGGAAGTAATCAGAAAACCAATGCAGAAATATGAGAAGAAGATTGTCAATGGAGCCAATTCACTCATTATGGACATGTGGAAAGATATATTGAGAGCATGAAAGATCTTAAATATGATGTTTATGAATCTAGAAAAATATTATGATAAAGTCCCTAAAGAGCTACTGTAGAATATCTTAACTTACTCTGTCTTTAGATCTAATTTGGTAGATGGAGCTCAAGTGTTGGTCCATGCAGGGCCTCAAACAGCCAACTGAAGCTCGCAAACAACATACAGAATCTGCCAGACAGATGTGTATAGATAAGATATAAGCAAATAAGAACCCATATCTGGCATTTGCATATTATAGATAAAATGTAGAGGAATAATCAACTTCTTATGCTAATACTCCAAGAACAGGGCACAACACGGTGCTTCAGCTCCAATTATAGGCATCAAATAGCTTCAGTAGAGCACAAAGTTGCAGAAAAATCAAAACAGAAACAAGGGAAGAAGAGAGGTATATGACCAAGGCCTCTCACTAATCTTATAGCATCTTACCATGCTTTTGCAAGGAATCCCACAATGCTCACTGTCTCTCAGCAAATGGAAGCAAAAGCCAATTTAATGGACTATCAAATTGTGAGGTTGGGCTCTATGACCCTTAAAATATATAGAAGGGGATTAATTAACTCCCAGAAATTAATAAATACAACCTCCGAAAATAATAGACCAGCACATGAATTAGTGGTGCCTTGTACATCAAGGAAATTAAACTTCGAAACTAATGTTATGCTACCAAATACACAAACACAGAAAATAATTACTTTTAGTAACCACTAATATGCAAACATAACCAAAAAAAGACCCACCACACCTGAGCAATGTTAAGAACTAGTTGATGGACTTAAGTCTAGCCCTGAAAAGTACACCAGGCCCAACCACAAGATTCCCAAACTGGACTGCTTGATGGGCTAGGCTTACTAGCCTTCTCTTCTTCCTTATCTGAACTACATCAGCTATCTCCAGCCTAACAGAAATCCAACCTTGAGTTCTTGAAAATCAAGGAAAAGCTTTGTATAAAATAGCATCCAATTTAAGCCCAATGGCAAAAGTATAGCAGCTCCTGGAAGTTGGGAAAATAGTCTTCAAGGCAGGGAGTCCTTTCTTTGAAATGCTTATGAGGAATGACTAACCCTACGTGCTTAACTTCTAGATCAGATATGCACTCAAGTTTAGTGTCCATTGAGTTTCCTTCAGTTGTATCTTGACCCTCCACCATTTCAAAATCCACTTCAGAGCTGAGCTCCTTGGACTTTCACTTTGTTGCTCACAATTATATCAGTCAATGGGCCAAAGAAAAGACACGAACGCCATGAGTGTCCATACCATCCTCATTAGCAATATCTCCTTTATCAACACCATATGGTTCTTCATCAATAGCTGAATTGTAGACTGTCTTGTCATTTTAGGAGTCACAGCACTGAATCTCTCCACTGGTTCAATTGCTGCTACCTCAGAACTGCCCCTTGGATGTTCCATACAGAATTTTGCAGGAAAGAAGAAGAAAAGAGAAATTGCTCTAGTCTTAACTCAAATATAGAATTGTGACACAAGGAAGGAAGAGACCAACTTCAATCAATTGAATTAGTTTCTTCGTTTCCCATTCTATAAAGGTAGCCTTTCAATGTGAAAAGAGAATGTGACAATGATGTGGAGAAAATATGATCGAACCTGGTTCATACTTGGTTTGGCCCTCTGACTCCGGTCTAGACGAAGGGAATCGACTCGCTTCCGAGCGAGCCGGGTCCAGGAGATAGCTTGCTGAGGAAGAAAACTAAATCAGCAACAAGCACGCCCTAATCCGACTGATGGATTAGGTTAATTATCCTAATGATGGCAGACACAACTTGGCGGCTGTCACTTATCGCTATTAAAGGGATAATCATCAAATTAACCACGAGATTATCCTAGGAGTCCTCTACTAGTTCAAACTAGTAGAAGTCTATTGCTCAACGGATCTAACTGTTAGAATCCAACGACTATCCGAAGAAGGCTCAAATACATCCAACGGAGAAGTTTCGAAGGTACACTCTATATAAACACCACTTACCTACAAGGTAAAGGGGAGGCCAGATCCATATACACACCTTAAGACGTAAACACTCATATGCTTACGATCTACATCGTTTTCCAGTTATTCATTCCTTAGCTCTGTGTCTAGCAGAGCCATTTGTGATTAAGTTCATCAACTGACTTAGCCTTCGAAGGTGGACTCCCGACCCCAGCAGTCGGGCCACATCTGACGCTTTCGTTTTGTAGGTCATTCTAACGAGATCTAAGGGCTGAGCAGATTTTGGACGCATCATTTGGCGCCGTCTGTGGAAAAGATTTAAAAAGCTATGGTGACTAGATCGTCAACAGCCGGGGCCGCAGCCGCCGCACAACGTGATGCTGGTGTCCAAATCCCTAGAGTAAACAATCCAGATATTCCTCAGAGAAGTCTACCACCTCTTGAGGTAGATGGCGGTCAAGGGGGAAATAATCCTCCAGAGACACTCCAAGATCAATTGGATGAAGTGAAGATCCAACTTTTGGAAGTAAGTTAGGCACTCCGAGTGCTAACTAGACAGGTGGTATTACCACAAGAACCTGATCATCGCGATGCAGGGAGGCATGTTTTACCACGGGATCAAAGATTGATCGAAGATCCAAATATCGGTTAGAACTTTCGTGAAGGTGACCGAGTGCCTAGGAGAATCGATGATTTGCCTAGGCGGGACGATCGGTTTGACAGACCACAAGGCAGTTCAACCGATTCGACTACGAGGTTGGATACAGGAGTGAGAACTCACTCGCCAACTGTTAGACGAGCTGTTCGTGATGATCGAGTTGTTCGTGATGATCGGGCTGTTCGTGATAATCGAGGAGTTCGTGATGATCGGGTTGTTCGTGATGAACGAGTGGTTCGTGATGATCGTTTTGTTCGAGGTCAAGATCGTGCTGCAGAAGATCGTACAACACATATTGGTCCGGAATTGGCCAATATTAATCAGAAGCTGGGACAATTGGCTAAAGGAAGGATAACTGATGATATTTATTCAGTTATTCGAAAGACTCCTTTTGCCGAACCAATTGCGGGATACCAATTTCCTCACAATTTCCATTTGCCAACTTTTTCCACATTCGACAGCTCCGGAGATCCTACGGCCCACATCGGTTATTATCAGCAGACTATGGCGGTTGCAGGTAATTCTGATGAAATTCTCTGCAGAGTTTTTGGTTCATCTTTAACCAAGGCAGCGCAGAAATGGTTTTCGAACCTCCCATTGGGGAGGATTGTAAATTTTGATGAGTTGGTGCGCAAATTCATAGGGCGATTCCAGAGTGGAGTCCAGGTCAAGAAGACAGAGGAAACCTTGTTTACCATCAGACAAGGAAAGAACGAATCGATTAGAGAATATCTGAAAAGATTCAATAGAGTTACAATGGAAATAGAGAATCTAGATGAGCAAGTAGCTAAAACTGTTTTGTTCACTGGACTCACTAACCGAAGACTCCTGGTGTCACACCCCGCCCGCTAATCTCGGTTACCCGCCCGACAACCCGTGGGTGCGATCCGTCACAGGATCCACGGTTTTAGTCTATCAATAATAATAAATACAAATACATGTAATCAAGAGCAAGAATAGTGCAATAATTAATAAAAAGGTTACAGGAGTCCAAATACTCCAATAAATATCCAAGAAAGGATTAAAGGAAAGAATCAAGAATCAAATATAATATCGAGTTCAGCGGAAGCAAAATAAATAAACTAAATAATCTTCTCTTTGGCTTTCTTTTCTAAATCTAAAAACTAGTTTTCTAATTAGCAAGTAAAGATGTCCTCTAATCTTTCTCCCTACGATCATCAAAATCCCGGCACTCTGTCTCCGTCGACCATCAATGGGTGCTAAAAGCGCACACCAAGCATCTTCAGGAGGCTTCATACTCTGCTAGTCCATGAACCACTGTTTGTGCCACATCAGCTTCATACGAGAAGGCTCTTTCATACGAATCATCTCCAACTTCCGACGTTGTGCCACCATCTGTACAACTCATAATATATACAATGAAAGGAATGAGTTTTGACGAACTCAGTAAGGAACAGACAATTCTCATATATCTATATATATATATATATATATATCAATACAATCCACGATGCACATATGAAATGATATGGATGATATGCAGAAATATGAATGTTACTAAGAAATATGAGTGCCAGAAAGCTTTCGAGGAATTAAAGGAAATACTGGGAAAGCCACCGCTTTTGTCCCGACCAAAGAAGGGAGAAATCTTACAGCTATATTTAGCAGCATCCCTTTCAGCTGTCAGTGCGGTACTCGTTTGGGAGAAAGATAAGAAGCAATGGCCGATTTATTATGTTAGCCACGTGTTACTTGATGCGGAGACACGATATTCGCAGATTGAGAAGCAGGCTTTAGCTCTCATGACAGCAGCCAGGAAGCTACGGCCATACTTTCAGGCTCACTCAATAGAGGTATTTACAACTTTCCCTCTTAGTAAAGTTCTTCATAAACCTGATTTGTTTGGAAGAATGGTGGCCTGGTCGGTTGAACTCAGTGAGTTCCAAATAAGCTTTAAGCCCAGAACGGCAATCAAAGCTCAGGCGTTAGCCGATTTTGTAGTAGAAACTACTGCACCAATGGAGAACATTGTTGAAGAGCCCACTATACCAACCATTTGGGAAGTATATGTGGACGGTTCGAGTAATAAAGATGGAGTAGGAGCTGGAATTCTCTTAAAGAGTCTAGCGGGATTTATCATTTGATATGCATTGAGATTTGCATTCGAAGCTAGCAATAATGAAGCAGAATATGAAGCCTTGATAGCTGGACTTAGGTTGTCAAAAGCATTGGCAATAGCAGATGTAAGTATTTATAGTGACTCTCAGCTTATTGTCAACCAAGTTCAGGGGGAGTATGGTATTAAAGAGCTTCGCTTGCAGAAATATCGAGAGATGGTGCAAGCATTTCAAAAAGAATTCAGGAATTTGAAGGTATGTCAGATTCCAAGGACAGAAAACACAGTGGCAGATGAGTTATCCCGATTAGCCAATGCCAAAGAAAAAAATTTAAACCCTTCGGTCTACATTGAAGAGATAACATTTCCAAGTTATCATGAGAAAGAAATTTCTTACATTGAAGCAGAGCGTTGCTGGATGGATCCAATAGTTGAATATCTAAGAGATGATAAACTACCGAAGGATCCAAAAGAGGCGAGATTGGTCAAGGTACGATCAACGAGATTCATTATGCAAAATGGAAGATTGTACAGATGATCTTTTTCTGGACCCCTTCTGAGATGTTTGGGTCCCGAAGGAGCGGAGTCGGCTTTGGCCGAAGCATGGAAGAAAATTCGATCGAAATGGTCGAAATTTCGATCGAAATGCCTGCAAAAATCCAACTCGAAACGAAATTGAGTAGTAGGCACGAAAAGTATCCATTTCGTTTCGTATCGACCGAAATTTCAGCCGATACGAGTCGAAATTCATATCTGGCCGAAACGACACTTGCGTAGGCTATTAAATACCCAAAATCGAGCTCATTTTCGACTGTTTCGAGTGATATCGCCTAGGAGATTTCGACCTGATTTTGCATTTTTTGCTCATTTCTCTTGCTTTCATCCCATTCTACATCTAATTTCTAGTATTCCATTTCTTTCAAACACTTGATTTGCTCCTCCATTTGTGCATTTTCTCAAATCTTGCAAGGTGAGTAACCAACTTCCTCATTTTTTTATTTTTGTTTCATTTGTGCCTTAAATCATGTTAGATTGCTTCCAAATTTATATATGTTTACTTTAGAGTGATGATCTATGAATTTGTAGTGTCAAAATTATTATTTGATTCTTCCTACTATTTTTTTATTTTTCTGTTATTAAAAATTATTTACTAAATTATGTATATTGTTAAAAATGTTTATGTATAGTACATGTATAAGCTTCAAATGGATGTATGTGAGAGTTGAGACACCATATTGCTGTGATGGTGTTGAATTAATTTTTTTTTCTGTTAATTATGTAATTTTACTGTATTTAATATATATTTAAATAATTTAAAAAATATTAAAATATTAAAAAAATAATTAATTTCTGATTTTAATTTAAAAATAGGAGAGTATTAGTGGAAGCATGTATGCAATTTTTTGAGCATGTTGTGGATATTTTTAAGATAGTTAGTGTGTATTTTATATATTTTATAATTATTTATATATTAAAAAATACTTATATAGTTATACATATATTTTTTATATATTTAAAAATAGGAGGTTATTATTAGAAGCATGTATGTCATTTTTGGAGCATATTGTGGAGCTTTTCAAGATACTTAGTGTGTGTTTCTTGTATCAGGCACTCTATTTTAAAGATGTCAGACATAGCTTGGGATCATGAGAGGCCACTGACAGCTGATAAGAGGAAGAGTGAGTGTAATTACTGCAAGAAACAAATAGGAGGAGGTGGGGCCACTAGATTGAAGGTGCATCTAGCTGGTGGCAACAGGGATGTAACAGGGGTGCCCAAAGGTGCTCAGTAGAGGTCAAGAAGGCAATGGCCTCATATATTAGTGGTGGAAAGCAAAAGAGGAAAGAGAAGAGAACACAGAGGGATGAGTTCGAGGATGCCTGCTTAGATGACCTTCCAGATCCTGAGGGTTATGGTAGGGATGAGCCAGGAGACAGTGACCCTGATCCAGAGGCCGAACAGCTGAGGAGGGCGATGATGATGAGTAGGGAGCAACAGAGGATGGATGACATCAGGAGGCAACAGAGGGGTCCGGGTTGTGGGTCCTCTGAGAGAGCCGATGAGGTATGGGAGGCATAGGTGGCTCCCAAGTCCCTATGAGGAGGTCTCGAGTGTCAGGCAGGAGGCTCCAATCCCACGGGCCCCTACAAGGGGTCGAGCTTCCTCAGCACATCCTACAGATCTGGATCTTGAGATTCTTCGCAATGATCCGGCCCTATTTGCGAGGCTTGAGCATAAACAGAGAAAGTTGAAGCACTTATGGGGGAGTGTGAAGGAGAAAGTGGGGATGGCTTTCTCCAAATGGGCGCATTACCATAGTGTTCCAGCACATACAGCTCAGGGGCCCTACTACGAGAGATATGATTGAGCGAGATAGGCGAGGTGGGAGTGGTGTACGGGGCCCCACTCCATATGAGATATATAATGTGTATTTGCCTAAGCATAAAGAGGACATAAATGAATACATTAAGGGATTAAAGCCCATGTGGAATCATTATGGAGTGACTCTGATGGCTGATGGTTGGACTGGTCCCACTAGACAGTCCATCATCAATTTCATGTTGAATTGTGATGGGAGGACAGTGTTTCTCAAGTCAGTAGATGCATCCGGTGAGAAGAAGGATGCAAAATACATTTACAAATTATCGAAGCAAGTGGTGAAGGAGGTTGGAGTGGAAAATGTAGTTCAAATTGTGACTGATAATGGCTCCAACTACAAGAAAGCTGGGTTGAAGATGCAAGAGAACTCTAGGTATCTAAAGTCTAAACATATAGTATTAATTTTCATTTATAAATACATATATTTACATTACACATGTACACTTTATAACTTTGTATTGATGGCTTGATGCCTTGATGGATGGACAGATATAGACTCTTTTGGACTCCTTGTCTTGCTCTCACCGCATTGACTTAATGTTGAAGGAGATTGGAAAGGTCAAGCTTGTGAAGAATACGGTGGACCAAGCTCGACATGTTAGCACCTTCATATATAACCACACCTATGCATTAAGGATGATGAGGGACAAGTGTCAGGGTGAGTTAATGAGGCCAGGCATAACCAGATTTGCTACTAATTGGATAGCACTCTTTGAGAGTAGGAAGACTGGCCTTAGGAGTATGTTTGCATCAGAGGAGTGGTTTAATTGGGAGGGTTCTTCATCAGTGGGAGGAAGGAGAGCTCAGTTGACTATCCTTGATGAGAGTTTCTGGCACAATGTGAGGATAGTAGTGAAGATGCTTGAGCCTGTGGTGAATGTGTTGAGAATGGTAGATCAGCAAAGAAAACCTACTCTAGCACACATATTTGCTGCAGTAGATAGGATGAAGCAGCAAGTTGCTCAGGTCCACCCACGCGGCAACAAGAAAGTCCTTCAAATCATCAACAGTAGATGGGAGTCTATGTTGCAGCATCCACTGCATAAGGCTGGTGAGTTGTTAAGTTGTTAAGTACTTAAGTCTAGTATTTAATTTAATTTTCATTATGTTATCACACTATTAAGGCTTAAGCATTAACAATTCCCTTTTATGACATACTTTTTCTTACACAGCATACTATTTAAATCCCAAGTACCATTATAAGGACAGTCTTGGGATGAGGCAAGATTTGATGGATGCTGTCCAAACTGTAGTGGAGAAGTTCGAACTGGATACAGCTAAACAAGCAGTCATCCTTATGGAGGTGAGATAGTGATTAGAAATTTAGAATCATTTGATATTCACAATTCGTAGTTTTATACTAAGTCATTAACCTAGTAAGTAGTAACTAGTAACTACTAAATACTAACTAGTTATTGTTTTTTCTATTTATATATTAGATAAAGGCTTTTAGGGATGCCACTGGGAGCTTCGGTCGTGCTGTGGCTGTATCGGGACGGGAAACCGCCCCTGCAGGTAAGTTCATTCATTTATTTCATTATACATTATACATTTAATTATTATATTCTATCTTTAATTTAGTTATTTAAGTATTAAAATGACTTGGAGTCTATGTTTGTTGCAGCTGAGTGGTGGTTGCAATTTGGACGTGATTCACACAACTTGAGTAGGATTGCAAGCAAAGTGCTCTCCCAAACATGTTCTGCCACTGGTTGTGAGCGAAATTGGAACACCTTCAGCCTCATTCACTCGAAGAGGCGCAACCGATTGGGTGTGAAGCGTCTAGAGGACCTTGTCTACCTACACTATAATATGAGACTGAGAGAGGATCATATTAGACAGGGGATGGACAGAGAGAGCACCAATATCGAGTTGGCCAACATATTTGAGATGGATGATGATGATAACCCAGTAGTTGACTGGATCAGGGATAGTGGAGACGGATTGCTGGATGAGGATGGAGATCTTCCCAATAGTCATATTGCAGAGGAGATGGGGGCTGATGTGGGGGACTTCATGGCCCAGGAGGGGAGGCCACATGCAGAGCCCGCCCGTCCCTTCGTGCCACACCCTAGTGCATCCACCCAGAGTGAGGATTTGATTTTCTGATCCGACACTGAGAATGAGGTGACTCAGGCCTCCGGCGATGACGACGATGGTGGTGATGATGACGGTGATGGTGATGATGGAGGGGATGAGGAGGGTGTGGGACCTCGTGATCAGGATTCAGCTGATCCTAGGGAGAGACCACCACCACCACCACCTGCTGGACGTGAGAGTCGAGGGGGAGGACGACCACCGAGATTCACAGGAGAGAGTCAGTTCACCCACACGACACAGGATTCAGACCATACTGGAGCTGCATCTCGAGGAAAAAATGTTTCCTCTACATATTCGAGGAAGGGGAAGGGGAGACAGCATGGCTGGAGCACAGAGGACACGCCATCATATGGGTCCTACCGTCCATCCGATGCCGAGAGCTTGGTGGGATCTATGAGATCGATGAGCATTGATGATGCTAGAGACTCCTCCACCTCCAGAGGATCCGGATGGCATAGGCCTGCAGAGTCCTCATATGATACTGTTGTGGAGAGTATTGGTTCTACCGAGTCGACTTATGGTTATGGTCCTTATGGTTATGGACCATATGGTGTCCCTCCTGGCTATCAGATTCAGGGTCAAGCCAGTCAGCCACGACGGAGCCTTATGGTTATCGAGCGGCCTATGGAGCTTATGGTGTCCCTCCCACTGTCGATTATCGGAGTCAGCCACTGCGATCTTATCAGTATCCTTATCCTTCTCCTGAGAGCCAAGGGCAGGGTGGTCTTTCATTTGTTGAGCAGATCTTCCACACTATTCCACAGCCACAAGGCCCACCACCACCAGTTCCTTTGGAGATTCACAACTTCCCACCGTTAGGGAATCTTATGCATGTGGATGAGGCCACATATAGAGGTGCAGTTTTTGACTATGTCCAAAACTATATGGGGTGGGGGCAAACATCATGGGAGTTATATTGTCATTTGTATGGGGTGCAGAAGGAAGAGGGAGACCTTGAGGCTTGAATAGAATAGACTTGTAAGCAAGTTGTAACTTGTAACTTGTAACTTGTAAGTTATAACTTGTAAGTAATAACAATACAGCTTCTTCTTTGATTCATGTACTATATACTTGGAATGTTGGATGTTACATTTTCAGTAGTTTTTTAGTAAACTAGTAGTTATTATAGTGTTTATTATGCTTGAAATAGCTAGTATGCAAAAATCCAAATCAATTTGATGCATTTGAGGCTCGAAATTGAGTTATCAAGAATCAAGAAAAAAGTATCCAGTTTCGGTCGAAATTTCGACCGAAACCTCGAAATTTCGACCTTTTCCAAGGTCGAAATGTTCATTTCAATCGAATTTTTTACCTTGGGCCGAAGTACATGAAGGAATTTGTGGGGCACACATGGGTGGACGAGCCCTAGCACACAAGATTCTGAGACTTGGGTTATATTGGCCTAAGATCCAACAAGCTGTTATGGAGTATGTTCATCGGTGTAGCAATTGTCAAATTCATGCTACAGTATCAAAACACCCAGCGGAAACCATGATTTCAATTCTAGATCCCATCCCTTTTGCGATGTGGGGAATTGATATTATAGGCAAGTTCACCAAGGCGTCAGGCGGACGAGAATATCTGATAGTAGCAATTGACTACTTCACTAAATGGGTTGAGGCCAGCGCCATGGCAACAATCACTGAGAGAAAGGTGGAGAAGTTTGTGCTTGAATCGATCATATATCGCTTTGGAATGCCAAAGATAATTGTCACTGACCATGGCACTCAATTCGATTGTCCACAATTCGAGCAATTTTGTGGAACTTACATGATCGAGCATCGTATGTCATCTGTGGCATACACCCAAAGCAATGGACAAGTAGAGGTTACTAACCGAACGTTGCTTGAGGGGATAAAGAGAAGACTTGAGGCCGATAAAGCCTTATGGGTCGAAGAGCTACATAATGTACTGTGGGCTTACCGAACTACGATTCGAACACCCACAGGAGAAACTCCTTTAAAGTTGGCTTATGGATCCGAAGCATTGGCACCTGTGGAAGTAATGGCGGGAACATTGCGGGACAGAGAGTTCGAAGAAAAAGCGAACGAGCAGGGACTGCTTGATAGTCTTATTATCAATTTTGTTCGTGATGTAAGAAATTTCAACTCAATCAATGCAATTTTTGGTTTTCAACAACTATCTTTTGATTGGGGGGCATCATACACCACACTCAAGAACAGATCCAGCCACAAGGCATCGGATGAAAATCCGAGTGAGTCCCTTCACGTACTTATTGTATTTTTTCGGAAATTCTTAAGTCAAGGCATCGGTTTAAAACCCGAGTGAGTTCCTTCCACAAGGCGTCGGTTTAACACCCGAGTAAGTTCCTTATTAGGCTTATTGAATCCGGAATATCTCTAAGTAAAGGCATCTGTTTAAAACCCGAGTGAGTTCCTTCTACAAGGCATCGGTTTAAAACCCGAGTGAGTTCCTTCTCAGACATATTGAATTTCTCCGGAAATCCTTAAGTAAAGGCATCGGTTTAAAACCCGAGTGAGTTCCTTCTCAGACTTATTGAATTTCTCCGGAAATCCTTAAGTAAAGGCATCGGTTTAAAACCCGAGTGAGTTCCTTCTCAGGCTTATTGAATTTCTCAGGAAATCCTTAAGTAAAGGCATTCTTCTGAACAACTAAGAACTAATGCAACGGTAACTCAAGTGACTGGAAAAGTTCAAGATGAAGTTAATTTTTTATTTCTTCAAACGACCAGAAGTGGCCAACCTTTACATCAAACATACACATGAGATTACAAAAGTTGAGATACAATCTTCGCTCGGTCAAAAAAGAATGTCATCATCGGTGATCATTAAGAAATCAAACAAGATCGGAGTAGCTTTGCCAGAACAAACACAAGAGTCAAGAAGCACCACGGATTCAAGAAGAAGAAGAAGAAGAATGGGGATTACAAAAGCATTTCAGTATGTAAAAAATCCTCCGCAATTCCATACTCTTCATCCAGCTTGACCAGAAGAAGTATGATCCTTGATCAAACCCGGACTCAGGCCAAGTTCTTCATAACTGAATCCTTGGAAAGGAGCATAAGGAGGGGAATCATCGAGATAATGCATGATATCCGGATCCGAGGGCGGAGGATCAATCTTATCCTTGGTCTAGTCAGGGGAAGGAAGACCCAGCTTGGCAAACACTTCAGGATGACAATCAGCGCTGTAGGGAGTCGTGTCAAAATGAGGATCTTTCCTTAGTATCGATTCCCATACTTCGTTTTCACCATCCCAGTATGCCTGCAAGTTATAAGCATTCAGCATGTCAACAAAGGGCTTACTGTGCAAATACTTGAAGATGCAAGCTTTGCGAACATCAGTTGGAAGGGATTCGGGCAAGGGAATGTTACTTGCCTTTGAGGTAACGCTTCAGATCCTTTCGCCCCAAACTTTCCTACTTCTCGTTCCAGCCGCCGGATCTTCTCCCTGGCATCATCCAAATCTGAGTGGAGACGCTCAATCACAGAGTTCTTCTCTCCTGCAACCTCCCAAACTAATTTCCTAAGGCGAGCAATTTCAACGTCCTTAGCTCTGGAGTCTTCCCGAAGCCTAGAAACTTTATTACTCGTCTTACTGAGTCTAGAGGCTTCTTCCACTTGGTTGTGGAAGTTGCCAGTGAGACTCCTACAAACAACTTCCGAGTTAGACAGGAGTAAAAGAATAATCTTCAACATCAAAAGATAATAAAGAAAAACTTACATCACCAGTGACTTCATAAAGTCATCGTCTGGAAGTTTGGAAAAAACTCTGCTCTGGCTAGGCATTTGAGCAGTAGTGCACCACTCCAATGCTCTGTCAAACTCGTTTGACACTAATTCAGATTTCCTCAAAGGAGGAGAAGGATGAGCCACATCAAGAGAAGGATGAGCTACATCATCCACCAACCGACAACGCTTCCTAGTGGCAACATCCTCCGGCTCCAAGGAAGGAGAGGAAGAGGATGCCAAACAAGCTCTAGAGTTGGAAATAGAAGCAGCACCTGCTGGGACTGCTGGGACCGCGCCTACATCAGATGCCAACATAGTTGCCTCAGATGTCCGAAGGGTCTCCTTCGGAGAGGCCCGAATGGTTTCTCCAGCAGGGGCATCATCAGCACCATCAGCGACGAAGTGATCAATATCTTCCTGGGAAGACCGAGCGATCTCTTCAGGCAGAGGGAGCATCAGAGAAGCATCAGTAGAAACTGTGGGAATCTGACCTGAAGATTCACCAACAGCAGTCTCCTCACGCTCAGAAGATTCACCAAATGCAATCACCTCACTGGCCACAACCTCCGTCGGTGCTGGGGCAGTCTTCTTACAGGACTTCGCCCTAATAAAGCTCAGATCGATTCTGGGAGGCACTGCAAGTACAAAAAAAGCAGTATCAGTACGAAAATCCAACAACATATAGAAAAAGGGAAAACCCTAGTCAGATATGAACTACTCAGAATACCCATTAAGTGAACCCCAAGTATTACTACTGTGGAGTTCACTCAAGGGAAAGGAGAGGAGATTTGTGACATAGACAAAAGCAAAAGGTTTACTTGTTCAGAAGCTGATCGAAAATATTGTTGGAGTACGAGGAATACGGATGCAGCGCAGGAAGACGGAATGTAAATCTAACTTGCAGATAGCAGGATAAATGAAGAGTACCCTTGAGGGACTTAAATAGCCTCAGGTATTGAGGCAACGGTTGAGAGCCAAAGGCAACCAAGGGCCCAGATCGAAGAAACACTTCGAATTCTTCAAAAAGCAAGATCAACGGTCATGGGGAAGCCACGTGGAAGTATGCACCTAGTACGAGAATACCTCCAACCGTCGCGCCACCATTTAAATAATGGTTGCATTCCCAACTCATGGAAAGAAGTGAGTGGTATACAAGGACGGGGAAACGTTTGGACTTCGCAATAAATGAAGGAGCAGTGGAGAATGGACAAAAGCATTTTTCCCGAACGTCTCTTCATGATATCTCAAAGGTTATCCCTCGTCAAGGCACAAGAAGTAAGTGATAAGTTTTATCATTTATATTTTATTTCCAAGACAAGCTTTTGGATATAAGATGAGGAAATATTAAGGCAATTATTGGAAAAGTTTCTCTTTTCATTAATGGCGGAGGATCAATCTTTATAAAAAAATAAAAAATAAAAAAAAAGAGAAAACTCCCTACGTTTCTTCCTCATTATCGCCTGAAGAGTCCTTCACAGGAGAGCCTTTCTCAGGATCGTCATTCTCAGGGTCCTTTTCAGCGGTAGCCTGTGAATTTTCTTCTTGAAGGGGCGGTTCATCAGCAAGATATTCTTCGATATTCGAGTCGGCCGGAAAGGGATCCTCCTCTCCCAAAGCCCATTTGGGGAAGTCCAACTTAAGCTTCCCGAAGATCTCTTTGTGACACACCTCACGAAAGGGGGTTGTGTCGAAGGAAGGGTTAGATCCGAGGATCTTTTCCCAAACATCGTTCTGCCCCACACGATAAGCTTGAAGGTTGAAGCCGCCCAGCAGGTTAAAGAAAGGAACGTTGTTCAGATACTTCCGAATGCAATCCCTTCAAAGCTCCGGCTTGATATGTTCGGGCTTGCTAGGAACTGCCATCTTCAGTATATTTTCGTTCTCTATGGATTTAAGCTCGAGACTGTTACCGAACAACGTAGCAGCTTGCTTCTGTTTCCTAGCCTCGCGTTCGGCAGCAGAAGCACGGGCATTTGAAGAGTCGAGATCCTTCTTCAAGGATTTTATCTCCTCATCATGCTTCACCTTCAACTCTTCGGCTGTTGTCTTCAGCCGATCTATTTCAGAATTGGCCTTCGCCAAATTCTCTTTACAGGTCTGCAGCAAGGAGCCATTGCGACCAACTCGGCTCATTGCCTCCATGTGTTGATAAAAGCTCAACACAGCATTCCTGGGGACGAGGAGATTATCAGAAGAACTCATAAGAGATTATGAAAAATAATTGATGAAAGATCAGGAAGGCTGGTACCTTGTGGACTGACTAACAAGAGCATCATCGTCCAAGGCTTCAAAGGCCTGACGATCGGCAGGCAGAAGACCAAGAAAGCTCCATTCTGCAGCTTTCTCAGGGTCTTGTGTTACCCTATCAGTCTGCGCCAGTGACCACTGAGGCATGAAGATCTCCTCGCAATCTTCATTCTTTTTGGATTTTTTCTGGGTGGAAGCATCCACTGAATCGTGCTTCCATTTAGTTTGAGCGGCAGAGGAGATACCAAACTCTTCCACCATTGGTTTTTTCCCTCTTCCCGAAGCCTCAACCACTGGTTTCAGGTTCCTAATACCCTTGTAGGAAGGGTCAGAGAGGGAACAGAGGCTACTTGATCAGCAGTCAAGGCTCGAGGCGACCGTTGCTCAGCTGTCACGACGGCCCTGACAACTTTGGCCTAAAGGTTTTCAGGGTTCATTCTTGGTGGCACTACAAAGAAAGACAAAAATCAGGATCGCAAAAAGGCATATCATTTCTATGAAATTGAAAGAGGGTGGTTAAGAAGCTCACAATGAGCCAGCCCCCAGTATTGAAGGATGGAGTTGTACTCCACCTCGTACCCATGTATCTCTTGGTACCATGGAACTGATTTGATCTTCTTAACGGCCGTCTCGTCTTCTTTGGATAAGAGAAGGACCCGGTTACCCTTAGAGTATGAAGTATACTATTTCCAGACGGTCGGGAAGTTGAGATCTGATTGAGGCGCTCGACAAAAAAAAATATCGTTCGCACCATCCTTTATGATTGGAAGGGCAAGTTCCTTTGGCAAGGATGCTGCCCCTCCAGCCAAGCTCAGTCTTATTGTGCTTGGAAAGTACAACCCAACCAGGAGGATGGGAGATAGAAAGAAGATGAAAATGCACAAAAAGAGCAAGAGAAGGCGTAATGCCAAGTTCAAAACATAAACCCAAGAAACCGACAATGAGATGCCAGCTATTGGGAAGGAGCATTCCAGGGCAAACATCCCAGTGATTCAGGATGGCTGCGAACAAAGGATTAAAGAAGGGAAAGCGAACCCCGCTTTCCAGTGCATCTATATATAGGGAAAATTCCCCCGGAAGGGTCGAATTAACCCTCTCATTAGGGTTGGGAGCCCTAAGTTGGTAAGAAGGAGGAAAATCAAAACCCTAGATGGCCAAAAGAAGAGTATCTTCCTTATACGAGGAGGGAACAGAATCAGGTCCCCCACTAGACCTGGAAGTTTGTTTTGACTGCCCACAAGACTCGGCGGTCATCCTAGGAGTTGTGGATGGTCCAGACTCAAGAAGGGCAAAGGAAGTTTCAGCTTTACTTTATAATCTTTTCTGGTTAACTTCAGCGAAGTCACGCCAGAGAGCAGTTAGGGTTTTGTTATCACTATCCGACTGCTCAGAAGGAAAGGAAACAAAGGCCTCGTTACCACTATCACTCTTACTGGCGCTGGGCACAAGGGAAGCTTCAGAAGAAACCCTATTATCTTCCATTACTAAAGTCTCACTACGGTACGAAAAGAAAAACCTGGAGACAGAAAGTTAAACTTTGCAAAGGGATCAGTAAACTTACTGATTCAATAAGGCAAAAAGCTCGAGAACGAGAAGGTGCGAAGAAGACAACAAGGTTTCAAAATTCCAGACCAGAAGAATGAAACCTACGAAGACAACGAACCACTTTTAAGCACCCGCACGAGTGTTCTAGGACGTGAACGATCGAGATTGATTCAGCATCGACGATCGAGATTTAGAGACGGTTTGAAAGTTTGAACTCACGAATCCAAAACAGGCGTTCAGAAACCGTCGCTTGGGTTACGTGAGCCAGGATCATTCGACTACAATAAGACGCGTGGCATTACCCTCACAACGCTCGAGGAAAAAGTGACCACCGCATTAAATGTGATATGACATTTAATGGGATATGCAAAGACTATTGCTTGACAAAGAACCCAATTAAAAACCAAGCCCTCGGGATCGACCAAACGCTTGGTCTGGGGGGCTCGTGATGTGGAGAAAATATGATCGAACCTAGTTCATACTTGGTTTGGCCCCTCGACTCCGGTCTAGACGAAGGGAATCGACTCGCTTCCGAGCGAGCCGGGTCCAGGAGATAGCTTGCTGAGGAAGAAAACTAAATCAGCAACAAACACGCCCTAATCCAACTGATGGATTAGGTTAATTATCCTAATGATGGCAGACACAACTTGGCGGCTGTCACTTATCGCTATTGAAGGGATAATCATCAAACTAACCACGAGATTATCCTAGGAGTCCTCTACTAGTTCAAACTAGTAGAAGTCTATCGCTCAACGGATCTAACTGTTAGAATCCAACGACTATCCGAAGAAGGCTTAAATACATCCAACGAAGAAGATTCGAAGGTACACTCTATATGAACACCACTTACCTACAAGGTAAAGGGGAGGCCAGATCCATATACACACCTTAAGACGTAAACACTCATATGCTTACGATCTACATCGTTTTCCAGTTATTCATTCCTTAGCTCTGTGTCTAGCAGAGCCGTTTGTGATTAAGTTCATCAACTGACTTAGCCTTTGGAGGTGGTCTCCCGACCCCAGCGGTCGGGCCACATCTGACGCTTTCGTTTTGCAGGTCATTCTAAGGAGATCTAAGGGCTAAGCAGATTTTGAACGCATCAGACAAGAACGAAGAATGTTTTGTTACTACTAATTTATTGTTTGAAACTATATTCCTGTTGAAACAAAGGGAGCATCACCGAAGTATAATATCTGAATTGAGTTCGTCGAATCCTTTTATTAATGAAGAGCAGATAGCCTGTGGTAAAGAAAAGATGAGTGCCTTAAGGACAGTATGGCTGAGAGGTTTTATACTTGTGGCCATAGAACAAAATTCCATCGAAACTTGCGAAATCTCCACCGAAATTTCCCATTTTGGAAAATGCGAAACGAAACTCATGAGGACTGAAAAAAAAGTCCTCAGTTTCTATCGAAACTTTTGAAATTTCGTCGAAACTTGTCGAAACTTTGTTCAACCCAGTTGGACCAGCTGGTTCATGAGGAAATAAAATTCCCAAATTTCGTGGGAAACTTAGGAAATTTCGGGGAAACTTGAGAAATTTGGTGGAAAACTAAGAAATTTCGTGGAAACTTGGGAAATTTCGTGGAAACCTGGGAAATTTTGTGGAAACTTGGGACTTTTTTCCTGTAAATTTTGTAGCTTCCCAAATTTTCAATTTTTTTGTTTATTTCATGTTTCCCCAAATACCCACGACAAATACCCCCTCCATCATGACTTCTCTATCCAAAGTGCGTATTCCCTCAGGTTGGTTATCTACTTCTTTTAAGCATATTGATGACCAGACTCATAAAGTTACAGTTGTCGATTAACTTGACAACCATAGGCATAAAATGTCATGGGATGTCTATGTTCGTCGGTTGGAGGAGAGGATGTTACAGACATAGTACTACTCAGCTCATAGGATGAATCCACTCTTGGCACTCCTCTTAACACTAAGTTGTATTTTCCTTTTATTGTCAACTATTTTGAAGTTATAAATTATATATTGAATTTATGTGCTTAAGTAGTTAAGTTTATAATGTACTTTTGGACAACTCTACATTGATGTTATGTACATTGAATGACATATCTACATTGATTTTTTTAGCAAAATACAACAAATGCATTCTTTATACTCTAATTAGCTTAAATACAGGATCCCACCCCCAAAATACTCTCTAAAACCTGTTGAAACTTGATGTCGAAACTTGTACGGAAAAGTCCTCGGTTTCCTCGAAATTTCCCAAGTTTCCACCTAAGTTTCCCATTTTCACCCGGTCGAAACTTGAGTTTCCCTCGAATTTTTTACCATGCTTGTGGCATACTTCACATGGTTACAGAGAAATTCTAGAAGATAGGAAAGGAAAGGGTGGTGCCAAAGGTGGGTGCTGCAAGCAATAAAAAAGAGCATATGTGGCACTATATCATGGCCAAGGAGTCATGTGGTTGCAAGCAAGAAGCTTAGGGCTACGGGTGAATGTGTCAAAGAGGGCAGAGGAAGTTTTTTCAAGGGGGTGGGTGAAGTCAAATATGGATGGGTGTTCAGTTGGGAACCCTGGTAATGCTGGCTCAGGCAATGTTTTCAGAGATGAAAATGCAAACATATTGTACGCATTCTGCCTTTTATTGGCAAATGAACAAATTTTGAAGCAGAAATGGAAGCAATGTACAAGGTTTGCAAATTGGAAGGGACTTTATTTTTTAGGTTTGAGTGGAGACTAATTCAGTGGCTGTGGCTTATCCGGTGTCCAAGAAGAAAAATCCATGGTTTGTATTGCAGTGTTGTGGGCTCTCCAACCATATCTAGCAGTAGTAGATTGGAAAATCATTGACTACTACAGAGAAACAAACATGGTGGCTAACTTTTTGGCTAAATCAGCTACAAAGGAGCAAATGTCTACTCCAATTCAATCATGGCCAGTAGGGATTGTTCAAGAATTAGAGAAAAATGCAATGTAATGATCTCGGTTCAGATTCTCTGCCTAGTTCATAGATCACCACTTGTGGGTGACATGAGTTGATATTTGTATTCCTATAGTACCCTTTTTCATCTTTTAGACAACTGATATTTTACCTTTAAAAAAAAAAAGAATAGCAGATAGTCAGACCCAGAAAATGCAAATAGTGGAGCCTCCTATTGTAGCTTCTATCCACGAGATTCTGTTGTATTCAAATTCATTTCCTACTTCCCCTCTTGAGTTTATCATACAAGATGCAGCTAATTGCATTTATACTCACTTGTGTTTCTATACATAGTTTATAAATGAATTCATCGAAAAGATGACCAATTTTAGATTTTCACTTCACTATTAATTTTCGGGAGGGTAGCTTGGTTTGGTTAAATATTGTTTGGATTAAATAACACAAAATAATCTGCATATGTTTATTGACATATTAATTTAAAGGTACCATCCATTCACAGAAAGAACAAATGGGGTGCGACGGGAAACAAGAAACAAATAAATCTAAGAACAGCCTTACCTCGTCATGAGAACAGCCGAATGTCTTAATGTACATTGTCTGCAAAAATCAATAACAGAGAACCTCGTAAATACCCAAAAGGAAAAAAGTTCGGGAAGCAAAAGAGGAATGAAGAGACCTAGGTACCAGAATTTTAGGTAACGGAGAGCCGAGGGCGACGGCTGTTGTAGACTTCTAGTTGAAGGTGATTTCTCTTGGACTTCACTCCCACAGCCACCACGGCTCTTCTCTGGGTTCGATTTAGTTTCGCTTTCGAAAACAATGTATGGAGTTTTTTTCATTTTACCCGGTTTTTTTTTTTTTTTTGGTAAAACATTTTACCCGGTTAAGTTGGATTCAAAACTGTTATTTGCCCACTTAAGTGGCAGTTAGTCATATGAATTTCAGATATTACAAAAAAAACTCAACATTAGTTTTTTAAACTGTTAAGTTTTCATGCGTTAAGATATAAATACTCATGGTAAACCATTTCGTAGTCAAATTTCGGTGGTTGGCGAAATATTGCCGAAACAGTCACCGAAACTCGATACTGCAACTCTGCAAGATATATCTCGCTATTTATTACTGAAAATAGCAATATTTTCGGCCATAAAACCTGGATTTCACTGCTGCTAAGGCCGGCGGCGGTCTCCGGCTGTGCGTCATCATCGAGTTGTTCGATCTCTAGCATTAAGAACCAAAGATCGAACCTTCTAGTTTAATTTCAAACGACACTAGCAGCAAGCGATATATGCAGCTTCCTTAAGAGGAGATAGTTGCAGAGGTTAGGGACGAAGAGGGGGAGAGAGAGTTACAAAGAGAGAGATTTTGGTCTAGTTGAATATTGTTTTATTATTTTTTTCAAACTTTACGTTGACTGACTGATGTTTGCAGGAATATTTTAAATTATTATTTTTTAAACTTCTACAATTTACATTGATGTTTGATAACGTTCTTAAAAATGTTTTTGGCGTTCTTCTGTTCTTTGGGAACGGAAAAACAAGTTAGAGGTGTTTGATAAAACGGTTCGTTCTTCTGTTCTTTAAGAACGGACCGGTCCTAAAAGGGTTCTAAAGAACGCTTTTTGCAGAACATCAAAAAGATGTTTTTACCAAAGAACAAAAATGAAAGTGATAAATTTTGTTCAAATTGAAGCCTTAAAACGAGTTTATTAAACACCAACTTTATTTTCAACCCAAAAAAAAAAGCACCAACTTATTCTATTATAGTGTTCTGAAAATATTTTTCAAAACAGATTTATCAAACGCCATTTTCAAGCAAAGAACGGTCTTTTAGCACAAAAACATTAAAAAACGATTTTGCATAAGAACTAGTTTTTCATAACAGAAACGTTATCAAACACATACTTGAACTTTACATTGATGTTTTGCCTTACGTGGAACTATAAAACAATTAATGAAAGTATTTTCAATTATTTTTAATATTTTATTCTGATATTTAGACGACATTTATCATACTAATTGGCGAAATCTCGGTGAGCCGATTTGCTTATTTCAACAACCAACGAAACCCAACATCAACAACATGCTGCATCTTTTAAAATACTCTTCACCAATGTGAATGACTAAAAGGCCCCTCTCACTCAGTGTGTACCCAACCGTTATCATTAGGGGTGTAAACGGACCGGATTCGGATCGGATAGTGGTATATCCATACCCGCATTCTATTATATTCGGACGGATTCGGATAATATCCTATCGGTTTCGGACGGATTTTGTCGAATTCGGATGATAATCGGATAGTTATTTTCTTAAGTAGATTCTTCTAAATGGACATTAATATAGATTGAATACAAATTTTCGACTACCTATTTACATCTTTACCTTTTTATTTGTGAAAGCTATATTTGAAATTTAAGAATTTAACAACTTTGGTAGCTAATTTTAGTAGAAAATCTAGAAAAATAGTTACATATCATAGGTAAAATTTATAAAAATAAGAATAATAAATCTAAATAAGTAACTTAATCGGATAATTTTATCGGATAATATTCGGTAAGAAAAGGGTATACCATATCCGTATCCTATTAATAATCGGACGGATTCGGATACCCCTAAACGGATGCAAGTGCAAATTCGGAAGCAAAATTCGGTTATCCATTTACACCCCTACTTATCATCTTCTTTCTATACTTCGTTGGAATCCCACCACCGCCCACAACCACCTCCCCAATCCCCACCTCCCCTATGCGTTCACAGAGGAACAAGAGCTTCAGTTCTCCTTAATTTCTTCTTCACTTTCTTCTTTCCCATCAGATCATGGAACGTCTCTGCTTATAGGTGTATACTCCCTTCTCCTCCATCCATTCATACTGTTTCCTCTTTTTCTACATTCTCTGAGATCATTTGGGAATCGTTCAGGTTTTTTAAATCTCGGAGATGATGGGTTTTGAATCTTTTGATCCACAACTAAGGTTTAGAGTTTAGGGTATGGATAAAGAGGCTTATGGGGAGGGCAAGGCAGCATCAAATCGAACTGAAACCAAACCCTTCCACCAAAAACAAAATCCTGAATTTTTCTACTATATTTCACCTCTTTCTTGTTATGGTTGCAGTTGTTTCGGATGACGAAACCATAAAGTTTTAGTTTGTTGATCTACAATCCAAGCTTCGTTGAGGTGAGTTTGTTCATCAACATTGCGAGGTTGCTACTAAGGTTTTCAAGCTTAAAAAAAATTACAGAAACAGTTTGTTACGTCTGTTTAGCTAATCGACTGATTGAATCTAAGATGTTACTATAGACAAAAGCTGCAACTTTTTTAAACCTCTTGACATGGATGACGAGTTTTGGATCCGCAACTAGGGTTTTCTTCGAAGGAGAAGCAGCAAAAACGTTGGAAATTTTCTTCTTCAAAATAAATTCTTCTTCAAAATCAGGGTTTTCCTTCCATTTTAGGTGTTGAATTTTGAGTCCACTCCACCGTAGCAATTGGAGGGTTTAAACACCCTTTTGTGTACAGAGGAAGAATTGGGGTTTTGATTGCAGACGAATGAAAATGAACAGAGCGAGATGGAGAGAGTCAGATTTGCGACGACCACAAGAGACTAATAAATGGAGAGAACAACAATACCCAACTCCCTATTTTTTTTTTTTTTTTTCTCTTGACCATGAACCCCATATCAAACCTTCATTTCTGATCTTATCTCAACGAAATAGAAATTCTAGAACAGCTCATAAGTTGTTTTTAAGTTAAAACAGTGTTACTAAATAGGCAATTTAATTAAAATCTTTGAATTAGATTACTATTATTCATTAATTTACTAATCAATCGAGGTAATCGGTCATGTATTGTTGGAAACTTCATGTTGGTTAGTTCATCGTTCACTTGAGTAAAATGATCCATTCTTCATTTTGATTGGCCTTTCATGACGGAATGTCATCTATTTTAAGTGATTTGGATTGGCTTTTTAATTTTGATTTTTTTTAATCTGAAAAATAATGCATTTTTCATGAGTTTTGGATTTATAAACATTGTTAATGTGACACTTGTCTATAATAGATTATTGCTCGAAGTAAATCATCATTCATCCACTTTTCTTTCATTGTTTTTTCAGTTTTCTCCTATGAGGTTGATGTTTATAAAGTATAATGATAAAAATTAAGAGAAAAAAATTGAGATATTGAAGGAAACCAATGGATTAATAATAGTTAATTTTGAACATCTGATTTAAGGTCAAGCTTTTTGAATGAAGAGTTATATCTGTTGACCAAAAAAAATGAAGAGTTATATCTGGCTGAAGCACTCCCTCAAACAAATTGTACAGAATGGTAACACATGTCTTTAAAAGATCCTATGGCTAGGGCATGGGCATATTGGTAATTAAGTTTCTAAAATTAATAAAAAAAAAAAACCCATTCGTCTAAAGTCAAATTTACACAAAAGAACAATTTAACCATATTGCAATTACCTGCGCTTCACTTGAACACTTCATCATGTTTGATTCAAGTAACCAAAATTTCTTAAGAATTTATCACTTATATATGAATGAAATAACCCCAATCTAAGTGAAACATCCGCTTTAAAATCTCATAATCCATAGAAATCGGCTCCATTATCAGTGGGGTTAGAAAATGAAGTGCTCCAAACAAATTTCAATACTTTCCTTTCCTAAATAATCTAATGAAATGGTGGGTTGAGATTGTTAAGATTGGTGGTTCTTAAATCATTTCCATTTCTAATCCTTCAATCCCTAAATCACATTAAAGAGGATTCTGAGTGCATAACATGTACTGTCGGCACAAAACTAGAAGCAATCACAAATTTGGAGAAACCACTGATATATTACTTACAAAATACAACAGTAACTTGTTCTTACAGGGGGAAGAAATACAAAATAATTGAAAACCCTAATAACAAGAAACAAATAGATTTGGAGTAGAAACCAAGCCTATGGCAACCTTGCTGTCTATGTTGTTGGATAGTTCCTTGAGACTCCACTATTCTCCAACAATGGTGTTGATGAAATTACTTCAACAACTATTTGATTGACCAGAAAACGGAGATGCAAACGTGGGAGATCTAGCATTCCAAAACATTGATTTGTTTTGTCTACATTTTTAGGTAGGGGTATCTATACTTTTATAGGAATTACATTCACTTGCCATCACCAGAGAAGGAAGCAGGCGCACGACTGCTAGAGTTTCACTCGATTCGTTTTTCAATAGTTGGGTGAACTGATCATTTTTTGAAATTCTAGTTTAGACGGGATGAGTTTTTGTAATTTAGTAAAATTTTTAAACCTTCAAAATTTAAATTACCAATCTACCCATATTTTCCAAACGTATGATCTTTCCAAAGACATGTGTCACCATTTCGTTCCTGTGCGGAGGATATTCATGCAGGTGCGAACAAAAATCCCAACTTAAGTGGGAAAAATGAAGAACTCTAACCCTAACGTACTCTCATATGAAGTGTTTGCATAGGATAGGAAATCAAACTCTAAATCAATCAAACGGAGTGGAGAAGCCATTCAAGCAAGTGTTCATCTTCTCATGCTTCTTCTTCATCATCTTTAGTATTTTCTTTTGATCTATTGAGGTCCTTTTCTGATCTGAGATCTAGTATGTTTAAGATCTGAGATCTATATTTTACCTCTTCTTTCTACCACACTTTTTTTATCCCTTTATATTTTCTCTGAACCAAACTCATCCTCTCTTCCTCTCCACTCAGACTCACTCCATTATCATGATCTGCTTATGTAAACCGTTGTGCTGGTCCTTTATTTTTGATGGAAATTATGTAGCTTAGATCTCTATTGGGGGGCTAGGCCTTGGCTCCAAGGGCTAAACTCTAAGATATGTACGTTGATGGTAAGTTGTCTCCATTTGTTTTGTTCATTACATGACTAACACTCAAGTATTATGCATATGAGATGCTGAAACACCCCTCTCTTCCTACGTTGTGTGACCATCCCATCACAACTAATGCCCCTGAGAAGCCTTAATCCAAATTTTGAAACAACAACTTATGAGATCCAAAACTTATCACAACTTCAACCAATTTACTCTCACAAGGGATGTTTCAAATCTGGACCTGCTACTCTTAAAAGCTTGTACGAACACCTACCACCATTTTCCTATTTATGGAAGGATGTCTCACCTTTTCTACTATCTGCTCCATCTCCCGAATGCTTGTTACAAATGGCAAGCTGCAACCCCCTTTGTCGATTCCCCTACCCTCTGGTGCAGAAGCAGAATGGTGAGGCCTTCAGCCTAGGCAAACTCACCTCGCTCATCACAACAACCCCCTCCCATACTAGAAATGGTCGCTCTTTGTATCATAATGACAAGAAAAAAGGCAAGGCCCTCTTTTCCATCATAGTCAATTCTTTCAATTAACCCATCCCGAACACAGGACTCATGGCTATCTTTTTTATTGACAACATGCGGTTTTTTTGCAAGACTAGCAGGAATTGCATTGTCAAAAATGAATGACCACGACCCACTGCCAACATCTGCTTAATGGTGGAAGTACCTTTGGAAGTCACCAATACATCCAAAGTTTAAAATATTTTTTTGACATCTATTAAATGCAGGATTATCAACAAAGATGATCCTCTCCAAATGGACGAAAACAAATCAGATGTGTGTTTTATGCAACAACACAAAAGAATCGACTTGGCATATCTTCATCTTGTGCGATTGGACAAAAATAATATTGGCAGCAGGAACTTTGGGGCTGAGAATGGAATTCATTAGCAACAACTCCTTTCTTAACTTGTGCATTTCTTTTCTAAATGAGCATCACCTATATTAACATACTAAAATCTGGTTTGTTTCTAATTTTATAGTTAAATATTATTTCACACAGTTAGAAAGAAATGCAAAAAATCTTAGCTGGTAGCTCCATGGTTGGTTAGCTCGAAAGCAAGTTTTTACTCTTTGCGTCGAATATAATAATAAATACCCTAATCCATCTCAATTACTAAATAATGTAATAGATGAACCAAGGACTTAAAAATCTTCACAAAAAAAACTGAAATGACAAATAATGGAAAACCATCATCAACTAATTGTATCAAATGCTTGCATTTAGAAAACAATTTTGGAAAGTCACCAACGCTCATGTATGCAAGTGTATCTGTTGAACCAAATGAAGACAGATAGAGCGTAGGACTATTTCAAAATAGAATCATGATGGAATTACAACATGGAAGGGCCCCAGCAAGACAACTTTTGAAACACTTATTAGAAACCACTTGGGCAATGATACAAAGTGCCCAAAAAAATGATGTACATCTACAGTATATTTGGTGTGATCAAAGTTTTTTTTTTTTTTTTTTTTTTTTTTTTTGAACTAAAGGAAATATCATATCATATAAAAGAGTTCCAGGAGATCTGCCTGGTTAGAACAAGTGATTGGTCGATAATGAAGAAGGGTGGGGACGACCACCAGGCAGATCAAAGTTCAAACCTTAGGAAAATGTCTAACCATAGGCAAAGAGATAAACCAACTCTCTTCTATCATTTTTCCTATTTTAGTGATGATGATATTAATCACATCCAAATTAGAAGTTTGTAATTTAAAACAAGATACAATTAAAGACTGGTCTTAGTTTGACAACTGGACATATAGGGTCCATTTATAATGAGACTATGTCTCATACTGGTTGCAGTTACCACTTATAATTTCTATCCAATTTCTCTTTATCATTAAAAAAAAAACCCTCTAATGTATATTAGTATATACTTATAATTTCTAATAAAATGTTTGAAAAATATTAAGTTTGAACTTACATTTTCCCCCTTTACATCATCACTTCTTTTTTTTTTTTATTTGACAATTACAGGTTAGTACAACCGGATCTTGTGGGACAACAAGACCCCTAAACTAATTGTACATATAAGGCTTGCAATTTGTCAGCAACAACTGGGTTGAAGTGGAAAGAAATCTACTGCAGATGTGGTAATATAAACAACAAAAGGGATGACCATGGTTTAGTTGACACATAAAGTAAATGATACCAATCCAAAAATCAGAAACTACACAAGTGATAGATAAACTAAAGAGACACTGCTACTTGGACGCCTTAGTATAACACATGAACTAGCACTTCATCATAGTTATGAGAAAAGCTAGCCCAGGTAACACATATCGGAGAAGTAGGCAAAATTAATTAATGCATGAAATCTTTTAAAACCGGACTCTTGAAACATTTTGAATGATGAAATTTGTCCTCATCACAATAAGCATATCTAATTTTATGGTTTTTATTTTTTATTTTTTTATTTTGATAGAATACCCAATTTTATGCAAGTGTTAATTATTATTATTATTATTAGAGTCTTTTATATATGGGTGTCATCATACCAGCACTAATGCACCAGATCCCATCAGAACTTCGAAGTTAAGCATGCTTGAGCGAGAGTAGTACTAAGATGGGTGACCTCCTGGGAAGTCCCCGTGTTGCACCCCTTTAAAAGCCAATGCTAGGTTGTTTGAGCGATAAAAACCATGCTTCTCAGTAGAGAGGTCTTGGGTTTGATCCTTGTGGACCGCATTTCATTTCCAATATTAAAAAAAAACACCAGTACCACAAAAAAAAAAAAAAAAAAAAAAATATTATATATATATATATATATATATTAATGTTGGGTCTTTTGAATGTAAATATTATGTGTGGGTCCCAAGCAGACTAACACCATTAACCGCCATATATTCAAATTTCAAACGTAAAATGACCAAAGTACCCTTTCATTTCATTAATCTATGGTTTTAAAAAGAAATAATTAGTCATTAAACATTAATTATATGGTTAAAAAATAGATAATAAAAAAGAAAAAAATTATAATAACATAATGTTTTTTTTATTTTTTGCTAATAGATAACATAATGTATTAAATAACCTGATTTTGGTCCCTTAACATTTGAAATTTGAATATATTTAATGATGACTAACGGTGTTAGTTTAGTTAGAACTCATACGGAATATATTATACTAAGAAAACCTAACATTAGTTTATAATCTACTAAGGAGATCCATACATAAAAAAACTTTTTTTTATTTGTATTAATGTGTTTCTTAATTTACACGTAAGTAATTTGACACTATGTTTGATATTTTTAATTTTCCCTTAGGTTAAAGTATGATTTGCTTTGTAGGATTAGTTGTGAGCTTTAATAATTAAAGGTTTCTTGTGATTAGGTATTTGATAGGTGTCTAATGGCCACAACTGCGCACTTCATGACAATTGATCATCCTAGTATTCTTTGTCATCTATCTTTTCATATGATAATTATTAAAAAAATTAAGTAAGGTGATCTAAGTAGATTATGATAATTATTATTAAGTTAATGTTTTCATAGTAACGACAAATATGTATATGTGTCAGCAAATTTGCAAGAGAGATGTTATTATCGCTAATTGAGTATATATGACTTATTTATCTATCTTTTTTGTCATTCCACATAGTCATTTTTATAAAGATAAGATTGTTTAAATATGACTTTTGAGCTTCTTAGAGGCTACAATTGATAAGGTTCTATTTAGACTATTTAGGTCACAAAATAGAGAAATGTGAAGTTAAAAATATGCAACTCTTTTTTATGAAGGTGGTGATGAGATGTCGCATTTAGTCTTTGGGTTCGAATTAATTAGGTTCACTAGAACATTAGAATAATTATGGGTAATTTATAAAGAAGTTAGCTTTAAAAATTCAACTTAAAGCTAAAATTTAGTTAAAAATTATATTGCATTTTATATATTAATGCAAACACTTTAATAATGTTGCATTGTATTTTACATATACACACATGCCAATCACGAATACACACAAGCATACACGCAGAAGGCACACATCTACACGCACAATCAAAAAGTAATCAAGTACAGCATGTTTTGGACTCCCCCAACTTGAAATCATGTCATTTTTTTTATATCTTTTGCTCGATGATTGTTTTATATTATAATTCAAGTTGTCTTGCTCACATTGATTTTGTTTTCTTCCCAAAAAAAATAAAAATAAATAAGAGAACTCTTCTCTTTAAAATTAACAATTAATCAAGAAAGTAAATTATGCCTTATGATACTTTAATCCAAGAGTATTGTGGGAGACTAAGTTCAATTGCTTAAAATATCTTGCAATACATATGGTAATAATTAATATGTAATTATATTGGATATAGTCGATACGATACATATTGAAATCCTCTTTATTTTTTTTCTTGGATACGCATTAGATTGCATCAAAATGTTCTTAACTAATAAGACCTACTTAAGAGGTCACTCAACTAATATGATAACTTGAGGGTGTTAATCTTTGAATACTTCGTAATTCAGTATGGTACTAACTTTAAATATAAAAAACTAGAACTGTACCATACCTAAAAGAAATTTATATTTTATACTTTATAGCAGTGCATACCTATTTAATTATTTTTTAGGGGAAGAATTAAATAATGGTAAAATTTTTTTTGGTAATTTAATTAATCGTTAATTATTATTTTTTGGTAATTTAATTAATCATCAATCAAAAGTCAAAATATCAGAAGTGATGTACTGCTATATAAGAATTTGAGAATCACTCCTCTGTTCAAACTTCAAAAACTCTGGAAAGGTTTAACTGTTCAACTGGTGGTGTTCTTAACTGGGTTTTGGTGATTACTCTCCATGGCTGTCTTTCAAGGCAAATGGATCAAGGTAAGTTTTTTTCTTCCTTCTTCCTTCGCCAAGATTACCTCATTTGCCCCCAAAATTGGGGAAACATTTCGTCACAAATTCCAACTTACGGGCTATGTAAATCTCTCTCTTATTTCTGGGTCGACGATCTGAAGCCTCTGTCCTGAACAAAATTCCATTTGAACTGTAATTTAATGCAAAATAGCTTTAGTTTAGAGATCTCAAGAACTATCAAGCACAGCCTAGGGTTTCTTTCTTGTCGATTAATTTATTTTCAGGATGTTTTGTCTGTCATCGTCTTCATCGTTTCTGATTACTTAAATCTCCGATTTAAGCTTATATAGTCAGATGCACTGAAGCATGGATTGGGAAATCGGAATCGAATTGTCGATTCAGGCTGAGTTGGAGAATCCATATTTGATTTCTAGGGTTCTTGAAAATTCAAAACAGCCAATTCCGATTTCTTGAACCATGCGGCTGAGAGTGTCTTCTCTTTCTTCCCTCGATGAGTCTCCGGAGTTGGAATCCTCCTCAGACACCACCCACACTGGTTTGGCAGGGAAAAAATTAATAATTTAATTCCAATTTAAACTATTAAAATAGGATAGCCCAAGCCCATATTAAAAGGCCCAGGCCCAAGCCCAAGCAGGGAATAAGAACCCAATTAGCAATTTACAATGGTCGTTGTTTTTCTGTTTGTTTCAGCTGGAGCAGAACGGGATCGGACCAGGAGAAAGAAGTTCCCACGCAGTCGCTGTTGTAGGAAATAAGGCCTACGCCTTCGGAGGTGAGCACTCGCCACGTGTCCCCGTGGACAACAAACTCTACGTTTTCGACTTGCAGGATCAAACATGGTCCGTCGCCGATGCGACGGGTGACATCCCACCGCCACGTGTCGGTGTTTCCATGTCTGCTGTCGGTAACACCATCTATGTTTTCGGAGGCAGGGACGCCGAGCACACAGAACTCAGCGAGCTCTACATGTTTGACACGTGTACGAACAAGTGGACTCTCCTCTCTAGTGGGTCCGACGGACCCGATCACCGCAGCTACCATTCGACCGTCGCCGATGAGAGCCACGTGTACGTCTTCGGTGGCTGCGGTGTTAACGGCCGGTTAAACGACCTCTGGGCTTTCGATGTGAAGGAACACAAGTGGGTCAAGTTTCCGGTTCCTGAGAAGTGCCGTGGAAGAGGTGGGCCCGGTTTGGCTGTTTGTGGTGGGAAGATCTGGGTGGTTTATGGGTTCGCCGGGGAGGAGATGGACGATGTACATTGTTTTGACTTGGTCAAGGGAGAGTGGGCCCAAGTAGAGACGACAGGGGAGAAACCCACACCGAGGAGTGTGTTTTCGACTGCTGCGATTGGACGGTACATATTTGTCTACGGTGGAGAAGTGGACCCCAGTGATCTGGGTCACCTGGGAGCCGGGAAGTTTACGGGTGAGTTTTACACGCTGGACACGGAGACTTTGACGTGGAGTCGATTGGATGACGTGTCAGATTCGAAGGAACATCCGGGGCCACGTGGATGGTGTGCTTTTTCTGCTGGAACGCGAGATGGGAAGGAGGGTTTGTTAGTGTATGGCGGAAATTCACCAAGTAATGACAGGCTTGGTGATCTTTTCTTCTTTACTCCTACTTTGGAATGAAGAGAGGCCAGTGTGATGGGATTGAGTTCAGTCTCCAAGGGCTCTAGCTATACTGCCTGCTCTATATGCTCATGAGTTAGATGTAAATATATTTTGATAGTTGCGTTGTTGTATTTTCATGCTATGTGTTTTGAGTTTTTTCTTCCTTTCTTTGTTGTGGCTATGGTCTACTCTTCCCTTTATAATGTGTATTGACTATCTCTACCCTCCCTCATTTCCATGAAAATCACTTTGTCTTGGTATATGATAATGTTGGAGTTCTGGGAGATCAATTATTGTGTATTAACACTTTTTTATATATTTATATGTGCGGGAAAGTAGTTCTTTGTTTGAAAATGTGTGTTTGATTGGAAATATTCTCAATTGGGCACCATATGAAAAACTTAGTTTTCGAGCAAAGGCACAAACTAGGAGAGCAAGATAAAGGAGTTTGTGAGTAGGAAAAGGGGTGAGGGTGCTCTGGAGAAACTCTCACCATAAGGTCATGTTACCGTTGGTTAAGATCAATGTGGATGCTTTTTTGGATCTGGATGGCAATTCAGGTGTTGGATATTTAATTAGAGATTCTAACGGTTTTCTCTTAGGTGTGATGTCTCAGAAAGTGGGACTTGCAGAGGTGGTGGTGGGAGAAGCTTTGCAATATAAGCAATTGTAATGGAGGGAATCAAAAGGGGTCTATAATTTATCATTATAGAATTTGATTGTAATGCCGTTGTAAATCAACTACATAGCAGGCCTACCAATGCCTTTACCCAATTGGGGGTGGTTCTGGAGGATGTTAAGAAACTATCCCTTGATAAGTTCAATTGTTTTTGAATTTATTTCTAGAGAGACCAACTCTGTGGCAAACTTTGTAGCTCAGGAGGTCCGGACTATTGAGGGTGAGACTTTATGGCCGTTATCCACCACTTGGTTTCAGGAGGCTTGTTCCTGTGAAGCCTTCTGAGCTTCTCTTCAATAAATGATGTTTTACCAACAAACGAAAGGAAGAAAGAAAAAAAAAAAAAAAAAGGAGACAAGCATGTTTTTATATTTCTGTAAAAGCCATTATTTGAATCATTATTTTTATTGATTCAACCTTAAAGAACAAAAGAAGGAACTATCTTGAGAAACACCTATCACCTGTTCTTTTATTCCAGAAGAATACTAAAACTATTTTCAGAGAACATTACTTTTATCTTAGAAGAACAGAAAGAATACAAGAACTATTTTCAGAGAAAATTGCTAACTACATCCAAAAATTTTGTATCTTGAATAGGGAAATTAAGCTGATGAGTACACAAAATGAACTTCTCTATTCCAACTAAATCAATATCCCATTAACCTTTACACTTGCGACCAATACTCATAGAAACTTCTGATTAATAATCTCGAGTCTCCACTTGTTTTGGACGATTTCTATCCTTGTAATTTTACACTTTGTAAGGTTTCTTGTTTATTTGGCATTTCAAATAGGGCTTTTAATTATGTTGTATGCCAATAAGCCTCGAAGTACACCTTTCTTTTTGTGCAATTTTATTTATTTTTTTAAAATCGATCATACTTAAACCTGTAAATGAATAGCCAAAATCTGCCTCCAACTTTGCATTCGTATTCGAAATTTTTTTTATCGAAAAATATCTGTATCCATCTGCTAAACGATTGGATTCGGATTTGGATAATTGTTTATTGGATTGGATAATATCCGAATAGAGTAAAGTATTCAACACTTTTTTCTTCTAAAAAACGATGATAATCGGATTTAAAACCGTTAATCGGTATCCGAATAATTGAAAATTGAAAATTATCCGGTTAGAGTAAATTATTAAACATTTTTCTCTAAAAAGGAAGCTAATAATCGGATTTGGAAACCGGTAATCGGTAATCGGAAATGAAAAATAAAAAAATGACAACCACCAATCAATAATCGGATAGTTTATCGGATCGGAATATTATTGGATATCTGATATAGTTCCGGATTCGAATTCGGATGCCTTCTCTAAATATCTGCCGGATTCGGATTCATATTTGGATAATGGTTTTGCTAATCGGATTTAGATACTGGCGTATTCGAGCCGAATCCGATCTGTTTACAGGTCTAATCATACTTAGTGAGAAAAACGACACCTTAACATCCAAGAGAGGAATCCAATCTCAAAGTCCCCATCAAAGAACTCTAAAGTAATAATTGATGGGTAACAACATTGGGTTTGGAGTAACTAACATTGAATCGACAAATGATGAGCTAAAGATGAAGGTATCTCCTCTCCAAGATTGTGACCGCAAATGCAATTAAAGATGAAGATAAGAGAGTCAAATCCATAACCTCTTAGGAGCCTACACTTAACTATTATTTCACCAATCAATTGAACGAGAGTGTTATAATTTAATTGTTAATAATGATAACAAGTCACTTGTGATACTAATATCAAGAAACCATGGATTGTCAAAGAGCTAAGGTACTCAAGCCTTACTTAACCTTATTGTCTCTGTATAAGACATTGGTACCACCGTATCAAAAGCAAATCCATCTTAGTGAATAGTAATACTGTATAAGTCATATGTGAATTTTGTACACGAGAAGGTAGAGAGAGAGAGATTAGTTGATTACTCAGGTAATAATCCCACATCGATAAGGTGAGAGAAGCTCCACCTTCAACACAAATATATATAGCTTTCATGGTTGTTTGGTAAATCACGCAGCCGCGCGGTGAGCACAGAGCGAACTATTCTTTCGCCTTTTACTAAAGAATACCGTGTGCTCGCCGCAGAAAGCGGCATACGCCAATTTTTAAAGGATCTTCCTTCACGGAGGGTCCCACATACCTTATTCAAAAAATTTCTGGAAGGTGTAATACGAAGTCTGCTCTGTAATAATACAGCTTAATCTTTCTTTGTTCATGGCTGCTTCGTCTAGAAGCTATTTTCTTTCTGTTTGCGTACCTTCGCATGAATTTGATTCCAAGAAAAGGAAAGACCAACTCAGTTTTCGTTCCTCTTCTCAATCGATCCCTTTGGGTGTTCGTTTTTCTGTCTCTTCTTCTTTCATATCGTTTCAGTGTGGTACATACATGGATGGTTTAGCTCCTGTTGTAACTAACAAGTCTCCTTATTCATTTGATATATTATCTGTAGTGTGGCCTTCTCTTCTTTACGAGAATACCTTCTTCTTTAAATCTGCATACAACTTTGAGTTATCTGTGGGTGAAAATGAATCTGAAGAGTCCTTGCTTAAGAGGTTCCGGAAAGAAGTAATGAAGACTGGGGTTGTCAAGGAATGCAAGAGGAGAAGATTTTTTGAGAGTAATCAAGATAAGAGAAAAAGGAAGTCCAGAGATTCGGCTAGAAGGGAAGCAGCTGGGCGGATTCGAAGAAGGTATTTTTTATTCTGGGTTCTCTGTTTTTCTTTATCTATTGGCACGTAATGGATTTTTCCCCCTCTACAGGAGAGTGTTTTCTTTGGAAAATTTTCGCCTCTGGATAAATCGTCTTTCTGGTCTCTATTAGGGTAAAAAGCCCCGTAGATAATTTTATTTCGAATCTTTAATAGTGACACCATCAATCTCTTTCTCTCTTTTGGTGGGAGTTCCATTGGCTTCTGTTGTTTTACCAGTTACATGAGACGGGCTTTGTGGGTTCTGGTTGTTTCCCATGAATCATTTCCCCCCCTGAAATCTAGCTCACTTCTGTTTGTTGCTGTCTCTCTTTTGCGTGGGAATTCTATTGTTTTCTCTTGTTTCGCTAGTTTGATGAGATGGGCTTTCTACTGTCTGGTGGTTGTTTCCTGTGGGTCACTCTGGTTTGCTTCTCATATATCTGGAAACTCAGCTCATGTTACATCTGCAGCTCCAATTTGATATGCCTTAAGTGCCATCTTCATTTTATTATGTTTACACTGAAGGGCCATTACTTCCAGTATGTACTAGTGGTGCTGAATTGCATGGTTGTCTATGCATTTTATTTATTGGAAGAATATATTGTGGTTCTCTGTTTGCTTTCTATTTGGGTAATGATTCTTTTAGTATTTTCACCACAATTGTTCTCCCTGTTCAGACATTTATCATCAAAAACTCATTTACCACCTAAGAAAGAGGATACATCGAAGAACAAGAAGGATGAGGATGATGAAGAAGATAATTGGGAACTACCCGAAGGAGACCTTCCATACTGACTACCATTTTCTGGCACGTTCTCTCTCTTTGTGGAATTCATAGCCTCTTAGGCTTCTTTCTGTTGTAAGTTTCTCTGTAAAAATGTACAATCCTCTTTCTGTTGGTTGTAAAGAGCAAGGAACTTCATGCTTCCTTTTCATTAAAGAGTCATTGTTCATAAATAAAATTGCTTGGATTTTGTTGCTTCTGAGATCAAAATAGTGTGTTCACTTGGATTACTTCTACAATAGTGTATTCACTTGGTTTACGTCTACAATGGTTTTTTCATATATCTTGAAGAACTTGAACTGAATGCAATAACCACTGTTTATTCCTCTTGGGATATGAATAGCTTGTTCACCTGTATTTTCTAGAATGATTGCTTAATGTGATTTGAAGCACTAGAATTGAATGGTTCAGTAACAGCAGTGCCTTCTCAATGCTCTTCCTTTGCTGGAAAAAATGCTGTTAAGTAAAAATTTTCGAGTAGAACAATGCGGGATCACAAGTAAATTCTTTTTGATAGGAGGATTTTGGCTGGACAAAGCAGGATGGTTGTGAAACTAGAAACCTTGGGACAAGGTTGATGATTCCCTGCACAGGAGTGGGGTGGATGTAAAGTCCTTCTCAATTCTAGATGGTAATTGTAACAGGATTACTGTAGGGCTAGGGTTATTTCAGAGGGACAAGTAATATAGATGGCATGTTTCTCTTGGGAGAGAGAATAGAAGTGCAGTTTAGGTAGAATTTTTCCAACCCAAGATATTAGAGAGAGAGGGGGGGGGGGGGGCTGTAATTCCCCTGTGTGTTGGACTCTCTCTTCCATTCTTTGCTTTATGTCTCTCCTTGTTTTCATTCTTGTTTAGTTGCAAGTAAAGTGAAAAGAAACTAAAACTAAAATATAATAGAAGTTCCCAGAATTATGAGTAGTATTTGTGTAACAAGCAAATCAATTAGATGTGAATGGAAATGTATGACATATACCAAAGGATTCCATTTGGAAAGTATTGAAATTTATAAATCTCATGGTGTTATGCTAAAATTATTTAAAAGTTCAGGTGGAAAGCATACACAACAGTTGCATTACTGGGACTGGAGTAACTTCTGAAGCCATGGCCATTGGATCAGCATTTTGAGATCCCATTCATTTGACTTTTCTCCTCGTTTTTCTTCTTTGTTGGCTCTCTCCCTGTCTATGTTTGGTGATCTCCATATCCGATATAAGTTCTCTCTCTTCACTTCTCCCCGTGTCTCTCCTGTCTTCATTTCTGTGATCACTGTCTTGTCTTTCCTTCTTTGGTAATATTCCCTTTTGAGTAGTGATTTGCTGATTTTACACTCTGGTTCCATTGGTTTGAGATTTCAAGTTCAATTGGGTTAAGCAAATTTTTACGTTTAAAGTTAAATGTATTAAGATTTCAAGTTCACTTTGGCTGGTAGTCCATAGAAGGTGCAGCAGCAACTAGTTCAGAGAAGTTGCAGGTTAAAGGTATTTCACATTCTCCATGGGTTCACTTCTGTTTCCTTTTGTTTTTGCATTGTTTGTGTTCTCATGGTCTTTCTCTTTTTCATAGTCAGTGGTGCAGATATTTTGTTGCTGAGAAGACAGGAATCAGTGTTTCTCAGGTTGATCAATTGTCCTGACCCAGCATGAGTGCTGTGCTACTACTCACTCTAAGGTTAGATTAAAAATAGAAACTTTTGTAACGATGATCACGTAACTAGCTGCTGATTTGAAATGCAGTTTTCATTTTCCAATTCAAATTTAAATGGTGTTAAGTAAAATTTAGTTGCCAACTGTAGTTAGTTATATAATCATTAGTTAAATGTCTTCATACATACAACTATTCCCTAAAAGATCTCCTAAATCTCCTCATAGAAGATTGATGTTGCAAATTGTATATCTAAGAAATGGTTTGGTAAGGCCATGTGACTATTTCAGTTTCAAATTCAGTCATTTGCCTCTCATTTGATGCCTTCCCTTTTGTGCATGTCCATGCATCCTACATTATTAAGAACACCATTACGTAAACAACACAGAGAATGGATCCTGATGCTTAGGATGATATGCAGAAAAGAACAGAGATCTCAAACAAGAAAGAATCCTCAATGCAGAAGGATTCACACGGTTTGACAAGATCGCCAATATCTATAGTGGACCAATTTCTGTTTTGCCATCAATACAGATCAATAGAAAGTAGGGTTATAGTTGCTTGTCCACACAGCTCTCATAGAGAAAGATCCAGCCCTTTGCAGTCAACCCACAGATCCAAGTGATGGAATATAAGGACTAGGACATCATCAATGGCTCATCAAAGTACTCTGGCACTATATCCTCCAGCTGCTGAGTGTTACATTGCACATGTCATCCAAAGCAAGGAACAATCTTTTCCTGCTCAGTGTCAATAAGAAACAGCTGCTAGCTGTCACTTGGTTTATAGGATTATGCAGGTGGACTATTTAGGGTTTCTTGATCTTGAAATATCTTGTCTATATATGTCACACTGTAACCCTTTTATTAATATATAGAAAAACACTTACTCTTGACTCTTATCACTCGGTGCTTCTTTAGATTCCTCTGTAACCCAGTGGCTAATTTGGTTAGAGTCACTTCACTGAAATCTTTCGATATGTAGACCCCAGCTTTCTGATCAAAATGCTCTGAGCACTGTCATTGTTTATGCTTCTGAATGCTCTCATTGTTGTAGACAAGTTGAGCAAGACAGGAAGTGTCGTCTTTCCACTGCTAGTCACGCCTGCTATGGGCACCACTGAGAAAATATTATCTTTGTAACTTGGTCTGGGAATTTTAATCATCCAACAATCTTTGACAGATCTTACTCTCTGACAAAACCCCCCAGGTCTATTCACCCAAGAACTCGACCATGGCTTTGATTGAAGAACCTGCTAGACCCAAATTGAATGCTTGAGTTCAAACCCAGAAAAATGCCTTCGTGTGCCCTTATACCTTGTCAATCTTTTTGGATGAATCAACGAACTCAATTGATATGCCTTCTGATGTAAACCTTTCAATATCCGTTCTCTACTAGACTTAAGCAAAGAAGAGACAATACTTTCAGTAGGAATGAAAGAAACATGGTTCATACTGTTCTTATTTTTGTTTTGGTCTTAAGAGTTTTGAAGTCAATCTCCACAGTAATACAAATACAATATAAATTCATATAAACAGTAAATAAAAATAAAAATAAATAAAAAGAAAAAGAAAGTAAGAAAGAAAACATGGTCTGTTACCTGTTTGGTTTGGTTCAATTTCAGCTGCATTCACTGCCATACTCTTACAGTATCTTCTCTGCTTCATGGAGTTTGAGGTGATCAAGCCACAATTTTGTGGCATCATTAGTGAATTACTTCACTTCAGCTTCATCAAATTTAGCCTGGATCATGACTGGTGTGTGCTTTAGTCACTCCAATTCATCAAAATATATTTTTCCATTGGAACCACAAGTCCAGCAACTCAGGCGAGGGAAATCTATTGGTCACTAGCAGGAATGCTGAGAAAATGGCCTCCTGGAAATCTGTCGAGATCTGTCATCTCCTTTTTGAGAGTGAGAGGCAAAATTTCCACTTTTTCACGTTGAGCTCTTTAACTCGGATATTGTCAACAGCTAAGTTGTTGAACTTTAAAGAATGTGGAATGATAGATAATACATATTAGTATTACAGATATACGATCTTTTGTAATGTCGTTTTTGACAATCGGTAAGCTCTATTATAGTCTTCTTCCTATATCGCAGAAGTTCTTTTTCTTCTTCACTTGCAGACATAGCACGTCATATTCGTGTATAAACTGCCTTAAATCTCTTTTTCATGATGATTTCTTATTGTTTGCCTTGAGAAAGATATCATCTGCCTCATTTTACATGTACATGATACTAATGATGTGAGATCCACTTTGATTTCATTTGATAACTTCACATGCATTCATGTTGGTGAAGAAGATTCATGATAATCGAATGTGTAAGACAGGATATGTGCAAAACTAAGGCATTTGGTTGGGATCTTGGCGGACAAACACCCGCTTTAGCATTCCATCGGATGGTTAAAACTAAATTACTAAATAAATAAATCACTAAAAGGGAAAATTATTAAAACTAGCAAAAATAGTATTTTTTCATTCCTTTGACATTTTTAATCCCTAAAATAAAACACATTAAAAAGAGAAAATCACTATTATGTTCAAAAAGAAAAAAATCACTAATTTTTTCATTTCCTTTGGACATTTTTACCCATATATTGGTGTATAATTAATTTTAAGGGTAAAAATGTCCAAATAGATGAAAAATCACTATTTTGGCTTAGTTTTGTAAATTCAAACTTAGCTAGTTTTGTTAAGTAAAATTTTGAGTGGTTACTTTTGTAAATGAAAATTTAAAACTAACTAATCAAGTAATTTTCTCATTTATTTATTTATTATTTTATATGTAATATACATGGGGCAATTAAGAACTAGTCACAGAAGTAAAACCAAGTAAAATCAAATAATTCTTGGAAGTACAACCGTGTAAGATTTGATTCATGAGATTCAAAAGGTTGGGTTAGTTCTCTCCATCCCAAAATTCCGCAACAGACTTGAAGGGCCCATCTGCTGACAAAAAAAGTTTCAGTCTTGAATGATCTTAACTGTTGGATCTGATTGATCTTCTGGTAATCATTCTCACTCAATTTCCAGTTGAATATGTCCTGATTCTCTCATCATTGAAGCTCTTAACTATAACCACAACCCCTTGCTCAATAACCCATTTCAAGCAAATCTGCAATACCAAAAACAGAAGCTAAAAACACATAAATACATTGTTGATGAACCCTGGAGAATATAAATTACGGAAATAAATTGTAAGAACCTGAGCAATTGTCTTTCCTCTAGCCTTGGCAATCTCTTTAAGCTCCTTGCACTCCATAACAAGGTTGGTCCCCCAAGCTGTGCCTATGGCACCCAAAGGAGAGTAACCTATCACTTGAATCCCTTTGCTCTTACAGAACTCCCTCAGCTTCTTCTGCCGCAAAGTTGGGTTCATCTCCACCTTAATTTCATGGTTCCAGATTAATTTAGATCATTAGGTCTTTCTCAATTAATAATTATTAGAAGGAATAGAAAGAAGAAGAAGAGGGCTCACTTGATTTACTGCTGGAGTGATTTTTGATTAAGAAACAAATCATTGAGCTTTTTGCATGTGAAGTTGCTGAAACCAATGGACCTTGTGAGACCAAGCTCTTGGATTCTTCCATGGCTGCCCAAACAGACTTGAAGTCCATATGCATAAGGTCCTCCTTTGGTGGTGGAAAGATAAGCTTTCCAGGCTTTGAACTTAATGGGAGATGCATGAGATAGGGTTCAAGGTAATCCAACTGAAGATTCCTGAAGATATTATCTATAGTTATAAGCAATTAATTAAGCAAGGAAATGAACACAAACTTGTATACCCATACAGTTTTGTTACCTAAGAGTCTTGTGAAGAGCAGGGAGGACTAAATCAGCATGAGAATCACTGCACCATAACTTGGATGTTATGAAGAGCTCTTGTCTAGATTTAATGAGACCCTTCTCAAGAGCTTGAGCTATGGCTTCACCAAGAGCTTTGGTGGTGGAGATACAAACTTGTCTACTTGTATCAAACTATTCTCAAAGGGAAACACCAATGGGTAAGCGTTGGTCATTTTAATAACACTAAGCAAAATAATTCTTGGAAACACAACTTCTAATGGTGCAAAGTCATGAGAATCACAATGGCTGAACTAGATTCTCTCCGTCCCAAAACTCCTCAGCAGACTTGAAGGGCCCAGCTGCTGAGACAAAAAAAAAAAAAATCTGTAGGGAATCCACTTAACTGTTGAATCTGAATCTTCAGGTAATCTTCCTCCTCCAATGCCCAAATCGGATACGCCCAGGTTCTCTTTCATCCTCTCTTTGTTGTAGGTCTTAACCAGAACGATTACCCCTTGCTCATGAGTCCATCTCAAACTTGCCTGCAACCCCAAAGAGAAAAACTTGATCAAAAGTACATACAGTGTTGGAGCATGGAGAAGGAAAATTAGAGTAAAAATATTAGAACTACCTGAGCTGTAGACTTTCCTTTGGCCTCGGCAATCTCTTGAAGAACCTTACACTCCATAACATAGTTGGAACCCCAATTGTTCCTGGAGAACCAAAAGTAGAGTGACCTGCCACGTGAATACCTTTGTTCTTGCGCAACTCCCTTAGCTTCTTCTGCTGCCAAACTGGGTTCATCTCCACCTTTCATGGTTCCAAATTCATTTAGCATCAATGGAATTAATAAAAAAAAAAAATGGTGATAAAGATCGAAGTGACTCACTTGAATAACTGCATGAATGCTTTTGGTATTAAGAAGCAAATCAGAGAGTTTCTTGCCAAGAAAAATTGCTGACTCCAGTTGACCGTGTGAGACCAAGTCTCTGACATTCTTCCATTGCTTCCCAAACAGATTTCACGTCCATAGGCATAAGGTCCTCTTTTGCTAGTGGAGGAATAAAAGGTACTGGCTTTAAGCTTACTGGGTGATGTATAAGATAAAGATCAAGGTAATCCAATTGAAGACTCCTACAGAGATATTCAAGAGTTGTAACATTTCATTAAGAAAGAAAAAGAGATATAGACACAAGCTTCTAAGCAAACTACAATAAGACCCTGATCAAGAGCTTTAGCTATAGCTTCACCAAGTGCTTGCTCAGTCATGTAAACGGTAGCTTTGTCAAAGTGTTGATAACCTAGCTTGATTGCCCGGAGAATCGCCGAGGTAACAGCATTAGAGTCCATGTAGGGGTAGACTGCTGTGCCCAGGTCTAGTATAGGCATGACATAGCCAGAGTTTAGGGTTACCTCAGGAATACCAACCATACCTCTTTCTTTCTATCCCTCAGTGATTCTAGGTTATTGCAATAATGCAATGGCCTTGTCCAGCATTATAGGATATTCAAGAAGATCGAAATCAATGACAAATAGGATGGAAGTCAATGAACCTAGTACTAATGGTGAAAAGTCTGCTTTCTCAACCCTCGAGCGCACTGTCATCATACATTCAGAGGCTACCTTTGAGGATAGTTGATCTGAATTCCAGAGTAAAAAGCAAGTGGACTTACTGATAACATGGAGCTCATTTATTGTTAATGGAAATTATGGTGGTCCAGTGAAGAAGATGCTATTTTCACTGAATGGCACTCAGTGATTCGAGCATGCTCGAATCAGATCTATCCTGTCATTGGACTAGTCTTATCCTCTCCAATATCATTTAATCAAAGGAACTGATCTAATTCCTACGAGATCAGCAGTGTTCCCAATAGTACATGGACTAGTGGAATCTTTTTTGAGTAGAAGAATACTGGAAAACCAATTGATTCTGAAAATTAAATGTCACTGTGGATCAACACAATTTTTCTACTGATATATGTGACCCCTCGGTTCTCTCACTGGCCACTTTGGTAACATGACAGTTAACCTTCTTCTTAGTGCCGATGCTATGTATGCTTCCTGTGCTTATTGATGGTTGGATCTGAATCTACTTAAAATCCAGCACCTTCACCAAATGCAGATTTTAAACTATTACTGAACCCTTTAACCAATTCCAAAGAGAGCAAAGACCAAATAGAAATTTAATGCGGTTTATATACCACTATGATATGCTACATCTACAGGTGTAGCTGAACGCTTCACGGTGTAATGAAAGAGAAGTAAAATGACGATCTTCTAAGAACACCAAAATTATATCAAGAATTCTCTCTAGAAAGTGATTATTGCAATTGGAAACCCAAAAGCTCACACTTTTCTCTTACTTCTACAATTGGACATTAAGGCTAGTAAAAACTCCTCCAAATCTGATCCATCCCATTAAGTCCTTACAAAAAATTTCATTGCAAGCCATTCTTCAAAACAGCTACAAGAGTTCAGACACAATTGACACGTCTTACACTTTGACAAATAATATGGGTCTCCTTTTGTTCCAACCAATTTGAAGCCTAAAAGGGAGAGATGAGCTCTAAAAATTAACAACCCCACAATGCGGCTTCTGTTCTGCAAAATAGCTAAGAAGTGCGTGCGAGCGTGTGTGTGAAAGAGAGAGAGAGAGAGAGAGCTGCCCACCTGTTTTAAGTGAATTCCCTGCTGACTTGTAGAAATGATTCCGCTGGTACAAAACTTAACCATGTTTGGTGCTGAATTGAATCCTGAAGGCCAAAACAAACTAGTGAGAAACTGACAAGAGATAACTTATAGATGCAGTAGCAGTGCTAATTAGCTGAAAATTTACATGCAGTTAACACATCAATTATTGTGCATCTTCAAATGGAACCATTCCACTTAGGGATATTCCCATAATGGTAATAATATATTTATTTTTAGATCAGGGATTTGGGCAACCTTGGACCACTTTTCTCCTCTCCTTCCCCAGCATGTCAATCAGATATGACCAAAGAGGCCAGGGATTAGGATTTCACAGAAGGAATTTAGATACATAGTCCATAAGATCAAGGGGATTACAACCAGTACACAGCATAAGGAATACAAAGACGTTGCAACGAAAACTGGATTGAAAATTTGAACTGTGTGCTTCACATGCGTAATACTGTGAAACAAGTATACAGTTCTAGTGGATCAGCAAGTGAGAATACAAATGAACCTCATAGTCCAATCCAATTATTCTGCAGAGAAGCTAAGCTTCCCACCTGTTGAAGTATATCCCCTGCTGATTTATGGACAAGATCTCCTTGCATGCCACCGCATCTGGTATTTCATCAAACATAAAGTAACTAGGGACATACATCATATGTTTGTTATTGTAAAAAGAATACCTCGTTTATTTTTGGCTGCAATACATCTTTCCTTCACTTCAAATGTTTTCTGTGATCTATTTCTAGATCAGGGATTTGCACAATCTTGGACCACTCTTCTCCTTCCTTCTTCCAGTACTGTTCTGCTAGCATTGGACAATTACGGATACTCAAAAATGCAAGAGAAGTTAGGTCACAAAGCATGTCACTTATGGATTCAAGAATTGGGCAGTCTCTGATACAAAATGATTCAAGATTTGTGGGAAACAGGCCCCTGGGAATGGACACCAGATTAGGACATCCACCTATGGTGACAGATGAAAAAGAGGTGAAATTATCGAGGCCCAAGCTACGGAGGGGTTCAAGATCCTCGCTCACCATAAGAAAACCGCATCCCACAATCTCTATATCTTGAAGATTCGTGAGTTTGTGCAGCCCCTTGGGCAAGGAATTCAACTTCACACAATTTGAAACCGATAGATATTGAAGAGCAGGGGGTAAGTACTCCATATTCGGAAAGAACTCAAGACCAGGACAAAACCTGATTTCTAATCTCTGTAGGGATGTGAGTTTGTGGAGTCCCTCCGGCAGTGATGTTAGATTTGGATATCGAGAGAGTTCTAATACCCGGAGAGAAGTGAGTTGGTCGAGTAGTCCCATAGGCAAGGACTCCAGATTCTTGCAATCTTTGATCCTCAAGTTTTGAAGAGAAGTGGGTAACATTGTTTCCTGGAAAGACAAAACAGCTGGGCAACCTACAAGTACAAATTCTTGTAGAGATGTTAGTGTGTGCAGCTCCTTGGGTAGTGTCTTGATATTCTCGCATTTTGATATTTCAAGAGATTGGAGAGACCTGAAGTTTTTCAGCCCCTCAATCTCATTCTCAACTAGAACCATAAGCCCTTTACAATCAAAGATGCGCAAGTTTTGAAGTGCCGTCAAGTGTTGCGTAAATCCATGTGATAGTGATTCTAGACCTGACATAGCACGAATACTCAAGGAGGAAAGTGATGAGAGATGATCAGACAATGTTTCACCGTTGAGTACCATCCCCTTACACTCCTCCACTTGTAAATCCTTGATTGATGGAAGTATGGGAAGAACGCAAAGTTCTTTGCAATGGCGAAGGAAGAATCTCCCTAAAGAAGGCAGACTACATGGCAATTCTCTCAAATTGGGACATAAATAAATGTCTAGCTCACAGAGGTAAGGGAATGAGTTGTCTGCACAACTCATTATCTGGAGACAACTGGCCAACATTAGACGTTCAATGGAATGAAGACTTGGAAGTTGAACCAATTTTGGACAATCACCAATGTGCAACTCTAGTAATGAAGGAAGAAGTGGTGGTGCTTTTATTAGCTCGCCACAATTGTTGATGTGTAGTAGCACCAAGCAAGGAAAGCTATGAGAGAACATCCTTAGCTTGGGACAGTTGTCTAAAACCAGCTCACGGAGGCAAGGGAATTGTCCTCCACCTTGCTTTTCTTTAACCTCTTCAGGCCACACTTCCCACTCATTCATCCGTTTAATGAAAAGTGTTTGCAGTGAACGGAATTGCTTATTCATTGACAATGTACCATGTCCACTTGAGTTGTCACTTCCCAAATTTTTTGTAGCCTTGCAGCCTACAATCACAAGGTGTTTTAGCTTGGGCAACTGCCAAAGATGAGGCAGGAGCCTACATTTGTCACAATCAATGAGACCGACAACTTCTAAACTGGAGAAGGTTGGATACTCTATCCAGTTTGGGAATCTCATACCACCATAGTTTTCAATACATAGGGCTTGAAGATTTGTATGAGGTTGTAGTTGGTTAAGTGTATTCTCCTCGACTTCTTGACATCTCTCTAAATTACAACCCCAATGTAGTCGTAGCCCAAGAAGGTGCCTTTTGTCCTTTAAATGGGCCAGTATGGCTTCCATTCCATTACTACTCATGTTTTCCAAATTTGAAATATCTAGAGCACCACGAAGTAGGGACAAGTGTTTCAATGCACCAATATTGTTTGGCCCAACAACAAATCTGCTCAATGTTTGAAGACCGCGAAAGTTACTCTCCCCCAATGGCATTTTATAGGAACACTGCATGAATGCCGGTATTATAGGGAGAAAAAGATGACGAAGGTTGACAAGCTTACCCATATGTTCAGGCAACTCTTCAAGTTTCAAACAACCAATTAAGACCAATGTTTGCAGATTGTAGAGACTTGTAATTGAGTTGGGTAACTTCAAAATATCGGAAAATGAGAGATCAAGAAGCCTTAGATGTTTCAATTCGCCAATTGAATCAGGCAACTCACAGTTGTGACAATTTCTTATACGTAGAACACGTAAGAATTGGAATTGGAATTGGAATTGTATGGTGGGAGAAAGATTCGTGGTAGGACAAAAGGTGTTGTCCTCTTTTACATTTAGAATGGTGCGTAAGCTTTTCATGGACTCAAATTCACTCACCTGATCAATTTTACAATTGTCTGTGAGGTAGGACAAGTGACGGGTTGTTTTCAAGACTTCTGATGGCTTATCATTCTCTCTCCTGCAATATATTTTACCAGAAACAAATTGTGCTAAATCATGGATTAAATTGTGCATCACAAATCCAGATCCATAGAAACTTGATGGCTCAAAATATGACTTGGAGTGAGAGCCATATAACGACTTCTCAAGTGGAGAAAATGATGATGGTTTGTTAGAAGGACGAGAATCGGACGACTTAAAGAATGACTTGATGCAAAGTGCATCTGATAGGTCATGGAACAACTTCTCATGCATTGATTTGATTGGCTGACAAAGCAAAAGCAGATGATTTGATGCAAGGACGTCGATCGGATAACTCAAAGAAAGATCTCATAAATAGTTCTTCGAAATAACTAGCCCCTATATCTTCTGGCCGTTTCTTTCCTTCTAGTGGGACCATACCTTCAGCCATCCATAATAGGACTAATTCAATCTTGTTAAATACGTAGTCCTTGGGGAATAAAGCACAATATGTGAAGCATCTCTTTAAATGTGGCGGAAGATGATGGTAGCTCAACATGAGCGATGGGAGAATCTCACTTCTCTCTGGTCCTAAATCCCATATTTCATCTTCCAAAATAGCTTTCCACTCATTGTTCTCCATTTTACCTCGCAAGAGACTAGCAAGTGTCTTCACTGCCAAAGGTAAACCCTTACATTTCCTCAGAATTTCTTGTCCGAACGCTTCCAACTTTTGGTTTGCATCAGATGAATTTCCTTTCCCGAAAGCATGCCGTCTAACCAATGCAAGACAAGCCTCATCTGATAGACCTTTCAGATCATGATCATTATCAGTGCGCACTATAGATGCAACGCCTTTGTTTCGTGTTGTGACCAATATCTTGCTTCCTGGTTCACCAAATGCAAAAGGGACGCTTAAGGATTCCCATCTATCATCGAGTTCGTTCCACATATCATCCAGAACCAATAGAAATCTTTTCCCGCTCAATACTTCTTGAAGCTTCGTTTGTAGCAGGTCCAGTGAATTAGAAGCAGGAGGGGATGACTTGGTGGCTGACTCAAAAATTTCTTTGGTTAACCTCACTACATCAAAGTCTTCTGATACACAGGCCCAAGCTTTCCGACCAAAGTAGTCATCAACTCTCTTATCGTTAAACACAAGTTGAGCAAGGGTTGTTTTCCCAGAACCACCCATGCCAACTATGGGTTGCACTGAGAAATTTTTATCCTTGTCGCCGAGAGTTTTGTTTGATAGCAACCACTCTAAAATCTTTTCCACATCTTTCTCTCTGCCGAAAACATCAGATCTGTCCACTGAAGAACCTGTCGGTGGTCTTTCACTGAATACCTTTGGTCTTGAGGACCCAGATCCGACGCTCAAGTTCAGGCCAAGAGCAAGACCTTGTTTTTGCATACTTTTTAACCTCCCATCGATATCCCTTACTTTTGATCCGAGCGTCTTAACTCTCAGCGGCTCTTCAGCAAAGTTGTAGGTTCTCGAAAATGCTTCACCGCAACCATTAACAGCAGATCCTATACCAGATTTGAACAGAGAAGAAGCACTCTTTTTAACTGAAGTCAGAGGAGCAGGGTTGCTTACCTGTTGGGACTGATTTTCAGATTCCAATTGCTGCCGAAGAACTTCAGTAGCATACTCATCCAACGTGTCTTCTGCATCATACAGGAGTTGCTTGAGGCGATCGAGCCACAGTTTCACAAGGCCGTTGCTAAACTGTTTCACTTCAGCTTCATTAGATAAGGCTTGAATCATGGCTGAAGTTTGCTTCAGTGATTCCAATTCACTCGAGTCAATCTTCCATTTGAAAACAAAATTCTTGAACTCAGGAGTGGCCAACCTGTCGAAGGCCACCTGAAGGAAAGCAGAGAGGATGGCAAGATCTGACATTTTCTTCTCTTGATAATGTAAAAAACAGAGTTCAGATCCAGAAATCAGAGAGAGAGGGAGAGGAAGAAGGAACTATGAAAAGCATGAATCTATTTTGAGGCATAGAGTCAAGGAAGTCAAGCTAGCGTTCACTATTTTTTTTCTACGCATGAAATATAGTATTCGGTCTGCTTTTTCTAAGAAATCTTAAATTTTCTCCTAAAATTATAATTTCTTTAATAGCAATTTCAGTCCTAAATTTTTATGAGTTGGATATTTCGATTTTTAGCCATTAATTTTATCAAATCTAATCATAACGATTGAATTTTTTTTGTACTCAATTTATAAAAATTAATTATTTTTTTCATATTTAGTTAATAGATTTCAAACCTTTCTTTTCTCCTATAACATCTCTCACGATTTCTTTCTTACCTTCTTTCTTTAATGATTTTTTAAATTTTTAAATAATAAAATATAATTCTACAACTTTAGGAAAAAAATCATCTACCATGTACAGCAATGCACTTTTATGCCAAATAGAAAACTATGAAAAGTTTGATTTTAAATTAAAGAATTCTTAATAATCTTTTAATTTTTTTTTCTCAACTACTTAATTGACATATAAGTGCACTGTTTTGCATAGCAGGAGATGGTTTTCCAAAAATTCAGGCCCTATACTTTATTTCAATGTATTTTTAATAATTTATCTATAACTATGTTATCTATATTTTAGTCGTCTTATTAATTTATTTATATTTTTATTTTAAGTCCGATGTCTGAATATGAAAAAATAATTTAGAGGTTGGACCCACAGTGAGTTTCACATGGGCCTACACAATATATGTGTTAAAAATGCTTTAATGCTCACCCGATGAAGGAATTTGAACTCATTATTCAACCTCTCCATATGTTCAATCTTGGCCCTCGCTCTAATTTTATATCACATAGGTATTACCTGCCCAACTCAATGATCTAGCTAGTTTTTGTAAGAGGGACATCAAACTAGAATATTACCACTCTAATACATGTTTATTGAATTGTTTGGTTGAGTGTTTATGCATTCACAGCTAGGAAAAGTCTCCAAAATGGTCTTTTGGTTATATTATTTTGATATTTGAATAGATAGACCTTAAACAAAGTTTTCTTTAATTATGTAATGTGATTTGCTAATTTTTTTATATCGTTATCTATTGATAATATTTTTTTCAATGAAAAAACAATTTGCAATTTTAAATATTACACATTCTATATAGTTCCTCTCATTTTTTATTTAAAAGTCTCTACTTTATCTTGGAATAATTGGCAACTAAATCTATTTCTATGTTAACTCAAAAAGAAAAGAAGCTAAAAAAGGTTAATTGATAAAGTACTGGACTTCCTCACTTCTATTGACACTAAGGTAACTAGCACGTATACTCTTCCATGAGCAAGAAGTAACTTAATCTAGGGAAAAGAAAAGTTTGTTAAATTTATCAAGTTCCTTCCCTTTAAATGTAAATTGAAAACACAGAGTCAAAAGAAGAGACGAAACAAAAAAAAAAAAACTTCATTAAACAGGAAAGAAATTTAAATATGATGGAATAAAAATTTAAACATCAAACACAATTAATAGATAAGAAGTTCACCCGAATTCCTTGGACCAAATTTCTTCAAGCATACACCAAAATCTAGATAAGCACACACTATTTTGCTAATGGTGGGGTGGATATTTATTGTTTTTGTGCAATGGACATCCAATAACACGAAGTTGTTACCAAAGACAAGCGTGAATGATCATTGTATGAGTTTACAGTGCTATGGAGGAGACCGAATATTTAAAAAGAGAAGGATTGAGCTCCATCTGTGTGAGATGAGGGCAGGCCGATAATGAGAAAGTGCAACTCCAAGATCTGTAAACGAAGTATGACATGATTACCCAAAAAAAATAAAAAATTAAGAAGTAAAGTGCTCGGTATATTCTTAGCATATTCGTCATTTAACCCTGTGTTTGGAAAACAGCTAAGCTTGACCAACTTAGTGTGGAATGGTCCACTGCCTTTTACTTTAGGCAAAGCTTGTCGATTGCATTATTGCAATCTAATGGATGAAAATCCATATCTTGTGTCGGCAAGATCTCGGCCTCTGCTTTCCCTAAGCATCTTTCGGCGTGATGGGAGAATGTCAAAAGCCTCCGGAACTTTCTTTCAGAATGCTCTGCTCAACGTGTTTTTTGACAACGACAATTTCCATGTAAATGCTCTTACACCTACTTTCTTTGTTTTTGAGTCCAAGGATACATATTGGAGTACTGAAGCTACCAAGGTTGAGGTCCCAAGATTTAGTTAGTAGAATTAAGGAGTTCTATAATGTTTTCTATCTAATCTTAGGTGAAGAGATTTCTATTGTGGAGATTAGTCTCCGCATTAAGTTGAGGATCAATGAGTGCATGTGAAGAGGTATTAATAGGTCGAGTGTCTTCCTTCCATAGGACTGGTCAGTGTGAATCTTTTCTTTTTATTTGCTTTTGTTCCCTAGAAATATTGCACTACAATAGCATTGTGTTGTCCGTTTCTAATGGGATTTAATCATTTTGATTATGCTTTGAATACTTGATCTTTCATGTTGGGTTTTGTTGACAAATAGTAGTACGTAGTTAAAGTACATTGTTTTGATTTGGTGAAGGGAGAGTGGTCTCAATCACGGTACGAAATCGCCGGTTTGCTACCTGGCAAACCAGGCAAACCGGCGACGCCGACGCCGATCTCCTCATTCAATTTTAATCCCAATTCCCGATTCCCAAACCAATTCTTATAATACCATATTATCATGACACGCAATCCCAGGGTCCCACCCATTTTTAAACTTGAAAATCCCAACCCATTCCCATCTCACGCAACCTCTTTTCATTTTTCAAAGTGGTGGGTCAGAGATATTTCTTCTCTTTGCGTGTGGGATAACTGGATAAGTTTCAGGCAGTGGTTCCGGCTTCACATCTTCACTCTTCACTCTTCACTCTTGAGATTTTAAGCAAATAAAAAGAAGAGAAACAGGCGTGGTCCTAATTGGTGCCGTCCACATGTGTTTTTTTTTCCTTTCTTTTTTGTCATTTTGTATCATTAATAAAGTTTGGAAAGATACTGTCGATGCATTGTTCTTTTTTCCTCAGATTTTGTTAAAAGTTTTTGTTTTTCCTTTATTTTTTCTTAATTCTCACTTTCTAGGCGTGAAATATAGTATTTGACAGTTAAGAACATTCACGTGGTAAGCTTATTTTTTTCAACGGATAAGAACCCTAAAGGTTGAGAAAAAAAAGAAGAGAGATAATGGAGTAAAATTAGTTCTATTTTTTTTTTCTTTTTAATAATGTATTTTATCATGTGAAAATCAGGTCTGTTTTGACTTTTTTTTTTTTAGAGATTAACTTGTTAATTTTTGGAAGGAGTGTTTGTTTAAGGAGAACATAGCAGGAATTTTTGTAGATAATTTGAAACTAATTTCAATGAATTTCATTTGACAAACATGTTTAGTTTTCCCCCTTTTGAAGTATAATAAAAAGTTCATTTTATTCCCTTCGGAATCCATTAAAACTTCTTCTTTTCAAGACTTTCTTTTTACTCTTTTTTATTTTATTTTATTTTTGTCTTTCACTTCCTCTTTAATTGGAAATTAAAAGTTTTTTTTAAAACCTAGGGAGAGAAGTTATAGTCTAAAGGGAGGGTACGTAATAGGTGGAGTAGGAGTCGCACATATGTACTTTTTAGAAAAAAAATTTATACAACAAAATTTTTTTAATATATATTTTTATCAACAAATAAAAGTTTATATGTTAGACTTTTTTGTGGAAAATTCTCTGCAAAGTTTTTAGACTAAGTTTTATGCAAAACAAAGAGCCACAAGAAAAAACATCTAAAGGGGTTTTTTCTTTTGTAGTAAAAATGTATAGCTTTGTCATAGCTCTTTATATTTTTAATACATGATAATAAGAATTTTGTATGTACAAAGAATAGATTCCAAATAGCTCCATTAAAGAATGGGAACCATCTTGGAGCAAAATGAGTTTGCAGGAGAGAATTAATTAATCAATGTCCCTCTCTCATTCATGTCTCACTGTATTATTCTTTGGGCTTCTACGAAATAAAAAATATAGTATATAGATGGATAAAGGTCCAAATAAAACATAGGTCATCAAGCATGCACATTTCCCACATATAGAATCTTAAGAATGTGAGACTTTTATCTCAATGAGTACCTGTGCCTTCTTTTTAAAATTTGTATCCAATTCATTTTTCTCAAACTTCATTTGACCCGAACTTGTTCTCCCTCTCTTTCATTGTACTGTATCCATATCTCCATCTTCTTCATCGATGACATCTGTGTAGGCATTAAAATTACAAGAAATATGATTTGTATCAAGGTGATGATAAAAGACATGGTGATCTCAAGTTAATAGAACATGACCCCCTATAGGTAGGAAAAGCATCATCGAGTGATTGATCCTTTTAGCTTCATGCAATTTGATTGGAATTTGAAGTGTAAGTGATATGTAGATTCTGTTCCCTCCATTAGCTTCTACAATATTTTTTTTGCCTATTAATTCGCTTGCATTGGAGTTCTTGTACTTGTTATCTCATATCTCTTCGATATTTTTCTAATGGTGGGGTGGATATTTATTGATTTTGTGCAATGGACATCCAACAACAGGAAGTTGTATTACCAAAGATAAGCGTGAATGGTCGTTGTATGAGTTTACGGTGCTATGGAGGAGACCGAATAGTTAGAGAAGGATGGAGCTCCATTTGTGTGAGATGAGGGCAGGCGGCTAATATGAAAAAGTGCAACTCCTAGATCTGTAAATGAAGTATGACGTGATTACCCCCCCCCAACCAAAAAACACTGAAGTAAGAAGGGGAAAGTGCTTGGTATATTCTTAGCGTATTCGTCATTTAACCCTTGTTTGGAAAACAGCTAAGCTTGACCAACTTAGTGTGGAATGACCCACTGCCTTTTACTTTAGGCAAAGCTTGTCGGTTGCATTATTGCAATCTAATGGATGAAAATCCATATCTTGTGTCGGCAAGATCTCGGCCTCTTGCTTTCCCTAAGCATCTTTTGGCGTTATGGGAGAATGTGAAAAGCCTTCGGTACTTTCTTTCAGAATGCTTTGGTCAGCGTATTTTTTGAACAAACCAAGTATGACAAGGACAATTGCCATGTAGATGCTCAAACAGCTACTTTTTTTGTTTTTGAGTCCAAGAATACATATTGGAGTGAAGCTACCAAGGTTGAGGTCCCAAGATTTAGTTAGTAGAATTAGGGAGTTCAATATTGTGTTCTATCTAATCTTAGGTGAAGATATTTCTACTGTGGAGATTAGTCTCCGCATTAAGTTGGGGATCAATGAGTGCATGTGAAGAGGTATTAATAGGTCAAGCTGTTAAAGGTGGGGTTTACATGTTGGACACGGAGATGATGATGCAGAGTCTCTCGGATGACGTGTCAGATTCAAAAGGAGCATCCGGGGCCACGTGGATGGTGTGTTTTTTCTGCTGGAATGCAAGATGGGAAGGATGGTCTGTGAGTGTACCGTGGAAATTTAGATTTCACTTGCTTTGACGCGATAATTCTAGCTTGAACAACCAATGGTGGGTTAATGCAAGATGGGAAGGATGGCCAAACTCCCTGGGGAGATCGTACGGTTGCGCCATCCAGCAGCATTTCATTTCCAGTTATAAAAAAAACACCAGTACCAAAAAAATAAAAATTAAAATTGTTGAACCTTTCAACATGATTTTAGGCCATGGAATCATGCATATCGGTGGAGATTTTGATTCGTTTCAATGGACGAGATTTCGATCCGACTGGCCCACAATGTCTTGTTGAACGGTTCAATGCACTTGTTACGTTGAGCCCAAGCATAAAGTTACATGATTTTGAAAATCTTATGTTATAGTATAGAAAATAATAGAAATATCCAAAAAGTTACAAGAAATTTAGAAAAAAATAAATAACATAATTAATGGTAACCTATTAAAACATTGGGGAATAGACAAATCATTATGTAAATTAGAAATAATTAACCCAAAACATAAAGTAGATACAAGATAGGCCAAATATACAGCCAATGATAGTGAAGAATTTAAAATGCATATGAAAAGACTTATAAAATATAATTTAAAAGAAAATTAAACTCCAAACATCTAGTGCTAATTTCATAGTTAATAAGCATTCTAAACAAATTAGAGGAAAAACTAAAGTGATAATAAATGACAAAAGACTAAATGATTCTACATTATGAGAATGATAATACATATGAGAATAGCTATATACAAGAGTGTAAAATATTCAATAAATTTGATTGCAAATCAGGATTTCATCCATGCGCTTTTGGAAGGATGAAATATATATATATTGATAGTTTTTGTTTCAAGATCAATTTTTCACTATCAAATGCTTAAAACCCATATTTCTGTAATGTTTTGTTATAGTATGTTTTCAGCTTGAAGGAAGATGCATGAATACCACGCAAATGTCACCATGATCATCAATTTAGGAATATCACTTTCACAAGTTACATTCAATGTTTGCTAACTAGAACAGTTATATGTATTCCGTAGGCTTCACTTCAAGCCATACTGATTCAATTTCTAAAAATTAGTTTAAGCATTTCAATCTCATTCCTTAATGATTGTTATCCCATTGTTTTGTGACTGTTTTTCGTATCTCTTAACAGAAAATGAGTTGGTCATTGAGTGATAATTTTTTCGTCAACTCAAAGTTGGAGGTCTTTAGGGTAGACCTCTTATCCAAACCATTAGAATTGATACAAGCCAAAGATATCGTTTATGATGGGCCAAAGGGTGATGATTTTAGGAGGTTCTTGCGTTCTAAGAATTTTCGAGTAAATCGTCAAGGAAAAGTTGTTGTACATTTCCAGAAGCATGATGACAATGGCGAACTTGTTGAATGTCAGTATGATACATATGCTCTAGAAATGATAGTACCGCTAGGCCCTTTTGGTTTCCAAAATGTGCCATTGCCAAAACCACAAGTGGTGAAGGAATTGGAAAGCCTTCTTGACAGTACCAAGGGTGAATTGGCTAAGAAGAATGATGAAGTTAAGGAATTAATGATGCAAAAGATTGATCAGGACTTGAATATTTTACAGTTGCGACTGAAAATTGCTACAATCACAAAATCAATGAAGAGAGTGTTTGTTGACTTAGGTCTTGAACCACCTGCAAGTGAAGATCCAGAATCTGTGCTAAGGGTGTTACATGATCTAATCCTTCAAAAAGATTTTGGTGCAACCTTCTTAGTAGCTGGCCATGAGATACTAGCCTTAATTGCAAGTGCATTTGAGAAACGCACTGGCTTAAATATTGGCATGGGACAAAATAGTCCGAGCACTCCAGCCCGTTTCATCAAGAATCTAAGTACCTTAAGAGGTTTTCTGGTAGATTCCCACTTCTTCATTGATGGCAGTATTATAATCAAGGATTTACATCTGATGAACGAAGAAGACCTGCCAGTTATCATTCGGGATTCTGCAACAGATGTGGTTGAGCTCAAGAAGAGGGAGGTGGGTGCAAAATCAATTGATAACATCGATAGGAACTCCATCTTCTATGGTTACTTTAACATTCCTACAATAGGGATGTTCAAGGGTGTTTTGACAAGAATTCACGTGAATCTCCCAGATGAGATCATGGTGAAACTTAAAGCAGCAGGAAAGCAAAACCTTACTGCTGAACAAAGGTTTTGGTTTATTAATGCTAATGGATCAAGTATATTTCTGAAGGAGCAGGAGCCTTTAAAACAGCTGGAAGATATCCAGTTTGTGCCTTCTCGATGCTTAGGAGATCGAACGGACTTTGGCGAGTTCTTTTGTCGAATGAATCGAACATTTGTTAATGAGGAGGGAAATATCTCAAGTTTGAGTTTGCTGGAGGCAAGTTTTCAGGACCGCGAATGTTTGGTGATAATACAGTTCGGTATTATAATAAGGATGGTGGGATTTTTTTTCCTTTCAAGTTGGTGCAATTTGATGCAAATACGCCCAGAATGGAGATTCTGCAGCGACAACTTCAATTACCTACGTCTACACCAACTTTTGGGTCGCAATATCCCAGTTGGATTGTGAATGAAGCTCTTGGCAACGACTGTGTTTTCACATTCAATGACTTCTGTTTTATGGGGAAGATAACGAAAGCATCCGATACTTTCCGCAAGAACGCTCTGGTCAGTGTGTTCTTTGAACAAAACCAACATGGCCGGGACTGTTACGTTGATGCTCTAGCAACCACTTCCTTCGTTTTGAAAACAGAGGAAGTATCATCATGGACTTACACCGACAAGTCCATAGTTCCAAAATTTCTGTAATGGGGCATTTTGTTCTCTTTCTCAAACTCTCTTGTTGTTGTTTATTTCTGCGTTCAAAAATCAATAAATCACCAATTCCATTGCTGTTTTTTTATCCCCAAAGATTAGCAAGAATCTGTGAAAGAGATAAAAACTGAAGAGAATGGAAATTTCATATTCGTGGTTTACAAATCCATCCAAGCAAAGAAAACCAAACAAATGGGTAGAGTAGGGGTGTCAATTTTCAACTTGAACCGTTAAAATCGGACCGAACCGGCCTGTTATAGCCCGAACCGGTCCTTAATGGGCCGTAATTGGGCTGAGGGTCCTCAGCCCGAACGATTTCTGGCTGGCCCAGCCCAGCCCGTGTGGGGCCCATCAGCTCGTTAGTTTTTTACATAAATAAAATTAAAATATTAAATTTAATTAATTATTTTTGGTATTGTTTAAATGTAATTAATGATCCATGCATTTCGGTGTTTGAGACGTTGAGACTCGAGTTTGAGTAGTTGAGAGTTGAGTGTTAACACGTTTAACGGTTTAAGTTTTAAGTTTTAACTTTTTAATTTTCAAATTTCATTTAGTTTTATTATTTTAAAATTTAAAAGTCTTAATTGATAACTCTGTTAAGTCTTAATCTTAATTGTTAACTTTTTAATTTTCAAAATTCATTTAATTTTATTATTTTAAAATTTAAAAGTCTTAATTGATAACTCTTAAGTCTTAATGTTAATCGTTAACTTTTTAATTTTCAAACTTCATTTAGTTTTTTATTTTAAAATTTAAAAGTCTTAATTGATAACTCTTAAGTCTTAATCTTAATCGTTAACGCTGTTTCACCGTCTACACATGATAGAAAAATCTAAATTCTTTATTTTTTTAGGGTGGAGGGTTGTTTGGATCAAGCTAATGCCATTACTTATCGTTGGATCTACTTGGAATCTTCATCCTCTATCTTTTGTAGTTTTGTGTGTGAGAAACTAGGATTTGGAGTTGAGGAAAAAATAAAAATATATTTTAATATTGATTTTTAATTTAGTCCAAACCATTAGCCAAACCGAATTCAAACCATTAGGCCAAACCGTTAGTCAAACCGAATCTAAACCGCACCAAACCGAAACCGCACCGAAACCGTTATCTTTTAAATGGGCTGGTTTGGGCTGGGGGTTTTTTAGCCCGAAACCGCTTCAAACTGCACCGTTGACACCCCTAGGGTAGAGACACCCACCGACTAAGGATTTCATGCACCGATAATTTAAATTAAATTAAATTATAAAAAATATATAAAAATTTAAAATTTAAAAAAAAAAAAAAAAAAAAAAAAAAAAAAAAAAAAGAAAGAAAGAAAGAAAGACAGAAAAGAAGAAGAATTCAAAACAAGTAATAAGAAGAAGCGTCACGCGTGCAACATAGGCCTTTCCTGGGCTTGGGTTTTGGCTTGTTTGTGTTGCAGCAAGATCTGTCTTCATGGGCCCAACTGACTAGTCTATATACTAAAGAAGAACGCCCAACTGACTAGTTTATAAAAAAAAAAAAAAGAGAGGGGGCGGGGCTCCCTTCCACCCCCCTCCCCCGGCTTTTTTTTGTGATTTTTGTTGTGGGGGGGGGGTGGGGGGGGGGGTTGGGGGGGGAAAGGGGGGGGTTTGTTTTGTTTATTTTTTTTTTGGGGGGGGGGGGGGTTGTTTGATGGTGTGGTGCAACAAAAAAAAAAAGGGGGGGTGGGGGGGAGAAGTGACACTAAATTGTCTTTTTCATTTCATTGTCTATGGGAACTATACAAAGAGAGATATATATAGTAAATCAAATACAGTGTCAGGCAAACACGGGCAGGCCAAGTTTGGTACATAAAAAGTAAACACCCTAGAGGTTTAGTGAACAAAAGCTAATTGATGACGGGAAGGCAAAAACGAGTCACAAGATGACCCGGACTTCCACGAACAAAGTGGTAGTCAACTCAATGTGCTTCGTGCGAGCATGGAACAGGATTAACCGACATGTGAAGAGCACTCATGTTATCGCAAAACAAAACAAGGGATCGGTGAGAAATCCCAAGATCACGTAAAAGATAACCAACCAAGTGAGCTGGGCGGTGGAAGCCAAGCCGAACCGGCCTCGGTGCAGAGCGGAAACAGAGGGCTTCTAGCACTCCATGAAATGCGGTTTGCACCAAGAAAAGTACAAAACCGGAGTAGACGAGAGTCAAGGGACAGCCAACGGCATGAAAAACGAAAGACGAAGAGAGCTATCGCGAGGATAGAATACCATAATCCAAGGTACCCTTGATGTAAGAAGTATACGTTTGGACAAGAAAATCCGTCATCGTTGGAGTTTGCATCGATTGACAAACAATATTCAGCATAAGACAAATCGGGACGTGTCATGGTCAAATATTGTAAACCACCAACGATGCTACGAAATAAGGTAACACATCAAAAAGCCGTGAATCGGACATTGGGAGCCCGAGATGCCATAGGAGTGGCAATAGGTTTACATTCATCCATCGAGCACGATGAAGAAGATCGGTAGCATACTTGGATTGAGAGAGAAAAAGACCATAATCGGTAGTAGTGACCTCAATGCCCAAAAAATAATGCAAGGGCCCCAAATCCTTCATAGCAAATGTACGACCCAAAGTGGCAACGAAGGAGTGGAGAAATGCTTCATTATTCCCAGTAAGAACAATATCATCAACATAGAGAAGCAACACTAAGATATAACGGTCATGATGATAAACAAAGAGAGAGGTCAAAAAGACTACTAGTAAACCCAAAATCCAGAGAAAGCGAACCGATCAAACGGCACGAGGAGCTTGTTTGAGACCATATAAAGATCGGTGAAGTTGAACACATCGGTGGGCGACATCATCAATAAATCCGCGGTTGGGTCATAAACACAGGAGTTGTCAAAAATCCATGAAGAAAGGCATTTTTGACATCAAGTTGGCGAATAGGCCATTTCATCACGTAGCAATACTAAGAACCAACCGAATAGAACCGGTTTGATGACAGGACTAAATGTCTCAAAGAAATCAATACCCTCTTGTTGGGTAAAGCGGAGCAACAAGTCTAGCCTTAAGACGTTCTAAAGTCCCAGGCCTTCAATTTCGTTTTAAAAATCCATTTACACCCTACAACATTCATGTCGGGTTGGAGGAACCAAAGTCAAGTATGATTCAGCCAAGGCATCCATTTCTTCCTTCATGGCGGCATACCAACCAGGATGATCTAAGGCCCTTTTAACACTCTTTGGTTGAAGGAAGAGTGGAAGCAACAAGGGCATATTTTGGATTAGGTTTATGAATCCAGCTCGGGCACGGGTAACCATCCCATGGGTGCATGGCAAAATTGAGGAAGCATTTCCATTAGATGAACTAGTCATAATAGGCGTACCAACAACTTCAAGAGAACCAATCACGGTGGGTGAACCATGGACAACGGGTGAACCAACCACGGTGGGTGAACCATCTTCAACAAGAGAACCATGAACATTATTTAGTGTAGAATCGAAGTGGGCCTTTGTAGGTGACACAAGTGGGCTGGTAGTAGTATTAGAAGGAGAACCCACAAAATTATCAAACAGTCCATTTGAGTTAAATGACCCATCAAAAGTAGCAACAGAATTACCCATTACACAATTAGCATTGGAACCTTGCAATCCACTAGGTAGAGACATGAGACCATCGGTAGACAAGTCATTGGAACAAAGCCCAGAGATGAAGGATCAACAATAGATGCCGAACCGCCTGTAGCATGATGTAAAGAGACTAAACCAGCTGTAGTAGCAACCCCAGTCACAGTAGGATGCACAGAAACAGTGTCCCTAACAGCACATGAAACATTTTGAGGATCAACCGTAGGTGGTACTGCTGAATCAGCCACAAAAGAGTCTGAGAACCAAGGAGTGCAAGAAGAAATAGGAGATGAAGGTAACTCCGAAATAAGAGGAGACATATGATCATGATAAGAGGTCCAGCCCTCAAAAGAACAACGATCAAGACCAACTGAACAAGAAGAAGACCCGAGTGTTTAAAAGGAAATATACCCTCATCAAAAATGACATCACGGGAAATGTAAACTCTTTTACTAGAGATGTGAAGACATCGATACCCCTTATGACGGTCACTATACCCCATGAAAACACAAGGAAGAGAGCGGGGATCAAACTTATTAGAAGCATAGTCACGAAGACATGGATAACATGCGGAACCAAAGACTCTAAAAGACTGATACTGAGGAGTTTGATTAAACAAAACATGTAAAGGAGTGTCCATATGCAATACTTTGGAAGGTAAACGATTAATCAAGAAAACTGAAGTAAGGAATGCTTCTACCCAATAACGAAGGGGAACAGAAGCATGATACAAAAGAGCCAAACCAAGTTCAACCAAATGTCTATGTTTCCTTTCAACAATACTGTTTTGGGCTGGAGTTTTAGGACATGAAAGATGATGAACAATCCCAGAATCAGCTAAATGTGACTGAAAATCAGCAAGTCCAAACTCACCACCACCATCACTCTGAAACACTTTAATCTTTGCATCAAATTGTCTTTCAACCAAAGACTTAAAACGCAAAAAACAATGATAAAAATCAGATTTCTTGCGCAAAGGATATAGCCATGTAAATCGAGAATAGTCATCCACAAACAATGCATAATAGCGATATAGCACACTAATCACAGGTGATTTGCCCCACAAATCACAATGAATTCGATCTAAAGGTGCTTGTGCAGGGTGAATGAAGTAATAAAAGGCAAATGAGTACTCTTACTTAATTGAAGACACCACAGACAGTCCAGTCTTATTTTTACAAGTAAGCTGAATTAAACCATGAGAACTTAAAAATTTGGTAATCCCAGAATAAGGATGTCCAAGCCTCTGGTGCCATCTATCCTCTGAAACAACATTCTGCCGAGAAGAAAACATAGCCATACTAGGAGAAACAAAATTAGCAAAGAATTGTTTCTAACACATAGAGACCTCCCTTCCTACTCCAGATGGAACCTACGAGTGAAGGGATCCTTAACAATAAAACCAATGTTAGAGAATTCAAGAATACAGCCAAGATCATCAGTCAACTTGGATACAGACAACAAATTTTGCTTAATTGAAGGGACAACAAGAACATCCTTCAATGGCAGAGAATTATAACCATCAGAGATCAAACCATTGCCAATATGAGAAATCTCCAAAGAGTCACCATTACCAATCAGCAGAGAAGATGCACCACCAAAAGGAACTGTATTAGAAAGATTACCTGTAGTGTTGGTGATGTGATCAGTAGCCCCAGAATCAGGGAACCACTGAGAATCCTGAGTAGGATTGAGCTGAATAGCGACAAGAGCCTTCGGTAGCTCGTTAGATTGATAAGAATTGTTCCAATGACCCCAACACTTCAAGGCATCATGTCCAAATTTCTTGCAAACTTGGCAACGAAGAGGAGTGATGGAAGTTTGATTCTCCTTTCCAGATGAAGAAGAGCCAGTGGGCATGGATACACCAGAACCAGAAGTAGAATTACCAAAAACATTGGCAGAAGGAGCAAAACCTCTGTTCTGTGAAGAAAATGAACTTCGATCATTCTGCGATAAAAGCGACCACCATTACGACCAATGCGACCACCACGAAACCCCCGCGCGATAGATCGAGCACCATAAAAAGCCATATTAGGATTAGGAGACTCAAGAAGATTTCCACGACTCCTTAGATCATGACTATGTAGCAGTGGTATGATCTCTGCGTATGAGGGAACAGGTGGCTTCAACATCGTAGTGGCAAAAGACTCATAGGCGCACCAAGATTAGTAAGAAGAGCGAAAACCTTTCGCTGATCGCACCGGTTTGCCGATCGCAGCAAGCTGGTCACAAATCGACTTGAAGCGAAGCAAGAAATCACTAAGAGATTGAGTATTCTTCTTCTTAAGAAAATGCAAGCGAGAAATCAATTCAAATTCGCGAGCTCGGATGTCGAGAAAACTCATCGGACAAGATTTTCCACAACTCGGGATTGAACACCAAAAGCCAATCCAAGAACATCGTGGAAAGTGTGCGTAATCCAGGCTTTAACAAGTCGATCGGTGCGTAACCAAGCTTGGTATACGAGGATTAAGCGCTCAACTCCATCAACGACCGAAGAACACGATCGGGAGCGGAACAATCACGAGTTAGAAACCCTAACGGGTCTTGGCCTTCAACGAGAGAAAGAAATTGAGTTTGCCATAATAGAAAATTTTCGGTGGTTAAGCGAAGAGATACAAAATTGTTGACATTCAAAGAAGGCGGATAGGGAAATGAAGGTGCTACGAGAAAGAGGTAAAGTGATGGACGACGCCATGAACAAAGCTTGAGAGAAAACGTCAAGAAAACAAATGGGAAAAAGCAAGAAAGTCAAAAACCACTTTCAAGAAAACAAGCAAGAAAAAACCAGGACAAACCCGTACTTTGAAAAAGCAATCGAGTGATGGCCTGATACCATGTGAAAAGAAGTGACACTAAATTGTCTTTTTCATTTCATTGTCTATGGGAACTATACAAAGAGAGATATATATAGTAAATCAAAAGGCCGGGGGGGGGGGGGGGGGGGGGGGGGGGGGGGGGGGGCGCAAAAGGCGCCAACCCCCCCCCTCTCTATTCCATTTGAACTTTGCAATATCAGTGTAAGTAAAGCTCTATGTAAGATGTCGTCTTCCATTTGAACTTTCGATTTTGCGCTAGACAATCCAAGTTCATAAAGCTTCCGATTTTGCGTTGCTTTCTTATTTACTAAGTCGATTAGCAAAAGGGACTCTCTGCTGCATTTTGTAAGGTCCAATCTTTGTTTTTTTTCTTATTAGCAATAGTTATGGTTGTGAAAACAAAGTTTTTTTTTTTTAATCAAAGTAACGAGTTAACAAAGTTTAGTCATGCAACTCAAAGGTGAGTCTTGCATTTGTTTAACCTCCAAAGAATCTCTTCTTTTCTATGCATTTTTTAAGCTCCAAGGTGCCTCTATTTGCATTCATCGAAATGCTCCAACCTTTGTTCTATTCTAACTAATTTGATTTGTCTTTATGAGTTTGTTATTGCTATGAATTCTTTGATAATTGAAAATAATACTAAGTTTTTATGAATTTGTCATTGCATCTGTGTCAAGAAACCAAGGGAAGGTCTCTGTCTTGTGTGGTAGATAGTAATGAGATAATTAGGTGGGTAATGGTGATCGAAAGACAAGCATGCATTGTTGTTTCTTTGGTTTTTTTTTTTTTTTTTTTTTTTTTAAGGGATGAATCATCAGCTTTGTTATAAAAAATAACTTTAATTGAGGTTGAAATGGAAGCCCTAATGCAGGATATAAAGTGGGCAAGAAAGTTAAATATTCAACGTTTATGTATAGAAGGCAATAAAGTTAAATATTCAACGTTTATGGATAAAATGTGATTCAGTGGCAGTTGTGGTTTATATTCAACAAATGAAGATTTCATGGTTTTTCTTGTAGCGCTGGAGAGGTATTGATTTTTTTTCTTGCCAGTCGTCCTTGGAAAATTTTGCATTGTTATAAGGAAAACAATCAGGCAGCATGACGAGATTCTTCTGCTGTTAATATACCCTGGACAACATTGATAAGGAGTAAACTTGATTTAGAAGCTTCTAGTCGTTCTCGTTTCAGATTTTTATTTGTTATCTATGACTGTGAGTTAGATACAATGAGGTTGGGTGTATTTGGGGGCAACTGATGATGCGGGTTCGAGAGAGATGACTCTTTAATTGTATATTTGTAATTTTTATTTTCGTTTTTTAATACAAATGATCCTTTTAACAAAAAGCAAAATAATCACTATTTTGTTTAGAATACAAAACTCAAAGTCACTTTTACCTGATTTTATTAATTGAATATTATTTTCTTTTGGGTAGAAGAATATTTGATGATGATTTAAAAAAAAAAAAAAAAAAAAAAAAAAAAAAAACTAAAAATAGGTAATCATATAATTTCTCTTTCTTTTCCCATTTTTTTCCCCCTCTTGGAAGTTGGAAACGAACCCAATTTAAAACCTTATTTGAAATGACCACCACCCCTTTCTTCTTCTTTAATTGTTTTAAAAAATAATTCCACACAACCAGTACCGCGGGCGAAACTCCTTCGGCCTCCATCTCCGGCAACGAAAATAGTGATCCTCCACCGTCAGCCACCGTAAGATCCACTACTGCACCATGCAGTACTTCACTGATTCATCCAGTTTGAATTTGTATCAATCAAGCCAAGCCCCGGGCAAACCTCTCAAATCAGTCTCGACTCCCATTACGAGAGGTGTTCCAGAAAACCCAAGACCCAGAAACTTCTCAAACCATCCCTGAATCGGATCCCAATCCCAAGCGTATTGTAAAAGTGGAAAAAACGAATGTTCCAAACTGCTCCAACAAGTCATGAATCCCATTCCAAGCATGTTATAAAACATAGAACTGGAATGTTCCGAACTACTTGAACCTTTCACCAAAAAAAAAAAAACGAACTACTTGAACCAGTTTCGAATCCTCTCCGAAGAATGCAATAAAAGCAAATATAGAAGGTGCAAAATCATCCCTCCTTGAGGTACAGAATCCACCCCTCAGAGCTTCATTCTTCGTCTTCTTCTGCTACCCTTCCCTTCTGTTATCTCCCCACAGAACAACTCTTAAGGCCATCTCCCCGGGCACCTCCTCCCATCATACTTCGCTTGCTTCTTTTAAGGTATTCATCCTAAACTTACATGGTTAGATCTTCATGGAATCATAATTTGGGTTCTATATTTATTTTTAAGGCCACGCTCAAGCAGAAGTCACGGTGCTGTTAATGATTATAAACAATTAATGTTTACTTTGTACTGTGTTACGTTTGTAAAATTTCAATAAGAAAATTAAAAAAAATGAGTAGGCAAATGTTTGATAACTCACCGATAAACAGTTTTTTGCGGTTCTTGCTTCCACAGACAAAAAGAATTGGCGTACAAATTGATTGATAAAATTATTTTATTTCTGGTGAATTTTACTACATTAATTGAAACTTACCAAGTTTTTTTTGCTTTTAATGCAACTAACAATTTCTTGTTGCGTCTAAAAGTTTAGCCTGTTGCATATAAATGAAACAATTTTAAAGAGGAGAATTCATGGAATTGGCATTTAAACATAAGAACCTTGCTTAAGCCTACTATACTGCAATATAATTTTTTCACTTGTTGATTATTCAACCTTAATGATAGCTATCCTTCGATTCTTCATAGTTTCTATCTATGGTTATGACAAATTATTGTCATCTTCTCAATCTTCGTCGAAACCCTAGCCCCAGTTCGTTGCAAAAGGGGTCTGTTTTCTTTATCTTTACTATCTCCGATTATTATGATAAAATCCAATTCCAAAAACAAATTTTGTCTAATACACTATAAAAGTGTTTCCTCTTTTAGAAACATCCAAAACTGCTTCTTGTGTTTCTTGAAGCAAAAATACTTGATGGGTTATCCAATAGGTCCTAAACTTTTGGTAAAAAATAAAAGACTCTTCCTACACCAATTCTCCTCCCCTTCAGGTAACTATCAAATCCAGATTTTTTTTTTCTCTTACTTTGTTAATCAAGAAATCTTAAATTTTAGTAGTAGATTTTTAGGGCACCTTATGTGGCTACAGGGGCGGATCCAGGATTCAACAGTGGGGGGGGGGGGGGGGGGGGGGCAATAATAAAAGTTCAGATTTGGAAAGCATCAATGCTTTTTCGCCACACATATTGTGTGGGCCCTTATAGGACCCATTGGAGGTCCCACCTATGAATTATTTTATTATATTAAAGAATACCCCAGCATATATTTTGTGGGGCCCACATATATTTGACAAAAATAGGTAAAGTATTAATAATGATATTTTTTTTCAACAAGATATAGGTAAATTAAAGCATCAGTTAAAAAAAAAAAATACACATGACTTTAACCCTAAAAAATTAGGTAAGAGATGCAAATCAATAGTTAGTTACCTTACAATTATAGACATTTTATTTACAATATAAAATCAAATAATAAAAATTAAAAAAGAAATACAAAAACAAAGAATATAAAATCAAATAAAAAATAACATAAAAAATAAATAAATTGAAAAAAAGAAAGAGAACTTAATTGTGCAGAAGATTTTTTCTCAAATTTTCCTTAATCCGCACTTATAGAATAAATAAAAAGAAAGAAACCGAAGAGAATAAATACGAAGAAAAGAGGAGATATGAGAGAATAGATAGGGATTGAGGAATTAATTTCCATTAGAAATTAAATTTTGAATATTTAATATTATATTTTTTTTCAAAATTTTTCTTTAACCCACTTTATAGAAGGAGAATATATAGGAAGAAAAGATGTGAGAGAGGAGAGGGGAGAATAAATAAGGATTGATGATTTATTTTTTAAATATGGATGACATTTATACCCATTATTTTACCTTTAAAATTTGTTTTCAAATGGGGGGGGGGCAAATAGTGATATTTCACATGTGAGAAAGAAAAAAAGTTGGAAAAATGAAAGAAATTAATATAAAAAAATAAAAAAGCTAAGAAAAAAATAAAAAATTTTAAAAATCCGGGGCCATCCCCGGCCCCTTAGTGGGTCTGCCCCTGTGTGGCTATAGAACGAGTATCAAACTATAGTGTAATATGGCCTAGTATGGTCCAAATGAAGTTACACATGGATGTAGTGGGTCTACCTAGGTTTAGATTTTAATATTGTGTTAGCTTTCTCTTTCCTTTTTATGGTTGAGGATATGTTAAACATATTATCTATATCATGAAAATTTCCCCCTCTTATTCTTTAATAAAATGATCTTGTAGGGAAAAAATAAAATAAAATAAAGTATAAGCTTGATTAATAAAGCTCTCTTATGGTAACGGATTTGTCCCAACTCGTTGAATTTTCTTTGAATTTTTTGGGAACTCGAAAGAAAACCCAAGTAAGGTAATGACATAAATCTACGGCCTGATTTTTTTTTTTTTTTTTAATTTCATAAAGGAAGAATTTGATATGACATGTGCCTCCACCATCTCCTAGGTTGCTCTATAATTTTCTTTGTATTGCATGGATGATAGAAACCATTTATAGATTCTTGGTTCTTCTTGTACAAATTCAAGCACATCGCTAGTCACACAAAAAACTGGCCATGTTGGAGTATTCTCACCTTCAAATGTTAACACCCTCCCACATGGCTAGTTTTTAGGTGAGGGTGAAAACACGTGAACGTGAGAACACTCGCACATGGCTAGAAGATTTTTGCTACATAAATTTACATGACTTTGAAAATATAGTAACATAGAATCTGTATATTATAATATATAAAATAATAGAGATATCCAACAAAGTTGTTATAAGAACAACAACAACAACAACAACAACAATAAGCCTTGTCCCAATTAAATGGAGTCGGCTACATGGATTCTTGCCCTCCAATCAGCTCTGTTCGAGGCCATGCTAGATACAAAGCCTAAGCTATACATATCCTTTCTCATCATTTTTCCTAAGGTTATCTTAGGTTTACCCTAGCTCTTCTAGTTCCTTCAATATGGATTATATCACTTCTCCGTACAAGAGCATTTATAGGTCTCCGTTGAACGTGGTCGTGCCACCTCAAACGACTTACTTGAAGCTTATCACTTATGAGAGCAACTCCCAAACCAACTCTAATATGATTGTTTCTTATCTTATCCATCCTAATTTTGCCACTCATCTATCTTAGCATCCTCATTTCTACTACATTGAGTTTATCTATATGATTATTTTTAACAGCCCAACACTCTGCACTGTACATCATAGCTGGTCGAACAACGGTCCTATAAAATTTTCCTTTAAGCTTTAATGGAATACGCCGATCACATAAGACCCCGGACACACCTCTCCACTTCATCCACCCTATTTTAATTCTTTGGGAAACTTCATCCTCTAAATCACCTCTTTTACTTATGATTGAACCTAGGTACCTAAAACAATCACTCTGAGGAATCTCTTTATCGTCAAGTATCACCACCTCATCATCTGCTCGATCATGACTAAAATTACAAACTAGATATTATGTCTTCGATCTATTAAGTTAAAAGCCTTTTGATTCCAAAGCTACTCTCCATGATTCTAATTTGGTATTAATCCCCACTTGGGTCTCATCAATCAACACAATATCATCCGCAAAAAGCATACACCAGGGAACCTCATCTTGAATGTCTTTGGTTAATTCATCCATTACGAGTGCAAATAGATATGGGCTTAAAGTTGACCCTTGATGTAGCCTAACTGTTATCGGGAATTCATTACTTTGTCCCCTCACTGTTTTAACACTAGTCATCGAACCATCATACATATCCTTAACTACATATTTACTTGCAACACTTCTTTTCTCTAGTACTTGCCAAATTAACGCTCTAGAGACTCTATCATAAGCTTTTTCTAGGTCAATAAATACCATATGAAGGTCTTTCCTACATTCTCTATACCTTTCCATAAGTCTCCTAATTAAGTAAATAGCCTCCGTTGTAGATCTTCCCGGTAAAAACCCAAATTGGTTCTCCGTAATTGTAGTTAAGTATCTCAAACGGGTTTCAATTATTCTCTCCCATAATTTCATTGTATGGCTCATCAATTTAATGCCTCTATAGTTATTACAACTTTGAATATCTCCTTTATTTTTGTAAATTGGAACCACAACACTTCTCCTCCAATAATCTAGCATTTTCCCTGTGCTCATAATCTTATTAAACAACTTAGTCAACTAAACTACTCCATGGGTTCCTAAGCTAGCTCTTCCATACTTCAATTGGGATTTCATCAGGGCTTTGTGTCTTGCTGAGTTTCATCCTCTTTAAAGCTTCTTTTACTTCGGACATCGAAATTCTACATATAAAAGTTCGGACATTGGTGCTTTGGTGAAAAGTGTAATTGTCCAAAACATAAGTGCTTGAAGAATGCTCATTTAGTAAACTAGAGAAATAGGTTTCCCATCTTTTCTTAATATCCTCCTTATAAACTAATACTTTATCATCTCCATTTTTAATACATCTAATATGGTCAAGATCTTTACTCTTCCTATCCCTCATCTTAGCTATCTTATAAATAGATTTTTCCCCTTCATTCGTGCCCAACTTATTGTATAACTCTTTATACTTCATTTCCCATGCTTTTCCCGCAATTTTCTTAGCTTCATTTCTATCCAACCTATGCTTTTGAAGATCCTTAATATCCTTAGTTCTTTTCCATGTCTTAAAACTAGCTTTTTTATTCCTAATGGCAGCTTGAACCTCACTATCCCACCACCACGTCTCTTTATAAGAATGGATCTTTCCTTTTGATTCACCTATAACATCTTTAGCCACCTTCTTAATACACATAGCCATCTCATTCCACATTGCATTGGTATCCCCTTTAAAATTCCATTTTCCTTGTCTGACTACTTCATTAACGAAGGATTTAGAGTACTCTCCTTTCAAATTCTACCATTTTATTCTGGGATAGTTTACCTTGGACCTTTTATGTGTTCTTGGGACTAAGCACATATCCAAGACCACAAGTCTATGTTGTGCAGTTAAGCTTTTCCCCGGTATCACCTTGCAATCCTTGCACAACAATCTATCAGTAATCTATTTGACTTTTATGCTGTCCACTTTTGAAAGTAATTAAATGTTCATCTCTCTTTTTGAAGTAAGTATTTATAATAGATAGATCAAAAGTGGTAGCAAAATCCAAAATTGAAATCCCCTCCTCATTCCTTTCTCCAAAACCATATCCTCCATGAACACTCTCATATCCTCTTTGATCTTTTCCAATATGTCCATTTAAATCACCTCCAATGATAATCTTTTCTCCTTGACGAATTCCTTGCATTAATCCATCCATATTTTCCCAAAATTCTAGCTTTAGACTTTCATCTAATCCTACTTGAGGTGCATATGCACAAATTATATTTACGAACTCTTTCTCCATTACAAGCTTGATAGCAATAATCTATCACCCACTCTTTTAACATCCACCACATCATTTTTTAAATCTTTATCCACTATTATACACACTCCATTTTTATTTGTTTTATCCCCAGTATACCAAAGTTTAAAGTCATCCAACTCCAACTCTTTTAACAAGTTGTTATAAGAAATTTAGAAAAAATAGATATCATAATTAATGATAATCCATTAAAACATTTGGAAATAGATAAACCATTATGCAAATTAGAAATAATTAACCCAAAACATAGAATAGATACAGGACATGCTAAATATAGAGCCAATGATAACGAAGAATTTAAAATACATATGAAAAAACTTATAAAATATAATCTAATAAGAAAATCAAACTCCATACATTTTAGTGCTGCTTTCATAGTTAATAGGTACATTGAATAAATTAGAGGAAAAACTAGAATGATAATAAATGACAAAAAACTAAATAATAGTCAATGCAGAGTTGGTTGAGTGGTAATAATTCATGCTTCTCAGTGGATATAGAGGTCTTGGGTTTGATCCTTGCGGACGCATTTCATTTACAGTATTCAAAAAAAAAAAAAAAAAACCTAAATGATAATACAAATGAGAATGGTTAAATTCCAAATAGAAACTATCTCTTTAGCTATACACAATATTGGTTATATATATACTATCAAATACTTCAACCCATATTTCTGTAATGTTTTGTTGTACTACGTTTTGAGCTTGGAGGAAGATGCATGAATACCACGCAAATGTCACCATGATCATCAATTTAGAAATCACTTTCACAAGTTACATACAATGTTGGCTAACTATAACAGTTATAAGTATCCCCTAGACTTCACTTCAAGCCATACTGAATTCAATTTCTAAAAATTACTTTTAAATATCTTTTTTCTTAATGATTGTTATCCCATTGTTTTGTGACTGTTTTTCTTATTTTTTTTTAACAGAAAATGAGTTGGTCATTAAGAATAATTTTTTGTCAACTCAAAGTTGGAGATTTTTTAGAAGATCACTAACACTGGAATGCTATTCTTTTCTTAGAAAATCACTCACAAATAATTGACAACGTTTTAAACAATCCCAACTTATCCTCTTTAAGTGGTTGGCAAGATTCCTTAGACCAGGAGAGAATTAGCAATGAATCAACTAACTTCTGAATATCAAATTAGGTTGGTTGTACACGGATTCAAACTTTAACTATGAGTTCAAATATTTGACCTGCAGAAGTGGAAAGCATTATTGGGATGAAAACTGCGTCTAAAGTGAAATCCTCTAAAAACCCAAAGCCCTAGTGCTAGAGAAATTAAGTTCCAAATCCAGTTCGAAGCCTGTAACAGTGAAAACCCAAAGGTTCCAAACTGCTCAAATCAGCCATGAATCCACCAATCCATGCTTGTTCTAAAAGTAAAAGTATCGAATTCGCAACTAACATAAATTGCTTCTAACCTCCTTGTTCCTCCTCTTCCTAGAAAGTATGGTGTCACTGAGTCCTTCTGGCTTCTAGAATGTACAGTTGCCTAAGCTACAAGTGGAAACACATTGGAAAGCCTCCTGGTAACACCAAGTTGAGTAGGGGAAGAAGAATGATGAAGTTAATGAATTGCTGTTGAAACCGGTTATGAATCAAAACAAAGATTATGCACGAGATTAGAGAGAGACACACAAGGAGTTGATCATGGAGTTCAATCAAATAATCTACTTCTCCACAGGGCTCAAGATAGAAGCCTAATTCACTATGAAAGAGAGTATGGAAACCTTACAAGATGTGCACGACGATTACAACCAAAGATAGCCCTCATCTAAGTGGTTACAATGACATTAACAATGCCTGAAACCATCTATCATACACCGAAAGCCATCACAAACACCAAGTGGCAGCAGTAAGGTTCTTGAACAACCCTAACAACCGTACAGAAGAAGAAGAGCAAAGAATAAAACCCAAAAGTACATGAACCATAGTTAAGCCTAAACTGAATAGGTCATCAGACCATAGTTCAAGCAAACCAAGTAAGGGCTAAATTACAGATTAGTCCCTCAAAATTGCAAAACTTCCTGGCAAAGAAGAACAATAAAATGGCTCAATTATTTAAGCAGAACATTGATCAAGACTGGAATGCCATCGAAAGAGAGGAATTTAATAATTGATTTTCAGCTTTACTTCTTCGATACTATTAAATTGTTCATAGTAGTCTCTGTAGGAATTATGTGGCTCAACACATATTATTATTTTACTTGCACATTCACATTGGACACTTGTAAGGTTATTTTGATTATATGTGGCATTTATTGTTTATGATGATTTATGTGGTTATTTGGTCCATTGGATTGTTTGGACTGATTTTATGGTTGATTATCTGGTTTAACCTCATTTTAGTCATTGACTTGACCACACCCATCATAATGTATTATTGTATAAATATACATTGTTGGATAATGATGGGTTTTGAGGGGTGCAAGTTAAAATTGCTCAGAATATGAGAGATATGAGGACTAGCCTCTCTATGGTTAGTACACTTTGAATCTGTGGAGTCCATCCATATAAAGATTGTGTACATTGAGTGTTGATCTTAGTGATTAGTACTCCATTGCCAGTGACTTGACAATTACAAAAGTGTACGCGTACTTACAGACTGTTTTTTGAAAGAATTTATTAATAAAATGATTTTGCAAATTTGTATTTATTTATTAGTAAAAAACTTATCTATTTTCTTCTCTATTTTTTGCAAAACCAATTTGTTTTGTTTTATTAATGGCAGTTCTGTAATTTTGTTTCCTAATTCTTTTGGGGGGCTTTCTAATAATTGTCAAGGTAAGCCTTAAGGGCATTTTGGATATGAGCATTAGTAGGCTAGCATCTCACTTAAGGTGGACTTTATGGCTGGTCATCTCCACCCTAGAGATATGAAAAAAAAAAAAAAAAAATCTCAAGGTCACACATACAAATGGATAAGAATTATTTTCAGAAGCTCAAAATACCAAGTAATGGTATACCTGTCAGCTGGGGTGAGCACCTCGATTGCTTGTGAGATCCTTGGTGTTGAACGTGTTTCTTATTGTGGTGTTTATCTTCAAGTCTCATCCTTCACTTTTGCTCCAGTGGTGTTAGCTAGATCTTCTTTTTATTTTTATCATCTCTACAAGGTTGGAATTTATCTTCGAAGAGGTATGTTAATTCTATCATGAGTTTGTCAAATAATAATTTCTTATTTTGTAAATTAATTCTTCTTGAATCTCTCTTTTTAGCTTGTTTTTCTAATAGTCTCAAATCTCCCCCCGGCCCTAAAATTCTAGAATTTGGGTTTGTTTATTTTGTTGAGGTGGGATAATAGCAAGACAATTGCACAACTTCCCATCCCTTCACCCTCATGTGAAGAATTTAAAAGAAACATTATTTTATTTATCGTTCAGATCTATATTTTTAATTTTTTTATAAGATCATTTCTTTTCTTACTCCCCTCCCCCGCTACTAGTGAGCCTTGTATGCTGTTTTTTTTGGAAAAAAAAATATGTAATCAGTTACTTTTAGTTTTTCCTTTACAAAAATAGTCACTTAATATTATATTTAACAAAACTATCTAAAAATGACTTTGGGATTACTAAACTAATTAAAATAGTGAATTTCATTTCTCTGGGTATTTCTACCCTTAAAATTAATCATACTGACATGTTAGACAACTTTTTATATAACTTTCATGGTTCATTAATGTGTTGTTGATATGGTTAGTGTTGCGTCTAGAACTTCTTCGAGGGTCGGATATTGAGATGACCTCCTTAAACGCTCTTCAGCCAAGCTGGAATAACTGGGATGCCTGCACACATAAAGAAAGCAAGAACGGTCCGGCCAAGTTTTGGCCGGGGAACCGCCTCGACGCCCAAGTCAGCCTAGGCAACAATAAGAGTTCTTGAGAGAGTTCTCAAGAACGTAATGAATAGTTTATCAGATGAAGTTCTCGTACCTTTCTCCATGTAGGAGGTGGGTTTATATAGAGGTTACCTGGAGGCGGCGCTTCCTTGAGTTCCGGATCGACAGTTGAAGAGTGAGTGGAGTATTGGAATAACGGCTCCTTCTTTGTTGCACCAGATAAAGCCGTTATCTTGTTGACTCATCTCCCCAATTCTCGGAACAGGTATGCTGAGTATTTATTCGTAACTAACTCTCCTCGACTTAGTCAAGAGGGTCTTCTGAGACCTGCTTCGATCGTGGCTTGCCAAGGAAGAGATACACCAGCCCAAGAGGGGTGTGTTTCTCTACCGAGGGGGGTCACTCGGGACCTTTATGGAGGGAGAGATACATCAACCCGAGAGGGGTGTGTATCTCTCCCGAGGGGGTCACTCGGGACCTTTATGGAGGGAGGGATACATCATCCCGAGAGGTGTGTATCTCTCCCGAGGGGGTCACTCGGGACCTTTATGGAGGGAGGGATACATCATCCCGAGAGGTGTGTATCTCTCCCGAGGGGGTCACTCGGGACCTTTATGGAGGGAGGGATACATCATCCCGAGAGGTGTGTGTATCTTTCCCCAGGGGGTCACTCGGGACCTTTACTCTCCACAACAGTTAGTTTTAAGAGCTGTACCCAGAAAGAAAAAAAAAATTAGATGGAAAAATGTTAAAAAATAATAATAAAAAAAGAAATAAATCACTATTTTGTTTAGAATACTAAATCCAAAGTCACTTTTATTTAATTTTGTTAATGAACTATTAATTTTTTAGGCAGAAAAATATTATATGATTACTTTTTGTAAAGAAAACTAAAAATAGCTAATCATATAATTCCTCTTTCTTTTTTCTACATTTTTTTTTCTCTTGGAAACGAATGGTCTTTCAACCAATTGGTCGAATTTAAAATTCTATTTGAAATGACCACTATACCCTTACTTCTTCTTTAATTGTTTTAAAAAAAAAAAAATCCACACAACCACCGCTGACGAAACTCCTTCTGCCTCCATCTCCGGCAACGATAATCGATAATCATGATCCTCCACCTTCAGCCACCGTGATATCCACTGCACCCTGCACTTCACGGATTCATCCGGTTTGAATTTGTATCAATCAAGACGAGCCCCGGGCAAACCGCTCAAATCAGTGTCGATCGACTCCCGTTACGAGCGTGTTCCAGAAAAACCCAAGACCCAGAAACTTCTCAAACCATCTCTGAATCCGATCCCAATCCCAAGCGTATTGTAAAAGTGGAAAACGAATGTTCCAAACTGCTCCAACAAGTCATGTATCCCATTCCAAGCATGTTATAAAACATAAAACTGGAATCTTCCAAACTGCTTGAACCAGTTTCGAATCCTCTTCCAAGAATGCAATAAAAGCAAATACGGAAGGTGCAAAATCGTCCCTCCTTGAGTTACAGAATCCACCCCTTAAAGCTTCATTCTTCTTCTTCTTCTGCTACCCTTCCCTTCTGTTATCTCCCCACATAACAACTCTCAAGGCCATCTCCCCGGGCACCTCCTCCCGTCATACTTCGCGTTGCCTACTGCTCTCCGTGTATTTGTGTTCCATTTCGCTTGCTTCTTTTAAGGTATTCATCCTAAACTTACATGGTTAGATCTTCATGGAATGATAATTTGGGTTCTATATTTATTTTTAAGGCCACGCTCAGGCAGAAGTCACAGTGCTGTTATTCTGTTAATGATTATAAACAATTAATGTTTACTTTGTGCTGTATTATGTTTGTAAAATTTCAATAAGAAAATTTTAAAAAAAATATGAGTAAGCAAATGTTTGATTACTCAACAACAAGAGTTTTTTGCTTTTCTTGCTTCCAGAAACAAAAAGAATTAGCTAAAAATTGATTGATAAAATTGTTTTATTTCTGGTAAATTTTGCAAAATAAATTGATTTTTTTTTTTTTTTTTTTTTTTTTTTTGCTTCGAGTATTTTTGACGCAATAACGATTTCTTGAAGCAAAAGTTAGCATATTGCATATAAATGAAATAATTTTAAAGAGGGGAATTCATTGAATTTGGCATTTAAAAAATAAGAACCTTGTAATGTAATTCTTTCACTTGTTGCTTCTTCAATCATAATGATAGGTATCCTTTGATTCTTCATATTTTCTATCTATGGTTATGACAATTTATCTTCATCTTCTCAATCTCCGTTGAAACCCTAGCCCCTGTCGTTATGAAAGGGGATTGTTTTCTTCATCTTTTGTATCTCCAAATTATTATGATAAAATGTCCAATTCCAAAATCAAGTTTTATCAAAAAACTATAAAAGTGTTCCCACTTTCACAAACATCCAAGACTTCTTCTTGTGTCTCTTGAAGCAAAAATATTTGGTGGGTTATCGAACAAGTCCCAAAGGTTTGGTAAAAAATTAAAGACTAGCTCTTCCTACACCAATTCTCCTCCCCTTCAGATAACTATCAAATCCGGATTTTTTTTTTTTCTCTCTCTTACCTTTTTAATCAAGAAATCTTGATAGTTGAAACTGTTATCAAAAAATTTAGCATTGGAATATTGATTAAATTGTGGAGTCATGGTTATTTATCTTTAATCTCGTACCAATTGTTATCCGCCATGACTCAGCTATTCCAAACCGTTCTCATTGTCAAAGAAAAAGTAACATAGATAAAATACAGATAGCCAAAGGAGTGGAGTGTCACTAAATTGTGGGTTAAGTGGGCTAGTGGTGTTATGACTCAAATCCCAAAAGAATACCCCCCCCCACCATCATTTTTAAAGAAATAGTAGTGGATACTGGCAATTACATCTAGTGGATATTAAAGGGAGGATTACACACTGTTATAGAGAAACAAATATAGCAGTAGAGTTTTTGGGCACCTTATGTTGCTATAGAATGAGTATCAAACTATAGTGTAATGTGGCCTAGTATGGTCCAAATGAAGTTACACATGGATGTAGTGGGTCTGCCTAGGTTGATATTTTAATAGTGTTAGTGAGCAGTTGATTGTTCCTTTCTCTTACCTCTTTATAGTTGAGGATAGGTCTTATATATTATCTGAATCATGAAATTTTTTCCTCTTATTCTTTATAAAATGATCTTTTAGTGAAAAAAAAATACAAGCTTGATTAATAAAGCTCTCTTATGGTAAGGGCTTTGTCCCAACCCTTTTAATTTTTTGGGAACCTGAAAGAAAACCCAAGTAATGTAATGATATAAATCTATAGCCTAATTTGATATATATATATATATATATATATATATATATATATATATATATATATATATATATATATATATTATATATATTATATACAAATATATATATATATATATTAATTTTATAAAGGAAGGATTTGACATGAGCATGCCTACGGTCGTGCCTCTATCATTTCCTAGGCTGTTCTATAATTTTCTTTGCATGGCATACATGATAGAAACCATTTGTAGATTATTGGTTCTTCTTGTACAAATTCAAGCACGTCACTAGTGGCGATAAAAACTGGCCATGTGAGAGTGTTCCCACCTTCACATGTTTTCACCCTCTAACATGGCTAGTTGTTAGGTGAGGGTGAAAACACATGAAGGTGGGAACACTCCCACATGGCCAAAAGATTTTTGCACATAAATTTACATGATTTTGAAAATATAGTAACATAAGAATCCTTATATTATAGTATAGAAAATAATAGAGATATCCAACAAGTTATAGGAAATTTAGAAAAAATAGGTAGCATAATTAATTATATCCAATTAAAACATTGGAAAATAGATAAATTATTATGTAAATTAGAAATAATTAACACAATACATAGAATAGATACAGGACATGCCAAATATACAGCCAATGATAGTAAAGGATTTATAATATATATGAAAAAACTTATAAAATATAATCTATAAGAAAATCAAACTCCAGACATTCTAATGTTGCTTTCATAATTAATATGCATTGTTGAACGAATTAGAGGAAAAACTAGAAAAGTAATAAATGACAAAAGACTAAATGATAATATATATGACAACGCTTATAAAATTCTAGATAGAGACTATCTCCTTTGCTATATACAAGATTGTAAAATATTTAATAAATTTGATTGTAAATCAAGATTTCATATATATATATATATATATATATATATATATATATATATATATATATATATATATATATATATATATATATATATATATATATATATACTTAAACCCATATTTCTGTAATGTCTTGTTGTAGTATGTTTTGAGCTTGGAGGAAGATGCATGAATACCACGCAAATGTCACCATGATCATCAATTTAGGAATATCACTTTCACAACTTACATTCAGTGTTGGCTAACTAGGACAGTTATAAGTATCTCCTATACTTCACTTCAAGCCATACTGATTCAATTTCTAAAAATCACTTTTTAAGCATTTCAATCTCATTCCTTAATGATTGTTATCCCATTGTTTTGTGACTGTTATTCTTATTTTTTTAACAGAAATTAAATGAGTTGGTCATTGAATGATAATTTTTTCGTCAACTCAAAGTTGGAGGTATTTAGGGTAGACCTCTTATCCAAACCATTAGAATTGATACAAGCCAAAGATATCGTTTATGATGGGCCAAAGGGTGATGATTTTAAGAGGTTCTTGCGTTCTAAGAATTTTCGAGTAAATCGTCAAGGAAAAGTTATTGTACATTTCCAGAAGCATAATGGGGATGGTGAACTCGTTGAATGTCAGTATGACACATATGCTCTAGAAATGATAGTACCGCTAGGCCCTTTTGGCTTCCAAAATGTGCCATTGCCAAAGCCACAAGTGGTGAAGGAATTGGAAAGCCTTCTTGACAGTACCAAGGGTAAATTGGCTAAGAAGAATAATGAAGTTAATGAATTAATGATGCAAAAGATTGATCAGGACTTGAATATTGTAAATTTGCGACTGAAGATTGCTGCAATCACAAAATCAATGAAGAGAGTGTTTGTTGACTTGGGTCTTGAACCACCTGCAAGTGAAGATCCAGAATCTGTGCTAAGGGTGTTACATGATCTAATCCTTCAAAAAGATTTTGGTGCAACCTTCTTAGTAGCTGGCCATGAGATGCTAGCCTCAATTGCAAGTGTATTTGAGAAACGCACTGGCTTAAATATTGGCATGGGACAAAACAGTCCGAGCACTCCAGCCCGTTTCATCAAGAGTCTAAGTACCTTAAGAAGTTTTCTGGTGGATTCTCATTTCTTCATTGATGGCAGTGTTATAATCAAGGATTTACATCTGATGAACGAAGAAGACCTGCCAGTTATCTTTCGGGATTCTGCAACAGATGTGGTTGAGCTCAAGAAAAGGGAGGTGGGTGCAAAATCAATTGATAACATCGATGGGAACTCCATCTTCTATGGTTACTTTAACATTCCTACAATAGGAATGTTCAAGGGTGTTTTGACAAGAATTCATGTGAATCTCCCAGATGAGATCATGGTGAAACTTAAAGTAGCAGGAAAGCAAAACCTTACTGGTGAACAAAGGTTTTGGTTTATCAATGCTAATGGATCAAGTATATTTCTAAAGGAGCAGGAGCCTTCAAAACTGGAAGATATCCAGTTTGCGCCTTCTCGATGCTTGGGAGATCGGAAGGACTTCGTCGAGTTCTTTTGTCGGATGAATCGAACATTTGTTAATGAGAAAGGGAATTATCTCAACTTCGAGTTTACTGGAGGCAAGTTTCAGTCTGTGTTTCGTGACAATTTGGTTCGATACTATAACAAGGATGGTGGGATTTTGGCTCCTCTCAAGTTGGTGCAATTTGATGTAAATACACCCAAAATGGAGACGCTACAGAGACGAGTTCAATTCTCTACTTCTACAGCAACTTATGGGGTGCAATATCCTAGTTGGATTGTGAATGAAGCTCTTGGCAACGAATGTGCTTTCGTATTCGGTGACTTCTGTTTTATGGGGAAGATCACGAAAGCATCTGGTACTTTCCGCAAGAACGCTCTGGTCAGTGTGTTCTTTGAACAAAACCAACATGGCCAGGACTGTTACGTTGATGCTCTCGCAACCACTTCCTTTGTTTTGAAAACAGAGAAAGTAACATCATGGACTTATACCGATAAGTCCAAGGCTCCAAAATTTCTGTAATGGGGCATTTTTGTCTCTCTCTCTCATTGTTGTTTACTTTTGCGTTGACATATCAATAAATCAACACTTCCATTGTGTTTCTCATCCCCCAAGATTACCAAGTATATGTCAAAGAGTAAAAAAACTTAAGAGAATGGAAATTTTATAATTGTGATTACCAATCCATACAAGCAAAAAAAGCCCGACAAATTTATAGAGATACCCTCTAAGGATTTCATGCACCGGTAGTACACCCAAAAAAAAAATCAAAACAAGTAATAAGAAGAAGCATCACGCGTGCAGCATAGGCCTTTCCAGGCCTTGAGTTTGAGCTTGTCTGTGTTGCAGCAAGATCTGTCTTTATAGGCCCAAATTGACTAGCATAGCAGAATAGAGTAGCTAGGCTACCTTAGCAAGAACATATGTCCTGGTAGTGTATTGTATGATCAATCATGTCTTGGGGGATGTGGTTGCAGAAGATGTTCATGGAGGAAGAATGGGATTATAGGAGGAAGAAAGGGTTCTATAACTGTTACAACCCCAGTTTTTAAGGCTTGGTGGGGCCCATATTGTGGACATCCAACTGGGGCACGTGACAGTTCCTCTCAATATCATTTTGTTAAAACTCACTAAAAATAATGCTAACCTAAACATCCCCAAGGACAAAGGTAGATAACCTGTTTGTGCTAAAATCGTGGAATTAAGAGAGAGAGAGAGAGAGAGAGAGAGAGAGAGAGAGAGAGAGAGAGAGAGAGAGAGAGAGAGAGAGAGAGAGACCAAGTTTATATGGTTCGGTTGAATTCAACCTACGTCCACGGGAAAGTTTCATATATTTTCCACTATATTGAAAGTTGTGTACATGGCTTCCTTATTTAGAGATAGAGCCCTTGTTCATTAGTGTTCTTGAACTTCTGTAGTTGTGATCTTCTAGATTCTCTAAGTTACAGTATTTTGATTTACATGAAGATAAGTGTTTTAGATTACATAAAATATTGACTAGGGTTTTGTAGAAATTGTAATCTATATCAAACTATTCTTTTGATTGGTTAAAGTTCTTGTGAGTTCCAATTGTAGAGACTTTCTTGAGTGTAGTGGCTAGTGTTTGATCAACTATGGAACTCTTAGAAGCAACCTAGCCGCATAAGCTTGAAATGGAGTGGTGTCTAGGGTTTTGGTTGAATTTCCAAAAATATCCCTAATACACCCCTGCAAACTCAAGGGAGGTGAAGTGATCTTGAGGTTGGCCAGCAAGGTGCTGAAACGTGTAGTAGAGAACGGCTCTGGTGAAGATGTCAGCCAGTTTGATCCTTGGTAGATAAGAAACGAACCTGAAAATCTTCTTTGACAACCTTATCATGAACAAAGTGGAAGTCAATTTTCATATGTTTGGTACGAGCATGAAAAATAGGATTTGCAGTGAGGTAGATTGCACCAATATTATCACACCAAAGGACTAGAGCATCACTTAGAAAAACATGAAACTCGTGGAAGAGAGATTGTAGCCAAGTGAGCTCAGCAATAACATTAGCAAGAGCTCGATATTCAGACTCCATACTAGAGCGAGCGACAGTGGATTGTTTTCGAGAACTCCTAGATACAATTTTGGCCCCTAAGAAGACAACATAACCACTGGTAGACTTAAGATAGTCAGGACAACCAGCCCAATCAGCATCAGAATAGGCTGTTAATGTCATATTAGAGGATTTGTTGATAATAATTCCATGAGATATGGTACCCTTTAAGTATGCATAATCCTTTTGACAGTAGACTAGTGATCAAGAGTCGGACTTTGCATAAACTGACACACCTTGTTGACTGCAAACTGTATGTCAAGGCAAGTCATAGTAGCATACTATAGAGCCCCCATAATACTTCTATATAATGTAGGATCGGCCATTAGCTCCCCCGAAAATTTGCCCAACTGGGTATAAGGAGAAAGAGAGTTGGTAACAGGGTTGCAATCACTCATGTTAGCTCTATGAACAAGATCAGTAATGTATTGTTGTTGACAACGATGCAAACCATTAGAGAATGGAGACACAGACATTCCAAGAAAATAATATAAGGGACCAAAATCTTTGATAGCAAACACAGAGGCAATAACAATCATAAATTTAGAAAATAACAACTCAGAACTTCCAGTAGCAATGATGTCATCTACATAGATTAAGATATAAAGTGTACCAGAAATACCATGATAAATGAAAAAAGAAGTGTCAATTTTAAATCCAACAAAACCAAATTCTAATAAGAAGGAACTAATGCGATCAAACAAAGCAAGAGGGGCCTATTTGAGAACATTTAAAGATCTGTGAAGACGACCAACATAATCAGGATGAAGAGAATCAGCAAACCCTGGTGGTTATTTCATGTAGACTGTTTCATTAAGAAAGCCATGTAAAAATGCATTTTGGATGTCTAGTTGGTGAATAGGACAAGAATGGGAGATAACAAGAGATAGAACAAGTCGAATAGTAGTGGGTTTGACAATAGGACTAAAAGTTTTATCGTAGTCAAGACCTTCTTGTTGATTGAACCCCTTAGCCACCAAGCAGGCTTTGTATCGTTCAATTGAACCATCACCCTTCCTTTTAATTCGAAACACCCACTTGCAACCAATAACATTAGTCTGAGGAAGAGGAGGGACAAGAGACCATGTTTCATTCTTTAGTAGGGCATTAAATTCATCATCTATAGTCGTTCACCAGTGAGGGTATTTGTGAAAAAAGTAAGCTCACATCATCTACAAAGAAGTAGGAATATTTCTAGAAATTCAACCAAAACCCTAGTAGCCACCACTTCATACTAAAATCTCAACAAGGCCTAGATGGCTTATATTTACAAATAAATTCTAAAAGTAAAGAGTTGTACTTGTATGTGTTGTGTTAACCATGGAACCCAAACTAAAACCAATCATTGACTTAGAATTTCAAATAGTAGGATCTGCTCTCATCATATTAGAAATTGTTTGTTTGATGATATAAATAGGGTATTGCCAAAAAATGGTAAATAGATAAACTTTCTTAAGTTAAAGAGTTTGTCTGCTAACATGACATCTACTTTTCCTATACTGGAAATTCCAATATTTTGAATGGAATTTTGGGGAAAACATAGAATAAATTTGTAGAATCTGCATATTATGATCTTTGCTTACTTTTGTTGTACATTAATACTACAAAAAATTCTTTCTTTTGGTTCCACATCCCTATCCCACTAACAAATTGGGTTCATCTTTTACAACCAAAAAAAAAAAGTTTGGCCAGTCATTTTGGATGTAGCTAATGAAATAGCTTTTTTTGCTACAATTTCTAATACTCCACCTATTTCATAAAGTATTTGACCCAATTTAATGACAGATGTCCAATATTTGAAAAATACCCTTAATTAAAAAGAAAATTATCAACCACTGCCATGAATTAACCCTAATATTGATGTCATTCCAAAAGAAATCAAAATATTAAGTTGACTCCTATTAGCTATAGAAGTACAAACGTGTCTATTGTTTTCTATTAAATTAAAAGTATCATTCATACAAACATGAAATCAATTTTACCAAAAAAAAAAAATCAATTTTCATGTTTAAAGTGTCCAACATTTTCTTTGTTTTAAATACAGAGGAAATACCAGTTAGAGATTGGTAAGGTAGCTCGGAAGTTTATTCTATATAGTTTTTAATCTATTCCTGCTTAACCCTAAGACTTTGAGGATGGTTTGAATCCACTGATTGCACTATTGTTTTAAGAAGATTGGTTGTGTATCTTAAAGTGATTTTAGTGGTTGTATTCTTGTATTATTAATTTTTTTTTAATACGTTTAGCAATATCAACTTCTCACTTTCTTTTATGTGAAAATTAGTTCTATACATTAATCACGTATATATTGACCTGAGTTTGTAAACTATTATGTTTACACCCTCTCCCCCTTCTTCCTTAATTTTTTTATTACAAATGTCACTAGGGCCTAATACTATTAGTTTTAAATGGAAAATAATATATTTATTCTTATCAAATCTGCTTACATATATAACTGAAGAAAATGTTAAAAAGACACTTAAAAATAATTAGGATATATAATGCCACATTCAAATTCCTTAAGTTTTTTTTATTTAATTTATTTCCTCCCAATTTATATAGAATTTTTTGCTGTACATTCTTATATGTGTGAACTTCAAGCACAATCCACCAAGGGCAGAAAATAAAAAGAAAGGGATAACACAACTTGCTCATTCTTCTAGACAAAGTTGTTCCTTTTTAGGTAGTTGAAACTTTCAAGGTTTTCCATGTCACTCAAATTATGTTTGAGTTGCAATAGTAATCCTCACCAAGGTTTGGCACACAAAAAATTCATAATCTCACCATGTACCAAGAGGTCTTGATCCTTTGTACTCTATTCTGCTGGGAGGATTTTCGGATCCCAGACTTGTTTCTCTGAATGAATTTCTTTGTTGTGTTTGGTAAAAAACAAAAAAAAAACAAAAAAAAAAAAAAAAAAAAAAAAAAAAAAAAAAAAAAAAAAAAAAAAAAAAAGAAAAAGAAAAGAAGAAGGGCATACATCTAAAAATAAATCCTAAAGTTAAATAGTTGTGGATGTATGTGTTATGTTGATCGTGAAACCAAACTAAATCCATTCATTGACTTAAAGTGGAATTTCAAACAGCAAGATAAGATATTAGAAATTGTTTGTCTGATAAAATAAATAGGATAAACAGAAAGAGGTGAAGAAAAGTATAATGTTTTCAATAAAAGTCTCAAAAGTTGAATTTAGTTAAATAGGGTGGAATAACGAATAGACAAGCTTTTTTAAGTTAAAGAGCTTAATTGCCTACCAATGTGACACCTACTTTTCCCACCCTATACCTTAAAAAATTTAACCATTTTGAATAAATTCTGTGGAAAAAATAGAAAGAGTTCTACAAACTCTGCGTTTTCCTTACTTTTGTAGAATCTACATTAATCCTACAAAATTTTTCTTTCAAATCTTGTTCTGAATGTTCTTATAATGTGACATTAATCCAAGGCATGGCCAAGAAAGGGTTTTTCATTCTCCGGGGTAATGGTTTTGTTTTATTTTTTGCCACAAATACGAGGACTGAAAGTTGAATCCTTCATCCCCTTCATCCATTCTTTACATCTTATAAGTTCAATTAATTCCTTGAGGCCTGCCCATCAAGCATACTATATATGTAGCTCAGTCGAGTCATGAAAACTAAGAGATGATGAACCTAAGCTTGTATCATTTGATGAGGAGGAGCTTGAAGTAGTTGTTGAAACTGAGGAAGAATAACTTAATACATTGGAAGACTTGATCAAGAAAGAGTGGAGAAATATTTCCTCAAGACCATTCATCAGATATATTTGAAAATTTTGCAAGTACCTCCAATGAAGTATGGTATATATAACTGAGAGAAGTAACACTTATAAATCAAGATATTCTTACATGTGAAAATTACAGTCGGATCTCATCTCTCATCTCTTAACGTCTAAGAAGATATCCCATCCTTGGAGCACCAAGAATTACCAAAGAAGCCAAACTGGAACCCATCTGAAAGAAGTTGAAGTTTCGAATCCCACTCCAAGTGTGTTATAAAAGGGAGAAACAGAATGTTCCAAACCGCCCAAACCAGTTCCGAATCCCTTTCCATGCGTGTTCTAAGAGATGGGGAAAAAGAAAACCTAAGCTTCCATGCAAACTGCTGAAATAAGTTCAGAATCCCGTTCCAAGCTTGCTATATAAAAGCGAAAAAAAAAAACAAATACAGAACCTTAACTTCTATTTATTTATTCTGACCTCCTTTATTCTCTCTTAGATCTCTCACAGAACCGCTCTCCCAACTCTACAAAACTCCAATAACCAAGTGCCCACTGTCGTTGCAGTGCATTTTCTTTCCATCTGACTTGGGTTCTCTTGTACCATCAAGGTAATAATGATTCTCTTTGATTACTACAGTGTTTTATTTTATATTCATACTTGATTACATGACTCACCTATCAAGCATCGGTAAGATGCATGAAACATAAGTTCGAAAGACATTATAAACAATTCACCATTTTCTATTTCTGGAAATGCTTGTTCTATAGTGTGATATGCAGTTGTATATATAAACTGAGCCATTGATGGAGCAAGAGCCATGAAAGTGAGAGTTGGCCTTTTGTTGTGGCCTTTGCCATGGTTTAGGAACCATCTTTCACCTTGGTGTCTGGGGGCCAACCCCTGCTTCTTCCCATGATCTATCTTAAATTCCCTCTCTTGGATGTTTATCCTTCTCTTATGTTCTTATGAGATTCTTAGCTCTGTCTGTGCGTGCTTCTATATGCGCTTGTGTTTTACTGATGAAATGAAATGATCAGCTTTCGCAATTCCTAGTCTAATTATAGCACTTATCATTAATCGCCTTGCATATGTGCAGGTGTCTATGTGTGTTCAAACCCTCTCCACCCAGGCAGCCCTTTATCTCATCTCCCCCACCCTCACATATGGCGTGCCTATGGTACACGGCCGGCAGGCCTATGTCAACCCAACTTTGAGGGTCAGAGGATAGGGGCATGGCTTGCATGGTTGGGGAGATCTAAATTCAACCTTCTAATCATCCACAAGTTACATTCAATTTTGAGACATAATCCCATGAGACAGTAGCTGCTAGTTGGTGTCAATATGAACCCGTGAAAATAATTGGGCCAAAGGATTGAACACAAGTGTTAATGATCCAAAAATAATAAAAAAAAGGGGGTGGGGAGAGGAGAGGAAGTTGTGGAGGGAGGGGAAATCAAGCCCGAAACCTCTTTGGACTTACTACTTCTATATAAGAGGCTTCCACAACTGTGCTAGAAACAATCTACAGCCATTTCACATCAAAGTACATACTTTTATATTGTTTGAGCATTGTTTTAGCATCTCAATCGCCATAGCTTTGTGGTTGATTGACTGTGTTTATTTTTGAATAGGAAATGAGTTGGTCGGAGAGTGATAAATTTTTTGTGAACTCAAAGTTAGAAGTCTTCACGGTAGATCTTTCTTCGGAATCATTAGAATTGACCCTAAGCAAAGATGTTATCTACAATGGGCCAAAGAGTGATGATTTCAAGAGGTTCTTGCGTTCTAAGAACCTTCGAGTGAATCGTCAAGGAAAAGCTATCGTACGTGTTCAAAAACGCGACAATGATGGTGAATTGCTTGAATGTCAATATGAAACCTTCATTCTAGAAAGGGTGTTTCCATTGGATTCCTATGGTTTTCAGACTGTGCCATTGCCAAAGCCACAAGCAGTGAATGAAGTGGCGACGAAGGATGACATGCTTAATGAGTTACAGTGCTGCTTAAACAATACCAAGGCTTACTTTGCGAATACCAAGGATGAACTGGTCAGTACCAAGGCAAAGTTGGAAAATACCAAGGCTGAATTAGCCAATACCCTGGCTGAATCAATGACACGAAATCTAAAAGAAGCCCAATTTCCTCCTTCTCGGGTATTAGGTGATCAAAACAACTTCTTTGAGTTCCTTCGTAGGATGAATCGAACATTCGTGAACAAGAACGGGAAATATCTCAAGTTTCATTTTACTGCTAAGAATTCCTGCAAACCTCGCCACGTCTTTTACAATTCAATTGGCTACCTTGACAAGGATCAAATCATGTCTGAGCCTTTTAAGTTGGTGCAGTTTGATTCAAATGAACATGGAATGATAATTGAAGAAGGAGAAGTTTCATTACCTAATGGAGAAGGACGTGAGCTTACATCCAAGGCCACCAGTAGGATTGTAAATGAAGGTTTGGGTCACGATTGTGCTTTCACCTTCAAAAATTTCTGTTTTATTGGAAAAATAACGGAAGTCTCAGGTACTTTCAGAAAGAATGCTCTAGTCACTGTGTTCTTTGAACAGAGCCAGCACGACGAGAATTGCTTTGTGGATGCTTTGGCAACAACTTTCTTTGTTTTGAATACAGAGAAAATACCAGTTTGGAAAACTGTCGATAACAAGGCCCCCAAAATTGATCGCTAAGGTTTGCAGTTTTTTCTATGTAACCCTACTTTTTATGCTGGTTTAGAGAAATTGACTGGCTCTTGTACATTGCATGTTTCTACTTCCCATAAGATATCATTTCATCAATGTGATTGTGTTCTGTTTGTTTTTTAATATCCCATTTTTTTCTTCTATTTATATTTATTGCATTGTTAACTAATTGAGAGAGGATGACTAGCTAACAAATGATTATTGTATACAAATGATTTATCATACTATTTTTAATTTTAAGAGATGATATCTAGAAAAAATGTTGGACTTAAACCCTACTCTCAAAATTTATATATGTAAATGAAATTTTTTTTTTTTTTTTTTCCTCCCTTAGACTTGCTATCCATTTATTCTTACACTGTTTCACATTCTGGTGCTCCCAAAATATTGAACTATTGCATCTCCTTTTCCGTTAACATTTTATGATGACCAAGTTATTATCCTTTTGTTTCATTCCATTAATCAATTGTATAATTGATTTATTTAGGAATAATTACTCTTATCACTCTATACTATAACGTAATTACTATCTTATCCTTTATGTTTGTTGAAATTAATAATCCAATTCTTCTAAATTTTTCTACAATTACTGTGGTATTTTTGTATTTTTTTTAAATCTCCAAAATAACCTCAATCCTTCTAAATTTTTCTACAATTACTGTGGTATTTTTTTATTGTATTTTTTTTAAATCTCCAAAATACACCTGCATTTATCTCTTTACTTATTTACCTTTTTGTCAAATTACAATATTACTCTTAGTTAATTATTGTAAAAAAAATTCATCTCAAATCCCTTTTTTTTTTACCAAAAAAGAAATCTTTTTTTTTTTTTTTTCCCCTTTGGAAGAAAATGGTTTACTTATTTATTTACCTTTGTTTTCCTCTCTTGAATCTCAACAAGAGAAAAAAGTGATTGAATAAAACTCAAAGAGAGAAACTAAAAATGAAAAAAGATCAATCTTTGTTTTCTGTCCCCTGAATCTCAATAAGGAAAGAAATGATTGAATAGAACTCAAAGAGAGAAACTAAAGATGAAAAAAACTCTGATATAACTCAAAGTTTGAAACTGAAGATCACGTAATATATTTTGCACTGAATCGTTGAGTTGACTCAGTTCCTTCTATCTGATTTTGTCTTTGAATCTAGAACCTTTTCCTAATCTATCTAATTTCTCACTAGTAATTCCGGATATGCAACCAAAAATAGAACACTTTTAGTCGATTCTCTACATTAGATTCCTTAAAACGACTCAAAAGAAACCACAATCATCTAAAGTAAATCGCGATCTATTTATGTTGCAGGTGCGAGAATAACCCTAAACTGAAGAACAGGAAGACAATTAAAAAAAAAAAAAAAAACCAACAAATGCAGTTCATGTAAACTCGACGAATAGCAACCGAGCCATTGACAAGAAACGCTCAAAACCAGCCTATATGACCAACTTCCCAATTTGACAAACCCAGATATCAATTTATAAAGGGCTTAGGAGCTGATACATTTGCGCTTTCGGCTCTTAGTTCGAACCAATGATGATCACGAGATAAATAAAACTGTGGTGAGTGGTGACTTTCGCCTTCTTCATCTCCCAATTGGTCTACTTCTTCAAGCACTCAGCAGTCGATCGATCATCAGAGATTTTGTTCCTTTTGCAGACTTGCCTTTAGCTTTGAGTGAAACATTGAAGACCATTGACCCTTCCCGGTGATAGCCACTTCAAAATATACAGAGAGCCAAGCATCCTTTCACCTTTAGTCAAGTTCTCATGTGCCGTTCTCCTTTTCTTTTCTTTTCTTTTTTTTTTCCGGCCCACGAAGTTAGTGAGTGATGTTTGAAAATAAGGGTTCATTTGGAATCCACTATGGTTTTTATAAATGAAGGCATGCAGTATCATCTTCTGAATTCTTAATTTTAAGACAAATTGCACCAGCATTTGAGAGTGGAGACCTTAAATTTGCTTTCCTTCTCAAATGGTTAGCACCACGTATTAGACTAGAAAAAAATAATCCACATGTCACCAAGTTTTACTTATTAAAACAAGAGCAAATTGCATTGGCACCCCAAAATGGAGGCCTTAAAGCACAGAGATCCCCAAATTGGATTTTCATTGCCCCAAATTGGATTTTCATTGGATATATTTGTCCAATTTATCACTAAAAACAACTAATTTTTTGAATGTTTGAAATGCTCAAAACCAATTTTGGAATGATATGATACATTATGGTGCTCAGATATAGGAAACAACAAATCCACTAGTGATTATATTTTTACACTAGGTGGAGCAGCTATTGTGTATAAATCTAAGAGATAGACTTACTTGCTCTAAACTCTATAGAATCAGAATTATATGCTCTAGCCTCAACAATAGATGAGATATAGTGGATAAGAGATTTGATCCTGAATATTCCATTGGTTAACTTGAAGGTAACCTCTTTGAGTTTGTTATGTGATAATCAAGCAATGACAATGATAGCCAATAACTCACTCTATAGTAGTAAGAGGAGACAAATTAAGCTAAAACAGGTCGTGCTGAATTATCTTATTGAACAAGGAGTGATCTCTTTGATTGATGTGTGATCAAGATAGAACATAGCAGATGTCTTTACAAAGGGATTGAAATACAAATCGAACATTCAAAATTGTGGGGGAAATGGGGTTAAAAACCATGTAGATAGATAGGATTTAATCAAATTCTATGTTATTTTGAATTGTTCGAATTTTATCTAACCATAGTTAACATTCATGACAATTTACATATTTCAGATAATTTGGCAGGATTGTGGAGTATACAGGTTCGTGAAATCATTCCACATTGATGATATAACAACATTTGTATAAAGCTTGATTACCTTATTATTCCAAACAAGGAATATGAAAATTATTAATGTGTTTCGATGATATTATTGTTATCTTTATATCATTTCACATTTGATGATATGTTTTTTATAGAAAGGCTTATCATTCCAAATTTGATGATATAACTAATAACTGTGTTGGACATGATAACTCTAACATTCCAAATAGAAAAATGGAATGGTTCATTGTAAAAGAAACCATTTAGATCTTGTTTTTTTATAGAAACTTGATGAGAATGCGAATGATTTTTCAGTCATCATGTGGGTTGTACTAAGTTCTTTTGATTGAACTAGATACTTATGCAAATGATTGAATTCATATATTTGAATTCATATTTTGATAAATTTCCAATAGATGGTAAAAATGGAGGAGCAAATCCAATCCTCTGGCTTAGTGGAAAGATTTACTTGACAAGTAAAATCAATCAAACCTGTCATGATGGATCTTGACAAGGATGATTCACTTTATCAATAAATCGTTCAATGATGCAAATAACAATTGTATAGTTCTTTGTGAGGATAAGTAATTCATTTCCAAGAAGAACTTCTAATTAGATTGGGTTTAGATTTGTTCTAAACTCATATTTTGATTTAAAGTGTTCTTTTGGATTTTATTGAATACTATCCCTTTTTTTTTTTTTTAAAAGTTATGAATGATTTTATATTGAGTTTGAACATTACATTTCTGAGACTAATGCTAGAGCCATATGTAGAACATAGGAGGAGATTATTGAAGTATCTAAGTCATGCTCATATATGGTTGAAGTATTTGAGTTAAACCCAATATATGTTCTAATATAGGCCATTGAATCAATTACGATCCAACGATGTAATGGACCTTTGTGGGAGAGTCCAACTAACCGTAGAATCTAGTGTTGGTCTATAAATACTAGCTGGAAGCAACGATCTGGGTATTCCAATCTAGATACTTATGGTGTAATGCTTTAAGCAACCTTGTATTTAAACCCTAATCCTAATAGATATTAGATTCAAACCTTCACGGATCTTAGTTGGCTCAACCAACTTCTTTGAGTTTCTCCTTAGGATGAATAAAACCTTTGTCAACAAACATGGAACATATCTCAAGTTTGATTAATTTTGGTGCTATTGCAATTAATGGACAAGCCCCAAGACCAAACTCCAATGGGTATCGTTCGATACGGTGATACGGATTTTGATTTCAATAATCCTTTTAAGCTTATGCAATTTGATACCAATTCTCCTAAACAAGAGCTTACACGACGAAAATATTTTATGGCATCCATAGGAACCAGTTCTTGGGATAAGAAAGACGGCTCTTGGGATTGTGAATGAGGCTCTAGATAATGCAGACAAGACTAACTAACCACTGCTGCTTCTACAACGATAATTATCATTTTATTGGGACAATTAAGAAGGTCTCTGGTACTTTTGTGACAATGCTTTGGTTAATGTCTTCTTAGTGCAATCTCAACATGGAGCGAATTGTTATGTTGATGCTCTCGCAACAACTTTCTTTGTTTTAAACGATCAAAAATAGAGCACTTGGATCAATCCTTCAAAGAGGGCTCCAGCATTTATTTGATTTGGTATGATGTTATCTTCATCAACCCTATCTTCTTATAGATAATTATATGTCATGTAAATCTTCTCTGTAGAGAGTCCTATGTTATGTAAAACTCAAACACTATACTGCAACTATTTCTATAAATAAAGTAAACGACTTACCTTGTGTAAATTATCCATTCAACCACATTATCACATTCGTCCATATGGTGCTAGAGCCAACAATCTAAACTCGAATTTTATTTTATTTTTCAAAACCACAAAACTCTATGATTCAGTGTTGGGTTTAGCAGGTTTGGCTCCCTTTCCTTTCACAAATCTCTCAAAATAGGTTGCAATCAAATTACGCAACACCAATTATCTTCCTTGGAAAGAACAATCAGAATCAATTTTTATAAGTCCCAATCTATGGGGCATCTCGATGACACTCTAACGACACCAACAACAACCATCACCACAGACAACAAAACTATTATCAATCCTGAATAATTATATGGCAAAAGCAAGATCATCTTGTTAGAGCAACATAAATGCCACCTTAATTGAATCATTGTCTTACCACATTCTTGGTTTTCAAGCTTGCAAGGATGTGTAGGATGCCATTGCTACTCTCTTATAATAGCAGTCCACACCTAATGTATGAAGGAGAAGTGTAAGAAGAGCACAAGTTTCCAAGAAAAACGACTACACAGAGACCAGTTTATTAGATCTCACTATATGTTGGACACGGTCGACCTAACAATTATGTCCCCACTAAATTTGATCGAAGGATCCACTCCCTAGAGGGAAGAGGATCGACCTCAGGACGGATACCATGTGAGATTACAAGAATGAGAATGAAACCTCTCAGCAAGACTTAGATTATTATTAGGTATTTACAGATACAACAGAATACATAAGATAAAAGACATAAATACCCTGAATAAATAAGATAAAAGACATAAATACAAGGGTATTTATGTAATATCACTAACACTCCCAAACAGATTTTTTCTTTTTCTTTTTTTTTTTGGTGGGGGGAGGGGTTGAAATTATAAAGTATTGATAAGTAAACATTGAGATTCCATTGATGGAGTCACAGAAATATCATGGGATTTGGGTTGGCTTCTTCATCGATTGCTCTGCAATTAAGAAAGATTTTTTTATGATTAATTTACTAATTGGAGTTCTAAGAGAACTGGGTAAAGCACAAGTAATTGTGAAGTTGTGAATCCCATTCCAAACGTCTAATACAAAAGTGAAGCAAACGAAATGTTCCAAACTGCTCAAACCAGTTGACGTCCAGTTCCAAGCTTGTTATCAAGGTAAAACACCGATTCCAACCCTTAATTGCCTCTCAGCTCCTTCGGTTTCTTCATCTCTTCTGACATCTCTCCACTGAACTACTATCCTGGCGCTCTCCTCTCTCTCTCCGAGTTACCAACTGGTTCTCCCTCTTGCTCTCTCTCTTGCTCTTTCTGCTCAATTAACTCGTTTATTTGAGGTAATAATTAATGATTGTAATATGAACTCTGTTATCTGCTATTCAGGAGGATAAAACAATACTATATATTAAGTTCAAAAAGGCACAAAGCGTGTGTGGGACCCTGAGGAAGGGTGGAATGAGGCACCATGAGGTAAGGGTGGAATGAGGCACCATGAGTAAAGGAGGCCCCAGACCTGGAAGGAGGCCCCAGACTGGTATGAGGCCTCATGACATTGGCATGGGCAAAGGCTGATCATGGGATGAGGTGGGCTAACTTGAATGGTGGAATTACTCAAATCTAACTCTTGACCATTTCTCATTTCAACCATGACCACATGGCCATACCATGAATGGGGGTTAAGATCTTTGAATGGGTTAAAGCCTATTCATTCCAAAGAAGTGAATATGAGAGTTACCCCAAGAGTGGGGAGGTTAGGTAAGGGGTTTATTCACATAGTGGAGGAGGGACAAACCATGATTCTCCATAGTGGATAATTGATTCTCCCCTGTGGGGAGGGTGGTTTGGGCCATATAAACCCAACCCTCCTGCATAGGGGCAATGTGACCTCCTCACTCACAATTTGTTTTACAAAGTTCACTCTGAGTTGCTAAGATGGCCTAGCTGGCTCCTGAAGGGACAGAAGAACACCCATCTCAGTTGGAGGTGCTATCTGGAGGGGCGGGCGAAGAACCCGGAGTAGGGGCATCAATACCAAAGACAGCACAAGGTGGACCAACCCACAATCGTGGCGTCGGTTGCTACTTCAAGCTCTTCAAATTTGCTAAAGCGATCTTCATCTCTCAATTGTATTGCGATTTCATCTTTGTATGTTTGAAGAATTTGTAATACAATTACCCCCAACAATTTGCTTTTTCACTTGTCATTTTGTTTAGTATAGTGATCTCCTATCTAATAATGCTAGTGGTATCTTGTATCAAATTTAATATCTAGAATCTGCATAATTTTGTTTTTTGAATATTTCAAAGACTAGGAAATGTTACATTAGAAGCAGTAGAAACATTTCCTAATTCTTGAAATATTCCAAATGTGTTATAAAAGGGAGAAACAGAATGTTCCAAACTGCCCAAACCAGTTCCGAATCCCTTTCCATGCGTGTTCTAAGAGGAGGAGAAAAGAAAACTTAAGCTTCCATGCAAGCTGTTAAAATAAGTCCAGAATCCCGTTCCAAGCTTGCCATGTAAAAGCGAAAAAGAAAACCAAATACAGAACCTTAAACTTGTATTTATTCTAGCTAACCTCCTTTATGTTCTCTTCTTAGATCTCTCACAGAACTGCTCTCCCAACACTGAAGGCTCTCTTCCCAGCCAACTCCAACGAACAAGTGCCCACGGTCGTCGCGTTACATTTTCTTTCCATCGGACTTGGGTTCTCTTGTTTCTTCAAGGTAATAATGATCGTCTCTTTGATTGCTACAATGCTGTATTGCTTGGTTAAAATGACTCACCTATCAAGAATTCGTAAGATGCATGAAACATAAGTTCTAGACATTTTAAACCATTCACCGTTTCCTATTTCTGGAAATGCTTGTCCTATGGTGTGCAGTTGTACATATAAACTGAGCCATTGATGGAAATAGAGCCATGAAAGTAAGAGTTGGCCCTTGGTTGTGGCCTTTGCCATGGTATGGAAGCTATCTTTCACCTTGGTCTCCGGGGCCAGGAACCCTACTTCTTTCATGCACTGCCAGTCTGTTTGCCTTAAATTCCCTCTCTCGTCCCCCTTGATAGAGGAGTGTCCTACCCGGGTAGGGATCAACGATCTGAGTTCGTCCTTCTAATCATCCACAGATTACGTATCCAATGCAACAGTAGCTGCTAGTTGGGGTCAATATGGATCCACGGAAAATAGTCAGGCCAAAAGACTTAACACACATGTTAACCCAAAAGGAAAAAGAGAGCGGGGAAGATCAAACCCAACACCTTACTATCTCTACATAAGAGGCTGCCACAACTATGCTAGAAGCATGTCTACAGTCATTTCCTCTTCTTTTTTTTTGGTCCTTTTATTAATGCAAAAGTAGAATAAAATGGGGGAGGGAGAGATTGCAGTTACACAATACGTTAACAAGAACTCAAAGTAGAATCCTCAATCAGACTCCACACCCAGCTACTGATGTGATAATCCTCACATTCAATCCCACCGAAAGCGAGGCCTACCACCAGAATCCCTTTCTAATTCTTGTTGAATCTGGATGGCCTACCTATCTATAGGAAGCGACAACAGCTCCTTCACTTCAGAGGATGCCAAGAAGTCTGCAACTCATTAACCTCAAGCACACAATGCGTAACCTTCCATTCAATACCCTGCACATAGGACCGAAGGCTTCTCCAACATTGCATGATATACTGATGCGGATCAATTATACTTATGGATCCGACTAAGCCTCCTCTCGTATCCGGGACGATGAGTCCTGCAAGAAAGGTTAGATGCGGGCCAGCTTGTGTGCCGGGCAGCCGCCTCCGATGGCAAAGTCAGATAATGAACAGAGTGAGGTCTCGTGCAAAAGCTACACCAGATTATACTCAGAGTGTATTGGATTGCTTACCAAGGAGATGCGTCCCCTATCTTATAATGATTAACTTACCTTATGTGTTTTTGGTAAGTCCGCCCGACAAGAGCCATCGTATCTCCTAGGATTATGCCTTTCTGTTATTAGTTTCAGCACGATAGCCGGTGGAGTTGACTTTCTCAACAGGGAGAGACTGCCTTATTTGTTGAGCGTGATGTGCGCTTTGGCCAACACAATCGGTCATGTCCCGATTGTCTATAGAGCCCCACTCGGGCATAGCCCGTTGATATAGGAAGAGGGTCCAGATGAGATGACCCGGCTGGATTTCTTCATTAGTCCGGGTTACACCCGGTCATCCGGGTTATACCTGGCTGGGCCGGGTTATACCCGCTTAGGTATAAGCTTCCCGTATCACATACCATGGTAACACCCCTTTCTGTACAAGGCAAACCACCATCTCTGAGTCACATACAACCCACAGCTTACACACACCCATACGCTTAGCATGGAATAGACCAGTGATGAAGCCCTTGAATCCTGCTCTGAGTTCGTTTTAACCCCAAGAAAACACCAGAACGAACGCCAAGTTAACATTTGCATCAAGAAAGACACGCCCCCACCTGCATTGCCTGGATTTCCAAGGGAACTGCCGTCGATGTTCTCCCATTTCACTTCAATATACATACTTTCATAGTTTCACTTCTGAGTTCGACATGTCAATCTCATAGCTTTGTGCTTGATTGACTATGTTTTATTATTTTTGAATAGGAAATGAGTTGGTCGGCGAGTGATAAATTTTTTGTGAACTCAAAGTTAGAAGTCTTCACAGTAGATCTTTCTTCGGAATCATTAGAATTGACTCAAAGCAAAGATGTTATCTACAATGGGCCAAAGAGTGATGATTTCAAGAGGTTCTTGCGTTCTAAGAACCTTCGAGTGAATCGTCAAGGAAAAGCTATCGTACGTGTTGAAAAACGCGACGATGACGGTGGATTGCTTGAAGGTCAATATGAGGCCTTCATTCTAGAAAGGGTGTTTCCATTGGATTCCTATGGTTTTCAGAATGTGCCATTGCCAAAGCCACGAGCAGTGCATGAATTGCAGTGCCTCTTGGACAATACTAATGCTGAAATGGCAAAACACAATAATGAACTTCATGAATTGCAAAGCCTCCTGGACAATTCCAAAGTTGAATTAGAGAACAAGAATGATGCACTTGATGAATTGCAGAACCTCCTAGACAACACCAATGCTGAATTGACAAAGAAGAATGATTCACTTGGAGAATTGCAAGGCCTCTTGGACAATACCAAGACTGAGTTGGCAAACAAGGTTGATGCACTGTTTGAATTAAAGAAACAAAGGATTGATCAAGAGTGGAATCCAGAACAATTCCGATTGACTCTTGTTGCAATTACGAACTCGATGAAGAGAGTCTTTGCTCACTTCGGTCTAGAACCACCAGCAAGTGGAGATCCAGAATCTGTGCTGAAGTTTCTCGAGAAGTTAATGGCCTCATCCTCCGCCAGGAATTTGAGATGTTAAATGATCAGAACCTTCACAAAGAATTCGATACCGCTTTCTTAGTAGCTTCAAATGGGATATTGGCCTCAATTGCAACTATATTTGAAAAGCGAACAGGTTTAAGAATTGGCATTGAAACAACGGTGAGTAGCAGCACCACAAGAACTCGAGCCCATCTCATTGAGAATCTATTGGCATTAAGAAGCTTCATGGTGGATTCCCACTTCTTCATTGATGGAAGTGTTATGGTCAGGGATTTTCGTCTAATAAATGAAGATGAACTCCCAGCTATCTTCCGGGATTCTGCGACAGATGTGGCTGAGCTCAAGCAGAAAGATAAGGGTGCAAAATCAATTGACAATATTGATGGAAAATCCATCTTTTATGGGTATTTCAACATTCCAAAAGTGGGCATGTTCAAGGGTATTTTGACGAGAATTCATGTGACCCTGCCAGATGAGATCATGGTGAAACTTCGTGTTGGAGGACAACAAAACCTTATTAGTGATAAAAGGTTTTGGTTTGTCAATGCCAATGGAGCAGGTATATTTCAAACGGAGGAGGAGGAGCGCATAAATTTGGAAGATATCAAATTCAAACCTTCTCGGATCTTAGGTGTCTCAACCAACTTCTTTGAGTTTCTCCTTAGGATGAACAGAACCTATGTCAACAGACATGGAACCTATCTCAAGTTCGATTTTGGTGCTGTGGCGATTGATGAAGAAGTCCCAAGATCAACTCCAATGGGTATGGTTCAATACCGTGATAAGGATTTTGATTTCAATAATCCTTTTAAGTTGGTGCAGTTTGATACCAATTCTCCTGAACAAGAGATCACACGACGACAATATTTTATGCGATCGTTAGGAAGCAGGTCTTCGGATCAGAAAGATGGCTCTTGGATTGTGAATGAGGCTCTGGATAATGCAGACAAGACTAACCGCTGCTGCTTCTACAACGATAATTATCGTTTTATTGGAACAATTAAGAAAGTCTCTGGTACTTTTCGTAACAATGCTTTGGTCAGTGTCTTCTTCGAGCAATCTCAACATGGAGCGAATTGTTATGTTGATGCTCTTGCAACATCCTTCTTTGTTTTAAACGATAAAAAAGAAAGCACTTGGATCAATGATTCAAAGAGGGCTCCGGCATTTATTTGATTTGGTGTAATAAAAGTCTACATCCAAAATTATCTTCATCAACCCTATCTTCTTATAAGGAATTCTAAATTGTAATATGTAACAAGGGCATTTTGGTCTTTCTACAGGTTTTAGGATAGACTATGTCTTATGTTTTTTAGTTGAGGGGCAAGTGGGTAGTTTCATTCCATTCTATTTCATTGTATGTAATAGGGGTTTGGGGTTTACGGTTTCAGATGGATTAAATCACTCTCTCTCCTCTCTTTCTCTCATTCTCGGTTCTCTGGTGTTCTTGTTCATCCGGTGCGCAAGAAGCTTCAATTGGATGTTGTTCCTTTGATCTTTGGCTGTGCAATTGACTCTTGTGAAGGTGGATAAACAGCTACTGCTGTTGGAGCGTGAAGGTACCTCTGTGTTGCTTTCGGTTGTGCGCTCGAAGGAGGATTGAAGCTAGGTTTCATCTGTGGTTTCAGGTGTGGTTGTTCCTAGTCTTGGTTATTATCTTTCTTGTCCTTTGTATAGAGTTTTGTCACTGATCTTAGGGCTGTAATCCTTATCTGTTATTCGATGATTACATGAGCTTGGTGAGTGCTCAACTCATCCTTGGACGTAGGTCTCTGACCAAACCAAGTAAAACCCTGTGTCTTGCACTGATTTCTTTCTTCTCTTCCTTTCTTTGTTAATCCGCTGCATATTAGGTTAGATTTCCTTAACATAAGCTATGTAAACCTTCTTGTAGTGAGTCGTACGTTATGTAAAAAGTCTGTACTGCAACTATTTTTATAAATAAAGTAAATGACTTACGTTGTGTAAATCATCCATTCAACTAGGGGTGCAAGGTTGGCCCTAGCGGCCCTGACCCGCCCTAAGCCCGCCCTAAGCCCGAATAGGGCTTGGGCTAAAGATTTTGGCCCTAAGGGCGGGTTAGGGCCAAAATATTCCGGCCCTGAACTAGGGCCAAGGGTGGGCTTGGGATTACTCTCTAGCCCGCCTAGCCCATCCCAGTCCGTCCCTGATTCTAGCCCTGATTTTGACCCTGATCTTGGCCCGATTTTGGCCCTGATTCTGGCCCTGATTTTAGCCCTAATTTTGGCCCTGATTCTGGCCCTGATTTTGACCCTGATCTTGGCCCTGATCCTGGTCCTGATATTGGCCCTAATCTTGGCTTTGATTTAGGCCCATGATTTTGACTCTGATTTGAGTCTGGACCCTCCACCCATATGGAGAGGAATTAATTATAATCCACATGGGTGAATATTTGACACATGTCAAATTTTAAAAACATGATCATGTTTTGTAAAAAATTAATAAAAATAAATTATATATTCATTACCAATGTAGTAAGCATCAGCCTAATGCTGGCCCGATCCTGACCCTAATTTTGGCTCTAGTCTCAATGTTAATTTGACCCTGATCATGCATTAGATTTTTACCATAATCTTCACATTAACATTGATATAACTATAAGTCTCGTCTTTGACCTTCAGTCATTTTGATCATATTAAACTATGAGTTCACTTTTTATATTATTTTTAAGATAATTTTTATTTTTCGAACTAAGTCATTTTTAGTTCCAAAAAATCATTGATTTTTTTTTTTTGGGACTAAGGCGAGATAATATATTATAAATAATAAAAGCTAGTATATAGAGAATTAATATCTAACAAATCTAGACCCCAACTTCTCAGCATGAATATTGATATCTTTCTTTTGCCTCCAATGTGATATTTCAGAAGAAGGGGGAACAAAATATTAAAGATAGATAGCTATGTTTGTAACTAAAATATAATTTTCTTTAACTACGAAAAAAATACCAATATTAAATTATGGTTGATTTACTTGTTAACAAAGTTTTGAATTTTTTTTTTTTTTTTTTTTTTTTGAATACAGATATCAATGGAAGGGGTTTTCAATTTCTATCACCAAAGTAATGGGAGAGGTTTTCAATTTCCATCATCAAAGCAATGAGAGACTTTCAGAGATCAATATAGAATTATGAAGTATGAATTTATTTATGTTTAAAGCAATATTTTTTTTTTTTTTTTCGTCCAAAAGTAAGCTTATATAAAGCTCTCCAGCTGAAAATCCCTGGAGGCAAAAAAAGAGTTTTTTAACATGAAATACGGGGGGCAATTCCACCAAATTCTAGAGATATTAAAATGTCTAGCCCCACGAGCAATGAAATCTGCATAAGTGTTGTTGGACCTACTAATAAAAGTAAAAAACACAGACTCAAAAGACATCCTAAGCTTCAAAATCTCCTCAACAAGACAACAACATGTTGAATCAATATGTTGATTATTTCATTATTTTTATGAACTTGAATCATTTATATTTCTATGAATTTTATTTTTAGTTTACTTATGATACTTTTATTTTTATTATTATTATATTTTTTTTTATGAATTTACATTTGGTATTTTAGGTCCAAGATTAAGGCTTGGGCCAAAATGTTAACATTGAGATTCCATTGATGGAGTCACAGAAATATCATGGTATTTGGGTTGGCTTCTTCATCGAATGCCCTGCAATCAAGAAAGAATTTTCTATATTGGAGTTCTGAGAGAACTTGGTAAAGCACAAAGTAATTGTGAAGTTGTGAATCCCATTCCAAACGCCTAACTCAGAAGTGAAGCAAACAAAATGTTCCAAACTGTTCGAACCAGTTCACATCCAGTTCCAAGCTTGTTATCGAGGTTTAACACCGATTCCAACGCTTAATTGCCTCTCACTTCTTTCGGTTTCTTCATCTCTTCTGACATCTCTCCACAGAACTACTCTCCTGGCGCTCTCTCTCTCCGAGTTACCTACTGCTTCTCTCTCTTGCTGTCTCTGCTCAATTAGCTCGTTTATTTGAGGTAATAATTAATGATTGTAATATGAACTCTGTTTATGTGCTATTCATTTGCTTTTTCACTTGTCATTTTGTTTAGTATAGTGATCTCCTATCTAAGGTATGTTAGAATAATGAAAATACAAAGAGTAATTATTTTGTCTGTTTGTTTAGTATAGTAAGTTTCTACTTTTAAGTATGAAAACTTCCCTTTCATTTTCTTAAAACAGTTCTGCAACCAAATGGGCGATAATGGTTTCTGGTTCCCAACTTCCAACTACTCTTTTTAACGGTTTATGATGTGTTTGTCAAGCCTAACAAAAGAATAAAGCTAGTGGTATCTTGTATCAAATTCTACATCTAGAATCTGCATAATTTTGTTTTTTGAATATTTCAGGGACTAGGAAATGTTACATTATAAGCATTAGAAACATTTCCTAATTCTTGAAATATTCCAAATGTGTTATAAAAGGGAGAAACACAATGTTCCAAACTGCCCAAACCAGTTCCGAATCCCTTTCCATGCGTGTTCTAAAGAGGGGGGAGGGGAAGAAACCTGGGTTCTCTTGTTTCTTCAAGGTAATAATGATCGTCTCTTTGATTACTACAATGCTGTAGTTTATGTTCATGCTTGGTTAAATGACTCAACTATCAAGAATTCGTAAGATGCATGAAACATAAGTTCTAAAGACATTATAAACCATTCAACATTTCCTATTTCTGGAAATGCTTGTCCTATGGTGTATATGCAGTTTACATATAAACTAAGCCATTGATGGAGCAACAAAGCCATGAAAGTAAGAGTTCGCCCTTGGTTGTGGCCTTTGCCATGGTGTGGGAGCCATCTTTCACCTTGGTCTCTGGGGGCCAGGAACCCTGCTTCTTTCATGCACTGCCAGTCTGTTTACCTTAAATTCCCTCTCTTGGATGTTTATTCTTCTCTTCTGTTCTTATGGGATTCATAGCTATGTCTGTGTGTGCTTTTTTGTGCTCGTGTTTTGTACTTATGAAATGAAATGATCAGATTACACAATTAAACCCCGTCTAATTATAGCATATACCATTAATCGTCCTGCATATGTTTGTGTTTATGAGTGTTCAAGCCCTCTCTCATCCCCCCTGATAGAGGGGTGTCCTGCCCAGGTGACGATTGAGGATCTAATCATCCACAACACAAGTAACGTACAATTTTGAGACACAATCCCATGCAACAGTAGCTGCTAGTTGGGGTCAATATGGATCCATGGAAATAGTGGGGCCAAAGGACGGAACACACATATTAACCCAAAAGGAAAATGAGGGAATTGTGGGGAATAGACCTGAAACCTTCTTGGACTTACTACCTTTATATAAGAGGCTCCTTTTGTTTTTTGGCCAAATATAAGAGGCTCCACAACTATGCTAGAAGAATATCTACAGCCATTTCCCTTTTTTTATTTTTTTGCTAACAAAGGTCATTTTATTGATGAAAAAGTAGAATAAAATGGGGGGAGGGAGAGATTACAGTTACACGTACTGACATACATTAACAAGAAGTCAAAGTAGAGTCCTCAAGACTCCAGACCCAGCTATTGATATGATAATCCACACAATCCCATCGAAAGCAAGGCCCACCACCAGGATCCCCCTCCGACTCTCGTTGAATCTATATGGACCACCTATCCATAGGGAGCGACAACATGCATCTCCTTCACTGCAAAGGATGACAAGAAGCTTGCGACTCATTATCCTCGAGCACACAATGCGTTACCTTCCATTCAATTCCCTGCACATATGACTGAAGGCTTCTCCAACGTTGCATGATACACCATGGTAACACCCCTTTCTGTACAAGGCAAACCACTATCTCTAAGCCACATTCAACCCGTCAGCTTACACCCACCCATACACTTAGCACAGAATAGACCAGTGATGAAGGCCTTGAATTCTGCTTCTAAGTTCATTTTAACCCCAAGGGAACACCTGAATGAACTCCAGCTTAGCATTCGCATCACGAAGAAACCCCCAGCCCCTGCATTGCCCGGGTTTCCAAGGGAATTGCCGTCGACATTCAGCCATTTCATTTCACTATACATACTTTCTAGTGTTTAAGCATTGTTTTGAGCATCTCAATCCCTAGCTTTGTGGTTGATTGACTATGTTTATTTTTGAATAGGAAATGAGTTGGTCGGCGAGTGATAAATTTTTTGTGAACTCAAAGTTAGAAGTCTTCATGGTAGATCTTTTCTCGGAATCATTAGAATTGACCCAAAGCGAAGATGTTATCTACGATGGGCCAAAGAGTGATGATTTCAAGAGGTTCTTGCGTTCTAAGAACCTTCGAGTGAATCGTCAAGGAAAAGCTATCGTACGTGTTGAAAAACGCGACGATGACGGTGGATTGCTTGAAGGTCAATATGAGACCTTCATTCTAGAAAGGGTGTTTCCATTGGATTCCTATGGTTTCCAGAATGTGCCATTGCCAAAGCCACAAGCGGTGAATGAATTGCAGTGCCTCTTGGACAATACTAATGCTGAAATGGCAAAACAGAATGATGAACTACATGAATTGCAAAGCCTCCTGGACAATTCCAAAGTTGAATTAGGGAAAAAGAATGACGCACTTGATGAATTGCAGAACCGCCTAGACAACACCAATGCTGAATTGACAAAGAAGAATGATTCACTTGGAGAATTGCAAAGCCTCTTGGACAGTACCAAGAGTGAGTTAGCAAAGAAGGTTGATGAACTGTTCGAATTAAAGAAACAAAGGATTGATCAAGAGTGGAATCCAGAACAATTCCGATTGACTCTTGTTGCAATTACGAACTCGATGAAGAGAGTCTTTGTTCACTTAGGTCTAGAACCACCAGCAAGTGGAGATCCCGAATCTGTGCTGAAGTTTCTCGAGAAGTTAAATGACCTCATCCTCCGCCAGGAATTTGAGATGTTAAATGACCAGAACCTTCACAAAGAATTCGATACTACTTTCTTAGTAGCTGCAAATGGGATGTTGGCCTCAATTGCAACTATATTTGAAAAACGAACAGGTTTAAGAATTGGTATTGAAACAACAGTGAGTAGCAGCACCACACGAACTCGAGCCCATCTCATTGAGAATCTATTGGCATTAAGAAGCTTCATGGTGGATTCCCACTTCTTCATCGATGGAAGTGTTATGGTCAGGGATTTTCATCTAATAAATGAAGATGAACTCATAGCTATCTTTCGGGATTCTGCGACAGATGTGGCTGAGCTCAAGCAGAAAGATATGGGAGCAAAATCAATTGAGAATATTGATGCAAAATCCATCTTTTATGGGTATTTCAACATTCCAAAAGTGGGGATGTTCAAGGGTATTTTGACGAGAATTCATGTGACCCTGCCAGACGAGATCATGGTGAAACTTCGTGTTGGAGGACAACAAAACCTTATTAGTGATAAAAGGTTTTGGTTTGTCAATGCCAATGGAGCAGGTATATTTCAAACGGAGGAGGAGGAGCGCATAAATTTGGAAGATATCAAATTCAAACCTTCTCGGATCTTAGGTGTCTCAACCAACTTCTTTGAGTTTCTCCTTAGGATGAACAGAACCTATGTCAACAGACATGGAACCTATCTCAAGTTCGATTTTGGTGCTGTGGCGATTAATGAAGAAGTCCCAAGATCAACTCCAATGGGTATGGTTCAATACCGTGATAAGGATTTTCAATTCTTGGATCCTTTTAAGTCGGTGCAGTTTGATGCAAAATCTCCTGAACAAGAGATTACACGACGAGAATATTTTATGCCATCCTGTTCAACCTTTTCGTCGAATTGGAAAGTCGGCTCTTGGATTGTGAATGAGGCACTGAATAACGCAGACAAGACTAACCACTGCTGCTTCCTCAACAGTTATTATTATTTTATTGGAACGATTAAGAAAGTCTCAGGTACTTTTCGTGACAATGCTTTGGTCAGTGTCTTCTTCGAGCAATCTCAACATGGTGCGAATTGTTATGTTGATGCTCTCGCAACAACTTTCTTTGTTTTAAATGATCAAAAACGATTGACTTGGATCAATCCCTCAAAGAGGGCTCCAGCATTTATCTGATTTGGTGTAATAGAAGTCTAAATCCAAATTTATCTTCATCAACCCTAACTTCTTATAAAGAATTAATTCTAAGTTATGTAAACCTTCTTGTTCGTGCGTTATGTAAAAAGTTTGTACTGCAACTATTTCTACAAATAAAGTAAACGACTTACGTTGGGTAAATCATCCATTCAACCACATTATCACATTTGTCCATATGGTGCTAGAGCCAACAATTTAAACTCTAAATTTATTTTTTTATTCAAAACCTCAAAACTCTATGATTCAGTGCCGGCTTCAGTAGGTTTGGCTACCTTACGGGTTCACAAATCTCTCAAATTTGGTTGCAATCAAATTACGCAGCACCAATTATCTTTGTAGGAAACAACAATCAAAATCAATTTTTATGAGTCCCAATCTATGGGGCATCTCAATATATGACATTCTAATGACACCATCAACAACCATCACCATAGACAACAAAACTATTATCAGTCCTGAATAATTACACCGCGAAAGCAAGATCACTTTTTTAGAGCCTATATAAATGCAACCTTAATTAAATCATTGTCTTAACACATTCTTGGTTTTCAAACTGGCAAGGATGTGTAGGATGCCATTGCTACTCTCTTTCAATAGCAGTCAACTCCTAATATATGTTGGAGAAATGTGAGAGGAACACAGGTTTCTTTGAAAAACGATTGCACAGAGGCCGGTCTATTGAATCTCACCATATGTTTGACACGATTGACCTAACAATTTTGTCCCTGCTTATTTGGTCAAAAGATCCAATCCATTGAGGGAAGAGGATCAATCTCAGACGGATACCATGTGAGATTACAAGAATGAGAATGAAACCTCTCAGCGAGACTTAGATTATTATTAGGTATTTACAAATAAAACAGAATACATAAGATAAAAGACATAAATAAATACAAGGGTATTTATGTAATATCACTAACACTCCCAAACAGATTTTTTTTCTTTTTTTTTTTTTTTTTTTTTTTTTTTCTTTTTTTGGGGGGGGGGGTGTTGAAATTAGAAGTTATTGATGAGTAGCTGAGAATGTAAACATTGAGATTCCATTGATGGAGTCACAGAAATATCGATCATGGCATTTTGGTTGGCTTCTTCATCTATTGCTTTGCAATTAAGAAAGAATTTTCTATGACCCCTTTTATTAATTGAGTTCTGTAAGAACTGGGTAAAGCACAAAGTAATTATGAAGTTGTAAATCCCATTCCAAACGTCTTACACATAAGTGAAGCAAACAAAATGTTCCAAACTGTTCAAACTAGTTCACATCCAGTTCCAAGCTTGTTATCAAGGTAAAACACCGATTCCAACCCTTAATTGCCTCTCACCTCCTTCGGTTTCTTCATCTCTTCTGACATCTCTCCACAGAACTACTCTCCTGGCGCTCTCTCTCTCTCTCTCTCTCTCTCTGGGTTACCTACTGCTGCTCTCTCTTGCTCTCTCCGGTTGATTACCTCGTTTATTTGAGGCAATAATTAATGATTGTAATATGAACTCTGTTATCTGCTATTCATTTGCTTTTTCACTTGTCATTTTGTTTAATATAGTGATCTCCTATCTAAGGTACGTTAGAATTATGAATATACAAAGAGTAATTATTTTGTCAGTTTGTTTAGTATAGTAAGTTTCTGCTTTTAAGTATAAAACTTCCCTTAATTTCATTTCCTTAAACTTTTCTGCAACCAAAGGACCATAATGGTTTCCGTTTCCCAACTTCCAATACATATAAAACTATTCTTTTTAACGGTTTATGATGTGTTTGTCAATTCTAACAAAAGAATAATGCTATTGGTATCTTGTTAATATTTAGAATCTGCATAAATTTCTTTTTAGAACATTTCAAGAATTAGGAAATGTTACATTAGAAGCATAATTAATTTTTGAGCAAATTGTTCAGCACCTCAAAACAGAGGCCTTTAAACCATAACATTTCACTGTCTCTTTGAAAAACAAAGCTCAAATCCTAAACTTGAAATTTCATTAGACATATCAATCCAATACATCACAAAATGCTATTAAATATTGTTTTTCTTTTCTTTTCTTTTTTTTTTTTTTTTTTTTTTTCAAAAGAAATCTCAAAGCCCCCCTTAAATTATGTGAGATTAGATAAATACCTTATGAAAAGAAAAGGAAAATAAAGATATTGGGGTGAAAAGAAAATCGTGAAAAGTTATTGAAGAATGAGTATAATAGAGAAGGATAGATGAGGCCTTTTCATCCCATATATAAAAATATAATGGTAGTCTTCGCAATCATATATCTAACCATTCTAACCGAATTAGAGACACGTGCTTTTCAAGGATAAAATAAATATATATATATATATATATATATATATATATATATATATATATATATATATATATATATATATATATATATATATATATATATATATATATATATATATATATATATATATATATATATATATATATATATATATATATATATATATATATATCATTTAGGAAATTTGTGTGTATTATTGTATTGAAGTAGAGTCCTCAATCAAACTCCACACCCAACTACTGATACGATAATCCTCACGTTTAATTCCACCGAAAGCGACGCCTACCACCAGAATCCCTTTCTAATTCTTGTTGAATCTGGATGGCCCACCTTTCTATAGGAAGCGACAACATCTCCTTCACTGTAAAGGATGCCAAGAAGTCTGCTGCTCATTAACCTCAAGCACACAATGCGTAACCTTCCATTCAATACCCTACACATAGGACCGAAGGCTTCTCCAACATTGCATGACATACCATGGTAACACCCCTTTTTGTACAAGGCAAACCACCATCCGTGTGGATAGGTTTACCATATCCATTGTGTTTTACTAGCTTTGTAGTTGCTACAATCAGTATTCGAAGGGTTTATTGGGCTCGACCCATCCCTTAGATTTTATTTTTCTTCTTATGTTTGGTATTTGTGTCTGTATTTTCTTTCAAGGTTATGAATGAAATGTTGAACTTTTGGCCCAAAAAAAACCCACCATCCGTGAGTCACATTCAACCCACAGCTTACACACACCCATACACTTAGCATAGAATAGACCAATGATGAAGGCCTCGAATTCTACTTATGAATTCGTTTTAATCCCAAGAAAACACCTGAATGAACACGAGCTTAACATTTGCATCAAGAAAGACACGCCCCCACCTGCATTGCCTGGGTTTCCAAGGGAACTGCAGTCGACATTCACCCATTTCCCTTCAATATACCTATTTTTCATAGTTTTTAAGCATTGTTTTGAGCATCTCAATCACATAGCTTTATGGTTGATTAACTATGTTTCATTATTTTTTAATAGGAAATGAGTTGGTCGGCGAGTGATAAATTTTTTGTGAACTCAAAGTTAGAAGTCTTCTTCGCAGCAGATCTTTTTTCAGAATCATTAGAATTGACCCAAAGAGTCACATATTTTTTGGTCGGCTAGGTTTTTTAATTTAAGATTTTAGCAACTTTGGTAGTTATTTTAGTAGAAAATCTAAAAAAAGAATCATATATTACGGGTAAAAAATTTATAAAAATATAAAAAAATAAATCTAAATAAGTAACTTAATCGGATAATTTTATCAGACGGATAATAATCGGTAAGAAAGGGATATACCATATCCACATACTATTAGTAATCAGACGGATTCGGATACCCCTAAACGGATGCGGATGCGGATGCGAATTCGGAAGCGAATTTCGGTTATCCATTACACTTATAATCAGAATACATAAGATAAAAGACATAATTACAAGAGAATACATAAGAAAAAAAACATAAATTCAAGGGTATTTATGTAATATCACTAACACTCCCAAACTTCCTTTTTTTTTTTTTTTGTTGGAAGGGAGGATTGAAATTAGAAATTATTGATGAGTAGCTGAAAATGTAAACATTGAGATTCCATTGACGGAGTCACAGAAATATCATGGTATTTGGGTTGGCTTCTTCATCGAATGCCCTGCAATCAAGAAAGAATTTTCTATATTGGAGTTCTGAGAGAACTGGGTAAAGCACAAAGTAATTGTGAAGTTGTGAATCCCATTCCAAACGCCTAACTCAGAAGTGAAGCAAACAAAATGTTCCAAACTGTTCAAACCAGTTCACATCCAGTTCCAAGCTTGTTATCAAGGTTAAACACCGATTCCAACGCTTAATTGCCTCTCACTTCTTTCGGTTTCTTCATCTCTTCTGACATCTCTCCACAGAACTACTCTCCTGGCGCTCTCTCTCTCCGAGTTACCTACTGCTTCTCTCTCTTGCTGTCTCTGCTCAATTAGCTCGTTTATTTGAGGTAATAATTAATGATTGTAATATGAACTCTGTTTATGTGCTATTCATTTGCTTTTTCACTTGTCATTTTGTTTTGGTATAGTGATCTCCTATCTAAGGTATGTTAGAATAATGAAAATACAAAGAGTAATTATTTTGTCTGTTTGTTTAGTATAGTAAGTTTTTACTTTTAAGTATGAAAACTTCCCTTTCATTTTCTTAAAACAGTTCTGCAACCAAATGGGCGATAATGGTTTCTGGTTCCCAACTTCCAACTACTCTTTTTAACGGTTTATGATGTGTTTGTCAACCCTAACAAAAGAATAAAGCTAGTGGTATCTTGTATCAAATTCTACATCTAGAATCTGCATAATTTTGTTTTTTGAATATTTCAGGGACTAGGAAATGTTACATTATAAGCATTAGAAACATTTCCTAATTCTTGAAATATTCCAAATGTGTTATAAAAGGGAGAAACACAATGTTCCAAACTGCCCAAACCAGTTCCGAATCCCTTTCCATGCGTGTTCTAAAGAGGGGGGAGGGGAAGAAACCTGGGTTTTCTTGTTTCTTCAAGGTAATAATGATCGTCTCTTTGATTACTACAATGCTGTAGTTTATGTTCATGCTTGGTTAAATGACTCAACTATCAAGAAATTCGTAAGATGCATGAAACATAAGTTCTAAAGACATTATAAACCATTCAACATTTCCTATTTCTGGAAATGCTTGTCCTATGGTGTATATGCAGTTGTACATATAAACTAAGCCATTGATGGAGCAACAAAGCCATGAAAGTAAGAGTTCGCCCTTGGTTGTGGCCTTTGCCATGGTGTGGGAGCCATCTTTCACCTTGGTCTCTGGGGGCCAGGAACCCTGCTTCTTTCATGCACTGCCAATCTGTTTGCCTTAAATTCCCTCTCTTGGATGTTTATTCTTCTCTTCTGTTCTTATGGGATTCATAGCTATGTCTGTGTGAGCTTTTTTGTGCTCGTGTTTTGTACTCATGAAATGAAATGATCAGATTACACAAGTAAACCCCGTCTAATTATAGCATATACCATTAATCATCCTGCATATGTTTGTGTTTATGAGTGTTCAAACCCTCTCTCATCCCCCCTGATAGAGGGGTGTCCTGCCCGGGTGAGGATATCTAATCATCCACAAGTAACGTACAATTTTGAGACACAATCCCATGCAACAGTAGCTGCTAGTTGGAGTCAATATGGAATCCGGATCTTCTCCCCGTCGGGGGAGCACAGAGTGCTCCCCATGGCTTCCTTACCACAAATACAAGTGGGTCCCACTGGTGAAAAAATAAACTTTTTTTTTATTTTTTTCAAAAAATGTTTTTCACCGTGGGCCCCACTGATATTTGTGATCAGGAAGCATAGGGCTCCCCGTCGGGGGAGCTGATCCGGACTCGTCAATATGGATCCATAGAAATAGTGGGGCCAAAGGACGGAACACACATATTAACCCAAAAGGAAAAAAGAGGGAATTGTGGGGAATAGACCTGAAACCTTTTTGGACTAACTATCTCTATATAAGAGGCTCCTTTTTTTTTTTTAAGCCAAATATAAAAGGCTCCACAACCATGCTAGAAGAATATCTACAGCCATTTCCCTTTTTTTCTTTTTCTTTTTCTTTTTCTTTTTCTTTTTCTTTTTCTTTTCTTCTTTTTTTTTTTTTTTTTTTTTTTTTTTTAACAAAGGTCATTTTATTGATGAAAAAGTAGAATAAAATGGGGGAGGGAGAGATTACAATTACACGTACTGACATACATTAATAAGAAGTCAAAGTAGAGTCCTCAAGACTCCAGACCTAGCTATTGATATGATAATCCACACACTCAATCCCATCGAAAGTGAGGCCCACCACCAGAATCCCTTTCCGACTCTCGTTGAATATATATGGGGGCCACCTATCTATAGGGAGCGACAACATGCATCTCCTTCACTACAAAGGATGACAAGAAGCCTGCAACTCATTATCCTTGAGCACACAATGTGTTACCTTCCATTCAATACCCTGCACATAAGACCGAAGGCTTCTCCAACGTTGCAGGATACACCATGGTAACTCCCCTTTCTGTACAAGGCAAACCACTATCTATGAGTCACATTCAACCCCACAGCTTACACACACCCATACGCTTAGCATGGAATAGACTAGTGATGAAGGCCTTGAATTCTGCTTCTAAGTTCATTTTAACCCCAAGGGAACACCTGAATGAACTCCAGCTTAGCATTCGCATCACGAAGAAACCCCCCACACCTGCATTGCCCGGGTTTCCAAGGGAATTGTCGTCGACATTCAGCCATTTCATTTCACTATACATACTTTCATAGTGTTTTAAGCATTGTTTTGAGCATCTCAATCCCATAGCTTTGTGGTTGATTGACTATGTTTATTTTTGAATAGGAAATGAGTTGGTCGGCAAGTGATAAATTTTTTGTGAACTCAAAGTTAGAAGTCTTCATGGTAGATCTTTTCTCGGAATCATTAGAATTGACCCAAAGCGAAGATGTTATCTACGATGGGCCAAAGAGTGATGATTTCAAGAGGTTCTTGCGTTCTAAGAACCTTCGAGTGAATCGTCAAGGAAAAGCTATCGTACGTGTTGAAAAACGCGACGATGATGGTGGGTTGCTTGAAGGTCAATATGAGACCTTCATTCTAGAAAGGGTGTTTCCATTGGATTCCTATGGTTTTCAGAATGTGCCATTGCCAAAGCCACAAGCGGTGAATGAATTGCAGTGCCTCTTGGACAATTCTAATGCTGAAATGGCAAAACAGAATGATGAACTACATGAATTGCAAAGCCTCCTGGACAATTCCAAAGTTGAATTAGAGAAAAAGAATGACGCACTTGATGAATTGCAGAACCGCCTAGACAACACCAATGCTGAATTGACAAAGAAGAATGATTCACTTGGAGAATTGCAAAACCTCTTGGACAGTACCAAGAGTGAGTTGGCAAAGAAGGTTGATGAACTGTTCGAATTAAAGAAACAAAGGATTGATCAAGAGTGGAATCCGGAACAATTCCGATTGACTCTTGTTGCAATTACAAACTCGATGAAGAGAGTCTTTGTTCACTTCGGTCTAGAACCACCAGCAAGTGGAGATCCCGAATCTGTGCTGAAGTTTCTCGAGAAGTTAAATGACCTCATCCTCCGCCAGGAATTTGAGATGTTAAATGATCGGAACCTTCACAAAGAGTTCGATACTGCTTTCTTAGTAGCTGCAAATGGAACATTGGCCTCAATTGCAACTACATTTGAAAAGCGAACAGGTTTAAGAATTGGCATTGAAACAACGGTGAGTAGCAGCACCACAAGATCTCGAGCCCATCTCATTGAGAATCTATTGGCATTAAGAAGCTTCATGGTGGATTCCCACTTCTTCATTGATGGAAGTGTTATGGTCAGGGATTTTCGTCTAATAAATGAAGATGAACTCCCAGCTATCTTTCGGGATTCGGCGACAGATGTGGCTGAGCTCAAGCTGAAAGATATGGGTGCAAAATCAATTGAGAATATTGATGGAAAATCCATCTTTTATGGGTATTTCAACATTCCAAAAGTGGGCATGTTCAAGGGTATTTTGACAAGAATTCATGTGAACCTGCCAGATGAGATCATGGTGAAACTTCGTGTTGGAGGACAACAAAACCTTATTAGTGATAAAAGGTTTTGGTTTGTCAATGCCAATGGAGCAGGTATATTTCAAAAGGAGGAGGAGCCCATAAATTTGGAAGATATCAGATTCAAACCTTCTCGGACCTTAGGTGACTCAACCAACTTCTTTGAGTTTCTCCTTAGGATGAACAGAACCTTTGTCAACAGACATAGAACATATCTCAAGTTCGATTTTGGTGTTGGGGTGATTGGACAAGTTCCAAGACCAGCTCCAATGGGTATCATTCAATACCGTGATAAGGATTTTGATTTCAATAATCCTTTTAAGTTGGTGCAGTTTGATACCAATTCTCTTGAACAAGAGATCACAAAACGACAATTTTATATGCGATCGTTAGGAAGCAAGTTCTTCGGATAAGAAAGATGGCTCTTGGATTGTGAATGAGGCTGTGGATAATGCAGACAAGACTAACCACTGCTGCTTCTACAACGATAATTATAGTTTTATTGGAACAATTAAGAAAGTCTCTGGTACTTTTCGTGACAATGCTTTGGTCAGTGTCTTCTTCGAGCAATCTCAACATGGAGCGAATTGTTATGTTGATGCTCTCGCAACAACTTTCTTTGTTTTAAACGATCAAAAACAAAGCACTTGGATCAATCCCTCAAAGAGGGCTCCAGCATTTATTTGATTTGGTGTGATACAAGTCTACGTCCAAAATTATATTCATCAACCCTATCTTCTTATGCAGAATTATATGTTAGGTAAACCTTCTCTGTAGAAGTAAAACTCAAACACTGTACTGCAACTATTTCTTTAAATAAAGTAAACTACTTACCTTGTGTAAATCATCCATTCAACCACATTATCACATTCGTCCATATGGTGCTACAGCCAACAATCTAAACTCCAATTTTCTTTTTTTTTTTTGCCAAAACCACAAAACTCAAAAATTCAGTGCCGGCTTTGGCAGTTTTGGCTCCCTTTCCTTTCACATATCTCTCAAATTTGGTTGCAATCAAATTACCCAGCACCAAATATCTTCCTTGGAAAAAACAATCAGAATCAATTTTTATAAGCCCCAATCTATGGGGGCATCTCAATTACATCTAATGACGCCAACAACAACCATCACCACAGACAACAAAACTATTATATATCAATCCTGAATAATTATTACATGGCGAAAGCAAGATTATCTTTTCAGAGCCTACATAAACACTGCCTTAACGAAATCACTGTCTTACTACATTCTTGGTTTTCAAACTAGCAAAGATGTGTAGAATGTCATTGCTATTCTCTTTCAATAGCAGTCCACTCCTAATCCTAATGTATGATGGAAGAATGTGAGAAGAGCACAGGTCTTTATGAAAAGCGATTGCACAAAGGCCATGCCAGTCTATTAGATCTCACTATATGTTCGACACAATCGACCTAACAATTTTGTCCCTGCTATATCTGGTCAAAATATCCACTCCCTCGAGGAGAGAGGATCAACCTCACGATGGAAACTATATGAGATTATAGGAACGAGAAGGAAACCTCCCAACGAGACTTAGATTATTACTAGGTATTTACAGATACAACAGAATACATAAAGATAAACGACAATATCACTAACACTCCCAAACAGATTTTTTTCCTTTTTTTCTTTTTTGGGGTTGAAATTAGAAATTATTGATGAGTAGCTGAAAATGTAAACATTGAGATTCCATTGATGGAGTAACATAAATATCATGGCATTTTGGTTGGCTTCTTCATCGATTGCTTTGCAATTAAGAAAGAATTTTCTATGACCCCTTCTGTTAATTGGAGTTCTATCAGAATTGGGTAAAGCACAAAGTAATTGTGAAGTTGGAATCCCATTCCAAAAGTCTTACACAAAAGTGAAGTAAACGAAATGTTCCAAACTGCTCAAACCAATTCACATCCAGTTCCAAGCTTGTTATCGAGGTAACACCAATTCCAACCCTTATTTGCCTCTCACCTCCTTCGTTTTCTTCATCTCTTCTGACATCTCTCCACAGAACTACTTTCCTGTCTCTCTCTCTCTCTCTCTCTCTCTCTCTCTCTCTGAGTTACCTACTGCTGCTCTCTCTTGCTCTCTCCGGTTGATTAGCTTGTTTATTTGAGGTAATAATTAATGGTTGTAATATGAACTCTGTTATCTGCTATTCATTTGCTTTTTCACTTGTCATTTTGTTTAGTATGGTGATCTCCTATCTAAGGTACGTTAGAATTATGAATATACAAAGAGTAATTATTTTGTCAGTTTGTTTGGTATATAGTAAGGTTCTGCTTTTAAGTATGAAACTTCCCTTTCATTTCCTTAAAACTCTTCTGCAACCAAACGGGACCATAATGGTTTCCGTTTCCCAACTTCCACTACATATAAAACTACTCTTTTTAACGGTTTATGATGTGTTTGTCAATTCTAATAAAAGAATAATGCTAGTGGTATCTTGTTAATATTTAGAATCTGCAGATTTCTTTTTCTTTTTTTTCGGTGATTTCAAGAATTAGGAAATGTTACATTAAAAGCATAATTAATTTTGAGCAAATTGCCCGACAGAGACCTTTAATTGTTAACATTTTACTTTCTCTTTGAAATACAAAGATCACACCCTAAACTTGAAATTTCATTAGACACATCAGTCCAATACATCACAAAATGCCTTCCACACATTTTATTTGAAAGTACATTGTTTTACACTTAAACGCCTTTAAACAATGTTTTATTTTTTTCTTTTTTTTTTTTAACAAAAAGATTCTTTGTATTTTAAAAAAATTACATTTGCAAAGCATTGACACCTGCCTTCTTTCTTGCACCTGATATTTCTAAAATATCATCTTCAAAATAATTTTAAAATAAGAAAGGATTTTCATTATCTTAATCTCATCCCTTTCTGATTTCTTGTTTGTGTTTATTTTGTAATAGGAAATGAGTTGGTCATCAAGTGATAATTATTTTGTGAGCTCAAAGCTAGAGGTTTTCACAGTAGACCTCTCTTCTGATCCATTAGAAATGACTCTGAGTAAAGATGTTGTTTATGATGGACCAACGGATGACGATTTTAGAAGGCTCTTGCGTATCAAGAACCTTCGAGTAAACCGCCAAGGAAAGGCCATTATACGCATCCAAAAGCGTGATGATGATGGTGAACTCCTTGAAGGTCAATATGATACCCTCGTTCTGGAAATGGTGGTCCAGTTGGGTCCTTTCGGTTTCCAGAATGTTCCTTTGCCGAAGCCACAAGTGGTGAATGAACTCGAAAGCCTCCTAGATGATACAAAGGCGGAGTTGGCGAAGAAAAATGATGAACTAACTGAAATGGAAACCCTCTTAGACAACACCAAGGCTGAGAAGAATGAAGAACTCAACGAATTGCGAAGTCTCCTAGACAATAGCAAGGCCGAGTTGGAGCAAAAGAAGGATGAGCTCAGTGAATCACAAAGCCTAGTTGACAGTACCAAAGCTGAATTGGCAAAGAATAACGATGAGCTCAATGAATTCAAGCAACAGAAGATTGAGGAAGAAAGGAATGCTGAACAGTTCCGATTGACTATGGTTGACATCACAAACTCGATAAAGAGAGTCTTTGTCAACTTTGATCTTGAAGCACCTGCTAATGGAGATCCAAAATCTGTGTTGGAGTTTCTCGAGGTGTTACGTCGTCTGATATTCCACAAAGAATTCAAGACGTTACATGATCTGAACAACCTGCACAGTGAATTGGATTCCACTTTCTTAGTAGCTGCAAATGGGGTATTGGCCTCCATTGCAAGAGCTTTTGAGGAGCGCAGTGGATTTGGCATCGACATGGAAACAAATAGTCCGAGTTCTCGAGCCCGTCTCATCGAGAATCTCCTCACCTTAAGAAGTTTCTTGGTGGATTCTCACTTCTTTATTGATGGCGGTGTTATTGTCAAGGATTTCCATCTGATGAATGAGGATGACCTCCCAGTTTTCTTTCGGGATTCTACAACAGATTTGGCTGAGCTAAAGCAGCGAGAGAAGGGTGCAAAATCACTAGATAACATCGATGAGAAGTCCATCTTGTATGGTTATTTCAACATTCCTGTGGCTGGTATGTTTAAGGGTGTTTTGACAAGAGTTCATGTCAACTTGCCAGATGAGATCATGGTGAAACTTCGAGTCAGTGGAAGACATAAGCTCAACAATAAAAGGTTTTGGTTTGTTCATGCAAATGGGTCTGCTATATTTGAAGAGGAACCTCAAAGAATTCTTGAATCACTAACAGAGAATCTGGAACTCGTCAAATTTGCTCCTTTTCGGGTTTTAGGTGAAAGGAACAACTTCTTTGAGTTCCTCCGAAGGATGAATCGAACATTTGTTAACAAGAAGGGAACATATTTCAAGTTTGAGTTTGTTGCTGCTAATTTCACACAACCTCGATATGTGTTCTACAATTCAGTTGGGTATCTTGATAAGGATCTTATAATGGCTGATCCTTTCAAGGTGGTGCAATATGATATGAACACTCGAGCAACAGATATTGAACATCGACGAGTTCAATTACCCAGTGGAGAGGGACGTACACTTCAACCCAATACCAGCAATTGGATCGTAAATGGAGCTCTGGGTAACGATTGTGCTTTCACATTCAAAGATATTTGTTTTGTTGGGAAAATAACCAAAGTCTCAGATACTTTCAGAGAGAATGCTCTGGTTAGTGTGTTCTTTGAACAAACCTCATATGGGGAGAATTGTTACGTGGATGCTTTGGCAACAACATTCTTTGTTTTAAATACAGAGGAAATACCAGTTTGGAAAACTACAGGTAAAGTGGCTCCCAAGTTTATTCCTTAGGGTTTTTAGTTTATTCCTGTGTAACCCTAATCTTTGAGGTTGGTTTGAATGGACTGGTTGCACTTTGTATTAAGAAGATTGGTTTGTAAATAATAAAAATAGAAAATATTTGTTCTCATTGAATTTTCGTATAACTGAAGAAAATATTAGAAAAATATCTAAAAGTAACTAGAAAATATACAATGCCAAATACTAAATTTTCTAATTTTTCAATTCAATGTATTTTCCCTCTTGTGCATAAAAAATTTTTGCTGTATTTCTTATATGTGCGAACTTCAAATGCAATTCACCAAGAGCAGAAGGGGCAAGAAGAAAGAAATAACACCAGGAGTTCATTCTTCTAGATGAAGTTTTCAATCTTTAAGGTTTTAATTGAAATTCTTCAACATTTTCACAAGTAATTCAAATTATGGTTGAGGTGCAATAGTACGAAAATCTCACCAAGGGCCTAGATGGCTTACATTTATAAATAAATACTAAAAATAAAGAGTTGTAGATGTGCGTGTTACGTGATCGTGGAACCAAACTAGATCCTATTGTTTAGTTAAGGAGGAATTTCAAATAGTAGGATCTGGTCTCATCATAGATGAGATGGTTTGTTTGATGAAATAAATAGAATAGACAAAAGGTGGTGAGAAAAATATAATAGTTCTAATGAAGGGCCAAAAGGTTGACTTTAGTTAGCTAAGTTGGAACAATGAGCAGTTAAAAAGCTTTTTGCCCACCCTATGCCTAAAAAAATATCCCACCATTTTGAATGAAATTTTGTGGAAAACATAGAACAATTTTATAAAATCTACATACCCTACAAATTTCTTTGTTTTGGTTCCACATCCTTATCCTACATTAACAAATTGGGTTCATATAATTACCAAAAAAAAAAAAAAAAAATTGGGTTCATATTGGCATTTTCGGCACAGCTATTGAAATAGCTTTTTTTGCTACAATTTCTCATATTCCGCAAAATTCATAATGTGTTCAACCATGTTTAATGACAAATACCCAATATTCAAGAGATCCTCGCAATTAAATAAAAAATTATGACCAAAATGTCCAAGAGTTACCTACTGATGCGTCCAAAATCTGTCTAACCCCCCGTGCTTGATGATGACCTGCAAAACAATCGTCAGATGTGGCCCGACCGTGGGGGGGTCGGGAGTCCACCTCCAAAGGCTAAGTCAGTTGATGAACTGATCACAAAGGTTCTGCTTGAGTACAGAGCAGAAGTACGAATACGAATATTGGGAATACGATTCAGTTACATTTCTTGTGCGTAGGTCATGTCTTATATAATGTTTACCTTCTAATCTCCTTCGTTTGATTTATTTAAGCCTTCTTCGGGTGACCGTCCGATCTTAACGGTTAAATCCGTTGGTGGGGTAGTAAATAACTTCCCTTGTTAGCACAATCATAGAGCGGCAGTTATCCGAGTAAGCATGATCGTTTGCTCCCGTAAGTGCCGTTAACCGTCTCCTTAACGAGTCGTCCACTCAGAGAATTGCGGAATCGAGCGTGCTTGTTGACTGAGTCAGATTTCTTCCTCAGCAAGCTATCTTTAATCCCGGCCCGTTCGGATGCAAGTCGATCCGTTACTACCCAACCGGGGTCGAGGGTCGAACTACGGGCAGACCCGGTTCGACAATGATTTTCTCCGTATCACCCACAATATCAATCTCATCCCAAAAGAAGTCAAAATATCAAAATGACTCCCTATCTACAAAAAAACATTTCTGCAGAGATAAAAAAAAAGCACCTCCAATAATGCGAAAACTTTATCATAACCCTTTAATTAATAAAATCAATTGTATGAACATAAAATCAACTTGGTAAAAGATTGATCAAGAAATCACTGAAATAATGTTACTTGATTTTATGATTAGTATTATTTACATTTCCATTAACTTAATTTAAAAGGGTAAATAGTAAATACTCACATCATTTGACAGGTACCATGTCTTTCTTTAAAAAAATAATCTTATCCACTTGTAGGGTTGTAACAGATATTTTGACTCTTTTGGGATGGGTTGATATTAAGAATTTCTCAATAAACTCTATCAACCCAAATCGGTCCAAGTCTACTCTAAGCCCCATGGAGATCCTAACTCTTTTGATCTCCTATCGTACTAAGTAACCAATCCACAACTACACTCAAATCTTGGAGTTTAAGAAAACGCCCTGCCATCTGATAATTAAAGAAAATGACCCTTTGTTTTTCCTTCTAATTTCATTGGTGGCTCGCAATTCTAGATTTGCATCTTATCGAGTTCACAGATCTAGCAAAACTTCGAAGAAAAGATTCCAGTGCTTCCATAATATTTTACTCTTAACTAACTTCACCAAGTTCTAAAGAAGAAAAGGTAGGGGCTGAAGTTCTATAATAAAAGGTGTTATAAATTAGGGGGATCCACTTCTTATCATATCATACGGAGGTTCTGGAATATCTTTGATAATATATGAAGTGCCTGTGTAAATGAGTCCAAAAACAACCCAGTGGGATCCAAAATAGAGTTCGCTCTTTGTTTCCTTTTCTTGTCTGAAGATATTTCCCTGATTGTTATAATATGCAATGAAGCTGAACCAGTTTGCTGCTTCTACTAGATAGACATTCCCAAACAAAGATAAGAATGATGGACTGGACTCGCAATACCATCCATCTAAAACGAACGGGAATGATCCTAAAACATGTGGGTTGAAGCTCAGCTTGTTAGCTGCTCAAAGCAGAAACCATTCACCTATACAAGGAATATGCTATCTAAACATGAAAGATTGGGATTTGAAGAGGAGAGATTCATATTCAGTGGCTAAAGTTCAAATGTAAGTTATGACTTTCCTTCCTTCCCACTCTGTAGAACCCTGTTCAGATGGAAAGTCTCTCCTTGATCACCATTCACTGATCTTCTCTCATAGCAACAAGCACTCAGCTGCCTCAGCAACCTTTCAAGATATGACTGTAAAAAGTTGTCTGTCTGTTTCATTCCAGGATTCGTTGATAATACCGTTGAGTTGAGTGCATCTGCCACAAGTTCTCTCTGGCATATGTCAAGGAGATACGCGACAGGCGATTTCATGGGTTCTTCATACGCCAACAAAGCAATGCAGTCCTGGAAAAGAAATCGCAGTTGACGGTTAAAACTAAATTTGCTACAAAGTATGAAAGACCTGAATTTTCAAGCAATTATGATTTGGGATAATATCCAGGATACGCGGCACAATATATTATAGAGAATTTACACAGGTCTAGAACTGAAAAACTGATAGATAGCCACTCAAAAACTAGTTGGAAACAAGAACATAATATTTTCCCAATCTGGTCTTCAAGCCACTACCAACCACAAAATTCGGGATTTAGGGTATAGCTTTATGGGTCACATACTGACCCACTATGATAGTGGGCCATTGTTTTGGACTTCTCCATTTTAGTCCCAGCTATCCAAACATCGACCTCAATGTTCATTTGAATGTAAGCATTCAGACAATGCAGTCAATAGTTACAAAATCTTACACAATGAGAACAACATCAAGAGTACCTCAAGTAGATACGGTAACTGTGTAATCCCAAAAAACCTCGCCAGCTCATCTCTACCATATTTCACAGCATTCTCAAGGTCCCCAACCTGAATATGAACCAGAAGACATAGTTCCAATATTATCAACTACTATTCATTCCAGCATATACCTAATGGGTACAACTAATGGGTATTGTTAAGAAAACACCAAGAAATCACAAATAGAAACAGAACAAAAAGTAAATAACAGAGGTTTAACGTGGTTCATACACCAAATCGGTATGTCGTGTCTACGAGTGAAGAAGAATTTCCACTTTGAAAGAGAAAATAATGGAAATCTCTTAACCAATCGCCAAAAAAGCGATACAACGACCCTCACCCAAAACCCAAAGGCAAAAATCAAAAAGCTCACAACGACCTAACAGGAAAACACAGGGCACATATTTGTAGGTTTTAATCGGGTAATTGGTCACCTTATCGGGTCAGGTTGTACTACACAGCAAACCCCCCCCCCCCCCCCATAAATCAAGACCAGTGATGAGCTGTGAGATTGGGCCACTGCTTTCATCACAGTTTTCATGGAACAGGGTCATTCAGGTCGCCCACCAAAATATGTCAATGCAGGTCCATCTTCAAAGTTAGGTACAAGAATATGGGTCACACATAACACTATAACAAGAACATACCCACCAAAATGGATAACTTATATGGAAATAGTGACCTACAAGTTGCAGGCGTTAAGTGTGGGTATATGTCTAGCAGAGGATCCATCACAGAATTTCATTTTTCGATACGACGACTCTTAAGGACTCAGCTATATGTATCACCAAGCAGGCATGGATCCAGACACAACTTTCATAATCGTCTTCATCTTGGCAATGTGGGTGATTAATCCCAAGGACACAATACACAGCTGAGTTCGATACAAGCCTACCCAAATATCAACACCAACGACGAAGACTTGTCCCAACAAAATGGGGTTGGCAGCAACATAGATCATTTGTATGCCTTTCAATCAGTCACAAGGATATCAATAATACCAAATACAAAAATTACAAAGAAGCAGTGCCAAATCTGTAATTTATGTCAAGTATCAACAAGGGAGTGGTTTTCTTGTAATGAACCAGACCTTCAAAAACTCACTCAAGAAGACAGAAGAATGGATGGAATAGGAATTATAATCAACAAGAGGCAAACATGGACTAAGTGATAAAGAGTCGAATTAGAAACAAAGAATCGAGGTAAATGTTGACATCAACAGACAACTTGAAAAAGAAAAGATATTTAATCAAACCAAAGCAAACGTACTAGTAATAATTGCAATAGTCACAGATCATTTACACTAAATAGATATTCTCTTTCAAGTAAAATATACAAAGAGAAGATATTTACCCGTACAAGTTCAATATATTTCTGACAGTGAAGAAGGAAACAAATAGTGGACGATTCACTCTGCAGAAAACAAATATTTTATAAACGTGACCACCTCAGAAATATCACTGAACCAGATAAATATAATCAACACAACGATACAGACTAAAAAAAAAGTAAAACACAATCCTGTGAAGAAAATAAATCAGTGTAAGGGTAAAACAAAACCATTTAAGGAGAAAACTACTGCAGCTATAATAGAACACAGACCAGCCTCAATCGTTTGGAAGCTTACAAAAAATTAGGAATTCAATCAACATGAACGAATAATTGGTACACAAATGTGAAACAGGCATACATAGCATCAAATGATAAGAATGTCATAAGAGGGAAATGGAAGGAATAGCTGAAAATGATTAAAAAAAATTTTAGAAAGGTTGAGATAAACTAAAATACAAAGTCCAGTTGACAGTCAACACAATCAAGCTAAGGTCTTTTGCTTTTTTGGTTCACATGAGCATCCAGACCTTAGGTCCAACTATTCACACGGGTCCATGGTGACTCATGAATGCATGAGCCAGGTCAAAATGAGAACCACCCAACTTTCACCGAAAGCAGTGAAAAGCACCAAAGACATCCTTATAAGTGACCCCAACGGTATGCGGAGTCGAGCTCAGACCTCACACTTCCTTAGGTGAAGATCCATTGCCAACTTGACTGAGGTTAATAATATAGAACTACGAAAAACCAAAACGTTGTCATTATTTGATGTAGAACCTGCTTCTACCCCCTGTTAGGAAACTCTAATGCCTAGGTATGGCCATGTAGCACAATCACATCAACAATTTGACATGGTCAGGACCAGGGGTACTCTATGTCCCCCTATCCCCATTTGATTCCTTTCTGAAAAGATGTTCTCTTTACAAGTCTATATATTTGGATTCTATGAAATCCTTTGGAGTTTGTAGCCTTAAAACTCTCAGATTGACAGAAGAAGAAGAAACGCCCTAATGTATTTCCGACCATCTATTTCTCCTAAGAAAACCCAATGATTCCTGAAGAAACTAATCCACCTCCGTCCAGCCTCCTCTCCCCTGACCTCTTCCAGTTCCCAACCTCCACCCACCCCCTCCCCTGCTCCATCTCCCTGGTCCTCTCTATTTTCCAGCCCCTAAACCTTCTTCACCCTCATACCATGACCTCTACTTCATCTTCCCCCCCCCCAGTCTCTTTCAATTTTTGATGGTTCCTCTGCTCACACCCTTTGCCCTTACTCTGCTCCAGAACCCAGCATTCTGAAGTGGTCCTATGCCTTAGTTGGCTGATTCCTTGGAATCCCCGACCCTTCCCCATCATGAAATCTTCCCTTACCAAGCAATGAATGGTTCCCGGCAACCTTGAGATTCTCAGCTCGATAACGATGTGTTTCTCTTCACTATTGCTGTTAAGGACCTGGCACTGGAGAGTGCTTCATGGCTTATAGGCAACCACCTCATCCTCCTGTGTCAATGGGAGATATCTTCGCAGCTCCATAGGGTCGACCTTAGCCCCCTTCCCCTATGGATGCTCCCCTCTAGAATTCTAGGACACCAGCTACCTCAGCCGTAGCTTCAGCCACTGGCCAGCCCCTGAGATCAGTTTCTCATACCAAGAAGATGGGCCACTTTTCCTCCCAAGCATCTATCTCGAATGATCACAGTGGACAACAATGGCCTCTCACCTGATCAGCTTGCAAAGTACCATTGGATCCCCCTGTTCTTGCAGAAAAATCTTCGAAAACTTGTCAAGCAACTGCAAGACCAATGTTGCTGTCACTACTGCTGACTCGAGTTACTGCTGCTGCCACCACCTCTTCGCCTCCATCCGATGCTGCCGCCTTCACCATCATGGTTATCGCCACAGACTCTCAAGACCCTCTATCTGCATCTGGTTGCAAGTACCTTGTGCCACCTCCTCATCTTTAGGTTCTCAGTTCTCACAACCCCAGTTGTGGTCGAAGACACTCCTGTTGCTGGCGAAAACGCTACCTCAGCCAACTTGCCTCCAGGTTTGGACGATCTCACCGACCTGCACCTCAGTCCAAGGAGCCACTGCCCTCTGTCATTGCTTCTGGTGTGCTACAGTGACTGACAAAGGAAACCTGCATGCTGCTACTGCCACAATCAGTGCACTTGGTTGTTTTACGTGCGTCTATTAAATCTTCCTTCTCCTCAGCTGCTATGTAGCCGTAGACAGCTGATTCAGCTTCAACAACTGCCATTTCACGCACCCCCTTCCTGCTTTGCTAGTCAAGCTTGCTGACCCACCCATCCAAGAGCCTCACCCTAGCCCTTCCCCACTATTGCCCCCCCTTGGAACAACGCAATCGATAAAAAACCCCTCTTTTCCTTCTTTATATTCTTCCCTTCCTTCCGCAAACACAGTCCCTGATTTTTCACTCCCTCTCTAACTCGACTCTGCGTTTTAAATGGGCCTCACTCCCACTTCACCTCCCTCTTTATCCTAACCAAACCCTCCCCCCCCCCCCCCCCAAAACCCCTCTGCAAACCAAATTGAACACATCACCCCCTCTATAAACCATCCCCGTTAATGCGCATTTTGACATCGCCATCTCTGTGGGGCCCACCACAATCATCCTTCCTTCCCCCCCCAATACTGCTCCTTTTCCTGTTGCACCGAACCAACAAGCCCACCCCCCCCCCCTTCACCATGGATCCACCTTCCCCTTAGGCCTACCCTTAACCCTTGCTCTCCCTCCCCCTCTATCACCCTCCTCAGGTCTAATGCTACCATTAACCTGCACATCTTTGAGACTCCCCCCAGTTGCACAATTAACTGAGTGAGACCAGATTCGCAGGAATTCCCGGCTTCTTCCTATCTTATGTTGCCTGGTATGGACGTACCTACTCTCATCATAGGTCCATCTACCATGTTTGGCATAGTTGCGCCTCTCCTTGCCTCTTCCCATAACTCATGCAACCTTGATTTGGAATGTCAAGCGCCTCAATTTCCTAGCAAAACAGGATGATATCAAATCCGTCCTATCATCCTCCAAAGCTTGCGGGCATGATTCTTGAAACATGTATACAACAATCCAATGCCCACCAGATTGCTCTTGCAATTGCCCCTTCCTAAGCCCTCCTCACCAACTATAAGCACTCTCCAAATCATCGTATTTATATCCTTTGAGACCCCACTAAAATTAAAATATCCCCCATCTCCTATTCTCAATTCCTACACCATTGCGCTAGCCTCCTCCTTTCTCAGGCCAATTTTTCCTCATCATCATCTATGCTATCAATTGGCCTCCTGCTCACCTCCCTCAGTAGGAAGATCTCTCCTCTCTATACTCCTTTGTCAGTTCTCATCTTTGGGGCATCACTAGCGACTTACAACGTTGTCAAAGTTCAGCAACAAGAACATTAGGGGCAACTCCCTTGATCCCAGTGTTGTGCATGCCTTCAAAAGTTTCATCAAGGACACCGCCCTTACCGATCTCTGTTGGTCCAGCCACCTTACATTGCAAAACCAGAGATTGGGCCCTGCCTACATTGCTCCCAAGCTAGACAGATTCCTAGTGAATGAAGCCTGGGATTCTTGCTTTCCTACTTCCCATGATACCTTCCTCCCACCAGCCTCTCAGACCACTCCCCTTGCAACATTCAAATTCCTCAACATTTGGACCCTTAACCCTTAAGGAAAACCAAGCCCACCTCCATTCCCCTTCTCTTGCTGCCTTTGCCAAGACACTTTGAAATTCCAAATTTGCTCTTAAAGCACATAACTCTACCACCTTTGGTAACATCTCTTCCCTCATCTCCCCTTGTTATTCCAATCTCTCCCATGTGCAATCTCTTCTCCATTCAAAGTGTCAAACCCCTTTTACCCATCCCTTGTAGATGAAGAAAAATCCTTCTCAACGGAACTTGCCACCCTTAGCTCCCAAGAAGTGAGCTTCCTCTGTCAGAAATCCAACGTCAAATGGCTTGAGCTCAAAAACCTCCTCCTCCACCAATCCTTAAAGCCTGCCATAATTACAACTATATCCCCACCCTCCTCTCTACCAAAGGAGGTTGGATATGGTCTCCTCCTTCACTTCCTTACTTCTCCCCCTCTTCGCTATCTCCCTGCTCCCCAATCCCCCCTAATTTCATCAACAAATTTGCTCTGCCTCCCTTCTTGAAAACCTCTGACCCATCCCAACTATTATGGAGATTCTTGGCCATCAGTTCTCATAAGTCGAATCATACTCCTAGGCTTGATGGTTTTAGCATGGGCTTTTCCATGTTGCATGGGGGTTTCTCGAGGATGACCTCATTAACGTAACACATAGTTTCTTGTCAATCCCTCCCAAATCTCCCCCATCAACTAAACCTTCCTCTACCTTATTCCCAGTAAGCCTCATGCTTCCTCCCTCTTCAATTATTGGTCCATCATCCTCTACAAATTCAATGCAAAAATTCTCCTATTAGCGAGAATGACTTTGCTTTCAATTAGTCAGGAGTATTACTGAAAATATCCTCATCTATGCTGAGATCATCTACAAGTTTGATCGTTCTTCTTACCCCCTACCCTCCCCCCCCCCCAACAAAAAAAAAAAAAAACCAAGCTTCACTCTTGATGCTCTTTCCACGATGGGAATACCTCCCCCTTTTGTCCACTATGTCAAAGCCTACATCTTCTCGCCCCCCCCCCACCCTCTTTGTCATCACTAATGGATCCATTGCTACCTTCTTCCCTTCTCGTCTTGGTAGGCCATCCTCTCTTCCCCTTTTCTCTTCTGCCTAGCCCTCAAAGCCCTCTCGAGAATCATTCAAACCAAGTCTAATCAGCACCTTATCTCTCCCATCCCCAAATGCAAGGCCCTCAATCTCACCCATCTCACTACTGTGAATGATCTTATGATAAAACCGCCAAAAGCTTCTCACCTTTTCTATCTCCTCCAACCTTAGTCTCTTTCCCTCTACGAGTCTCTCACTAGTCTTTGTCAATCTAGAGAAATCTCTCTTTCCTAGTAGGTGTCTCTGGCACCATCAAATCTTCCCTTTTTTCCACCTTATGGACTTCACTATGGGCTCCCTCCCCGTCACCTATCTTGCTCTATCCTTCATCCCTGGTAGGTTCACTAAACATTATTGCTCCTCGATGCTTGACCAAATCCAGAAAAAGCTCCAATTCTAGAAAGACAAGCTCCACTCTTTTTCTAGGAGGGTGGTCCTGATTAGATCAATCCTCCAATCATCCTATCTCTACTAGTGTAGTACATTCTCTTTACCCAAAGCCACCACTAGAGCCATGGAATCCTTCTTCTATCATTTCCTCTAGAAAGGCCAAGAATTTTCTCACTTCCTTCAAACCATTAGTCGGTCCTCTATTTTCCCTTTCCAAATCTAAAGGGGCCTTGGTATTCGCCAGATTCAGGATTTCAACATTGCCAACTCGTTAAGGCTCATCTGGAAGATCTACACGATACATGACCCATATCAGTCGATTGGGTTTACCGCTAGTTGTTGAAAACTGACTCCATCCAAACCATCCATCCTTCAAACACATCTTGGGCCTAGCCAAAACTCCTCAAACCCTACCTTCTCCACTATCAGATGCCAAATAGTTGACAGTGCTTCCACCTCCTTCTGGCTTGACTCCTTGCATCCCTCTGGTGTCCTTTTAAAACCCTACCAAATTAATGTAACCTGTATCCCCAATTCCCTTTGCTTTCTGACTCCATCTCGAATAACATTTAGGTCCCTCCCCCCTACATTTTAGTCTCACTCAAGTATGGTCCAACCTTTCCCCTTACACCACATCCCTCATGAGCTCACTATCTGGCAACCCTCCCCCACTGGCTCCTTCAACTCCTCCTTCCCTTGGAACTTTGCTTGTACCCCTAGCCAACCTATCACCTAGCACCCCTTGGGGTTCGAAGGTCACATCCCCCCCATGCCTACACAGTTTGGAGAGTCATCAACCATTGCCTCCCTCCCTAGTCTTTCCTCATCCAGAGACACCTAACCATCAACCCGAGTTGAATCCTACGTGGGAATGGCCCTAATGACATAAACCACCTCTTCTCCTGTCCCTTTTCTTGTTCCATATGGGAGAATGCCACCTCTTCCATCTGGCCCTGCTCTAGCCATTCCTTTGGGTTCCCTAAGGTGTGTTATTGGCTTTTGAGATCCTTTTCTGGTTCTTCTATTTGTGATATAGCACAAGTTGGTTCTTGGTGCTGCAATCTCTCACTTATGGAGGGAGCAGAATCTTAGAGAATGGACTTCCAACTCAAGATCCCTTGACTTGATGCGGAAAGCCATTTGCTTTGATGTCTCTGCTAGGATATAAGTGTTCCCTCACCCCCAGTCTAGGATACCCCAAGGGGCGGATTGATTGTTTTTAGCTAGGGTTTTGGCTCGTCTCTTTTGGCACCTAGTCACTCGTAGCCCCCTACCCCACTGTTTCCCCTTCTTTTGTACATTCTTCTCCTTTCCCCTTTCTGGGGTTCTTTGGTAACGAATTCTTTGTTCATTCCAAAAATAATAATAATAATAAAATAAGATCTGACTATCTCTATTAAACAATTACAATCTCCATCAAGCAGCACTATAAAACCAGAGAGTAGGTTCTTCAAAGTTAGACCCTTTGTAAATAATCTCAAAAACATTGAAATATGAGAACAGGCCAACAAATATGCATTCATACGCATAGGATAATACAGAGATCCAACATGCAGCAGCAAATTAAACAAATGAATCAGAAATCACAGATCACCAATAGATTGTTTGGAGGCTTCCACAATGTAGCTTCTATGGATAAAGGTATATACAAGTCAATAAAGGTATCCATCAGCAGGCACATAAAAATCAAGATCTAAACAACCAACTACATAATGGGGACTAATTCAGAGAAATGTTACCCTTTCTAGGTCCGGATGGAGTTTGCCTGTTCATACAAGCTCCCATCAGGTAAAGATTTTGTAAAAACACAATCACCTTTACAAAAATTAGATATTACATACAAACTGTACAAACAAATGTGATGGTGTTTGTTTCAGTTTTATCAGACCAATGGGTAAGCTAAGAGTTTAACATCTTGAGGGCCAGGTCATAGTTCCTAGCTTTCACCAGCTGGAGGTTTAGCAGGCGGCCCAGTCAGAAAGAATGCTTCAGAAACAATTCTCTTTCCCCCCCCCCCCCCAAAAAAAAAAAAAAAAAAAAGAAACCCTAGTTGCTAAGTGCATTTTATTGGGGGTCCCAGGCTCTTGTTTCTTTTGCCTACAATACTCACCATCAAATGAATTCATAATAATTAGAAAGGTAGGAAATTCAAATTTGTTTCATATACATCACCATCCAGGCACAACCTACAGTGTGTTTCACATTAGCCCATTGGCCTGAGGATAATAGCAACCCATCCACAACCCCCCCCCCCAAAAAAAAAAATTCCCAGGGTCTATTTTCCCCCTAGTTACATACTACTGCATGCATCTTATCCAAGGCTCTTTGAGATAATTTCTCACATTCATGGTAATTAAATGGTAAAAGGGAGGTAGGGAAAACAAAGGATAAACAACCAATCTGAGGTTTCAATTTGTCATATGCATCACAATCCAGGCATCCACCACATTGTATTTTGCATTAGCACATCCGCTAATACGGATATTTTACACTGGAGTAATTCATACCACAAATGTCAGACACAGATGCATGCCACAATGAGACAGACAGTAATTACACTGTACATCCAAAAGTGAAGAAATTTACCTGTAAAATCTGAGGATACCAATCTCGAAGCTTACCAAACACAGAATCAAGATCTCCACTCCTGATAAGCTTCACCCGTATAAAATAGGTTAAAGAATATTAAAATGAAAGCCATATGGTATCGTGTTATTAACCAATAACAAGAAAAAAGAAAAGGAAAGACTAAAATGCAATAAAGCTCAAGGATTACAAAAAATTTGAAGACAAAGCAACAACCATAGTACTTAAGGATCAAAAAAATTATAATAATAATAAAAATAATAATAAAAACAAAAAAATTAATTGTGTGACAATTGGTCTAGTTATCTTAGGACCAACGTTGCATTTTTCTCCTCACGACTCTCGCCTTGGGCTAAAAATTTTGAATAATGCAAGTTTGGTAATCAATATCATCATTCTTCACCCAATCTCTCAATGCTCTGTTCATAGCATCTCAGCCAAAATGCCTACTCATTGGAATTAATGAAACTACGAGTAGTCCCCACTCCCCAAACATATGGGATCAGCCAACCAGAGGAAGAGAACAAAAACAGTCTAAGATAATGAAGCTTGCTTCTAAACCAACTCATACAACCCATCACACCTGATCTTCTTACCTGACGAAGAATCTTTCTGTGGCTTAGTGCAAATGCATCAGCTTGCTCACTAATGCCATTTTCTTGAGCTAAAGGAATAGGAGGTAATGTGCTTTTACTTGCAACGTCAAATGAATTTAGCGTATCTTGGTACCCATAGTGCAGTAAGTAGGAGCGAACTATCCTGGTTCACCAGAAGAAGAGGAAAAAATAAAATAAGAAGAGTTAAGAGAACAGAAGAAAATATGAAGCAAAAGGTAAAGCTTGGACACTATCGAAATAACAGAAGATAGAATACCAAGTTATAGTAAAGATATAGAACAACATACAGAAGAACTCGTATTTATCAAAAAATAAAATCAGCGACCACCAGAGAAAACCTAGACGTATTTAGTAATACAACTAATAAAGTTTGTGCTGATAATAAAGCAAACAGACAAGGCGAAAATGCCTCCATTGCCCATCCATTTAAAGCACATGGTATCAAGACTTAAGATAACTAGGTTTGCCAAACATACAAACTTATGTCCCACACCAGCTTTCCTGGATCTGTTAAGCTAATGAATGGTCGTTGTCTTGACGCAAAACTCAAGAAAAACTACTCCAAAAGCCGAAGAACCAAAACCTCCCCAACCCAGGAGTTCCATCAGCAACATAAGCATTTATAAGGAAAAGATCTAGACAAAAAAAGGTCATTGTATGATGGAAACACAAATGGAAAGTGTGATAAGGGATTCTAGTAAGTTATCAAGACCAAATTAATTAGCCTTAGACTTTTGAGTTCACAATGGATGAATCTGTTCACCAACAAAACAAAACAAAGACATGAAAGGGAACTACATCAGATATCTCAACTTAAAGTTGATCTGATCCACCCAAAAAATATAACAGTTTGCTTGATCAGTCAAACAGCTAGATCTATGAAACCCTACAACGTTGCCATCGTTAGCTCCTCAATAGAGTACAAAATCTAACAATATAATTATAAAGAACCTTCAAACTTTTCTTGAGATGTCACTCCAACACTGACTTAAATCCAAGTTGATGCATATGCACATCATAAGGACTATGCTTTAACAAGATGAGTAACCAAACTAGAAGTTGAATCAATTAACTGCACATACTTAAGCCTACAAACCATTTCGAGCCGCTGTCACATGATGCACATTTCAAATGACCACCCACAAACAGCTAGTACTTATTACAAACTTTATTTATTCATATGGTAGATTAAATAACAAAGCGATTGACATCTCCTATTATCAATTGTTATGAGCTGATAAATTTTTACATTTTAAATTGTTGCTATATTGTAATAGCTAAAAATTAATTTGTTTCTTTAATCAGATTGATGTACAGTTGACGAATTTAAATGTGTTTTCAGATAGTTCATAGATTTCTTGTTATTCTGTAATAGCTAGAACATTTTTCATTTTTTTGTAAAAGAAACGAAGGTAATTGGACGCCTTCCATTAATCTTCTCAACTTTTTGCGTATTTCCCTCTTTAATCCAAATTACAGTGAAAAGCCTGGGTGCCCCTGATGCTCAAAGTATCACAAATCAAGGCAATCTTTAGGCTTCTACAGCTGCATAAACCCTGATCCCACACCTCTCCTGCATCTTGAACATGCGAACATGGCTAGATCTTCCAATCATGAAAGCTCAATATACAGATTCAATCTAGCATGCCAATCTTCCAAAGGTAATACACTGGATTTAGAGTTCTTACTGATGACCCAAGAGTTATCTCACAATGCGAGTAAAATGTTGTCAAAGAAGATGGATCTGACCTTGGTACCAGTTCTCTATGTATGTCATTTTTCAAAAACACAAACATGACCACAAACACAATTGGACAAAACAATAAATAAATGAAGCAGCAGAAAAAAGGATTGAACTCCAACCTTTACCCACAAATGGGAAGTCCATGCAAAACAAGCCTAAACTAATAATGAACATACCGATGACTAATGTTAAGAGGCAGTGATGCTTTCTCAATCATCGCCTTTTGCTTCATTCTTTCCTCCAGTGCAAAAGCCTAGGGAAGAAAAAGGGAGCAGAAACAACAATTCAACATCTATACAAAATGAAACATGTTTAAAAATCAAAATGTAGATCATCACTTGCAAGTTGCAATGGAATCATAAGACATCAGCAATAAAAATGAACAACTCTGACAGATGAGCTTTTGTTCATTTGCTACATACAACAGTTCACCAACAAAAATGAATAACAAATCATTCACAGGTTCATAACAAGGAAACCTTAAGCGTATTCCATCATATACATGTTGCTTGCAGTTCTTTTTCCTCCCAAAAACATAAGTAGTCAGCATATTATACCACGCTTACTCATTGGAGCACCATACGGTTCACCTTAATGTCTTATCCATTCAAGCACAGGGAAAGAACATGATTCAGAATTTTAAAGGCAATTTGCCGACTCCAAGAATATATTGCACGGCCAGGTAAACAAATCATCTTCCCATTCCCTGTATGACATACCTAGCATAACTCATGTCCCCAAAACATTACAGAACATTATGCATCTACGATGACATACAACATTTATCCCTTCAAAATCACATCAAAGGACTATGACATTCAACCAAAAAGTGTGATCCATCTCCAAGGCCAATCCTAATGGGAAGGACTTGGGAAGATCCACCACAAGAAATGCATCTGTCTAAACAATGAATGATGGTGCCCTCTTTGGCTATATCCAGAGCCTGACACAACGTGTGCTTCTACTGTGATCTCTGGTGGGTATCCATACTTTATAATTTGCTTTCACACCTTACATAACTATTGGGGTATGATTTTGTCCTACTTTCTTCATACTTCACATATTGCCTTCTAGCACTAAGGCTTTTAGCCTGCTTAAATTGAACCAAGCTTGATCCATCTCCAAGGTCATTCTTATTGCTAGCAAGGGCTGCAAAGATCCACACTAGAAATGTGTCTGTCTAAACAATGACCATAGGGTGCCTTCTTTGGTTAGATCCATTGCCCAGCCATAACATGTGATTCTACTATGATAACTGGTGAGTACGGTACCATACCAACTTGCTTTCAGACCTCAGTTAAATATTGAGATATGGTTTTGCCTTTGTTTTCCATGTTTCTTATGTTGCCTAGCAGTAAGGCATTGCCGTGCTTAAACTGAATCTAGTTCATGTAGATTTATTTCCTACTAAAAACTTCATCAAATGTGAATAAAGTTCCATATATTTCCATACACGATGAAGCTAAGCATTCAACAATTATCTTGCCCAAATAGAACTGACAGTTGAGTTAACAAAAGGATCAAACAATTAAAAAATAACAAGTAATAAGATCCTAATCCTTGAAAAAAAAATATAGCATTACCACAAGGAAAGAAAATTAATAAAAATAAAAAGACTTATCATTGTTCTATTTAAATCCCTTCGATTGAACATGCAATGGCATATGCACCTACAAAGACTCTTAGAGAAACTGGACCTTCTACAAATATGCATTATCGAACATAGATATTGAATGCTCTATAAGTTATGAAAACCTCATAATTTATAAAAAGTAACAGCACATATTCACCTGATAATGAAACATGCACAATACATACCACAATACTGTTTGAAATTTCAGTTGAGAAAACACTAAAATTTCAACAAATATTATTATGGTTCAACAATTGTCAAGATGCAATGGCATGTGAATTGGGAGGTCTTCAATGTATCAGTTTTTTTACCAAAGTGGACCATATTTTGGTGACAGTTTGGGCATTTCAGCGGAATATTTTAACCATTTCAGCCATTTTGGTGGTATATTTCTATTACCTGAAAACCAAAAAGCCTTGGACCTTAACATTGCAAAGCACAAAGGATGGCAGTGCTGAAGGATAATACATGAGTAATAGCTTACCTCAATATCAAAAACAAATGGTTGCTGCCCAAAGTTGACATTCACCCTGAAGAATTAAAATACATCAGAAACTATTAGAATCTCAAACTCTTAGGTAGACCCCTTCCCCCACCCCCACAAACCAAAAAAAAAATATATAGTAAGTGACAAAAATCAATACACAATGTGATCTCAGCAAATTAAGATGTTAAAGGCATATCAATATCAAAGCAGCACTGATGACTTTTGCTTGGCAAAGATAAAAAGAGGAATTTTGTTTACAAAACCAAATGTAAACTCAACTAACAAAGCCTTGCCCAACCACTTTTGTTGCCAACACAAAATCTTATTGTCACTCCACTCCATTTTCAGGCTATATCTTCTGTTAACTCAACAAGAAAGCATACGTCTTACCATAGTTCTAACCAAATCAGTTTTCCCTTCCCTTATTCTTTTAACACCTCCAAATTTCAAATTACAACACAATATTCATAATTGGTGCCTTAATGGACTCAATTGCTTGTTTCGAAACCATCTAAACCAACTTTTACCTGTCACCTACTGGCATTACTGCCAGTTCCTCCTTGATGCAACCATATATTATTCTTTTCTTCTTTTCTCTCACATCTTGACATTCATCCATCTTAGTCATCAAAGTTGTAACACAGACTTTGACTTGGAAAATTAAGGTAAGCTTGGGGTATAATTGAACAACATCAGTATAATAGAGGGTAAATCATACCAGTTATCAATAATCCTCATAAGATCATAACATTCTCAATATCAAAGAAAAGTCAGAGTAGTGAACAACATTTAGTGCATTTGGTAGGCTGTTGCCTAAAACGGCCAATGAAAGAGGTTGAACCACGTAGTTCACATTTTCCAATCATACCTTAACTATGAAGAAGGGGGGGGGGAAGAAATGTAGAAAAGAAGGGATAAAATAGTGAAATACTTAATCTATCATCAACACTTTCCTACAAATGTCTAAGAAATTAAATAAAATCCTTACAACAATTTCACCATAACCATAAGTTAATATGTTATCTATAGAAATCCTAAATCTGAAAATGAAGCTAAAACCTTCCAATTCCAAATGTAGTAGGGACCATCACCATCATTTCATGGTTCCTCCTCTTTGTTATCCCGCCCCCATTACATTTATAGTTTCAGTGTTATATATTTATTTTCTATATTTGGAGTTTCTCAAAACCATAGCTTTAACTTTTACTTCGGCTTGGTGTTCAAACGAGTTATCAGAATTTCAGTCAAAATTTGGTGCAAGACCTAATTTAAGGCTAAAAAACACACTTTGAACATTTTTTTCCCTAAAACATGACACAAACTAGTCTTCTGGATTTGCACATCTGACTGTATACGGATGATATTGGATCGGGTATTTTCACAAATCGAAACAAGGATATACAAGAAAACATTAGAACTTCCATTAAAATGTAAGAATAAATACATGTGGGATGCATGTGGCACAGTCCGAGCATAATGCACGTCGTGTCCAACAGACACACAATAGGAAAAACCAATGCAAAGGGATACATACGATTGAATTTAGAATAAAATTTGACACTTGGCCAATCTAAACCATGTCCTATTTATCAAGATCATTGTTGTTGCATCACCCTTCCATGTGGCACCATAAGGTGGCCCACATAGAAAGGCCTCACTTTATAGGCATGGTTTGAGATCTTGATCTCGATAATGATCACGGTCCCTTAAAAAACTGAGATCTCGCAAGATCTGGTAAAATTCCTAGGTCAGTTCAACCCAACTTGAGGGCTCATCTCGGTGGGTATTAAGGCTTAGCTTGGGCTAGGATTTGTTATTTAGTCTATTTATGCTTTCTAAACACATTGGTGGGTTTAGATTTGCAAGAAAATCAGTGCATGTATGAGTTTCAACTTGACCCTACACCATGAGACTACAAGAGTAAAATCGATGCCTAAGCAACTCATCCAACAGCACCACCTCCATTAATGTAGAACATAGTTTTTGAAAAAAAAATGAAGTTAGGGAAGAACACACACCTTGCTTCAAAATTGGCTTCAAAATCTGTATATCTTTGTTCTAGATGAGCTAAATAGCTTGTTGATGCACCCTACGTAGAGATCCAACCAACTCTCCAGGGAAAAATCGGACCAAAACACCAAAACCAGCAAAGGCAGAAGGAGCGTAGGGACAGATCAAAATTAAGATATCTCGAATAAGATATCGTATTTTTAGAGATTGGGTTTCAACCGATATATTGTGAGATACGAGCTCTCAAGTTGACCGAGATCTCGGCCAAGATCTTCTATTTTTCTAGGATCATCTTGTTTCACATGAGATCTCATCACGAGGTCTCAAAAAAGAGACCTTGGCAAGATCCCATGAGACCTCAAAGTATGTTTATAAGTCATTGAAACAGAATAGATTGAAGACCCAACGATGCCTACATCAATATTGTAAAATTGTTCTCAAAATTTTAGAAGTTTGTGGACTTATTATGTGTACTAGAATGTACAGAAGAGAAGTCTTTTAGTACAAAGAAAAAATATAACCACAGGCCTGAGTATATTCTGGTAATCTTGAGCTTCTCACATAGTTCGAGAACTCAGTCTCGCTACCCATCTAGTTAGGCCAAAAAACTGAGATCTCACGCAAGTTGGGGAGGTTGTTTCCTCCCAACTCAAATGCCCAACTTGATGACTTATAAGGGGTCTTTTGGGGCTTAGACTTGTTATCCAGCCTATTTTAAGCCTTCTAAACACAGCAGTGGTCTTGGATTGATGAAAAAATACGTGAGTTCCCTTTCGACCTCATGTTTAAAACCCATGCGCTGCGAAGCACACTTGTAAGACCTATTTTACACATCATATACTTAATGTTTATATATGAATACATTAATGTCCAAAACTAAAAAGACTATAATATATCATAAATATTACGCATGTTCCTCACCAATGTCCATATTACAAAGCTCACATGGCACGATGGGCATAAAATTACAATAAAATTCAAAGATAAACCAATATCTCACCACAATATCCAAGATATTGGTGAGGTCTCACCAAGATTTGACAAAGATATCCCAAGATATGACCAACTTAGCCAAGATATTATCCCAAAATACGATATATGATCGAGATTTACAATATATGACCAAACCAAAATATTGTATTTCCAAGATATTACAAAATACTATTATGTTAAAGCAAACTCACAAAAGTAGAACACAAGAACACGATTTCAGACAGAGAATCCTAATGTGTGCAAGAACCACTCTTTTATAAGTATCATATGCAACACTTTAGACAACTGCAGCTATAATAAAATAAACATGGAAAAATTTAATGTTGTAGAGAAAAAATAACAGACAAAAAAAAAGTAGCAGGGCATACTCTTCATTTTGGCTGTGGACAGAAATTGTAGGAAACAACGGACCCTTGACCTCCTTGGGGACTGCTCCGACTAGTTTTCCATTCTTACTGTACATCCACATTACGTCAGAAGGCATTAGAATCTATAAGACTTGTTCTGGAGGAGTAGGAGATAAACCTAGTACAGGAATAATTAGGGGGGAAAAACTAGAGCTACTCAGTGAACAAAATTGATTGTACAAGCCCCCTCCCCCTCTTTTTTTTCTTTTTTTTTTTTGGCGGCAGCGGGGGGGGGGGGAGGGAAGAAAAGAATCGATCCTAGGAACATGTCATTATATACAAAGTCTAAAGTGTCATCTTAAAGACAAGGCAGAATTATAGTCTCTGGATGTGCTTGTACAAAGGGCACCAGCCACAAAGGAAAATGAAATGCTGCAAAGAATGGCCAACACCACAACCACATCTCCATTCTCCAGATTCAAAAACTATAGCAACTAAGGCAATAGCTGCAAAGTTTCTAGAAATCCTTGTAGATAATGCAACACCCACAAAGAAAAGAATGCCGCAATAAAAAGCCAACACCACAACCATATTGCCAAAAAGAAAAACTATATGAACTGACTACTAACTCATTAACAGCTTGCAATAATGGAAAACCGTCTTACGTGAAAAAGAACTCCTGTGAAGCATAGTTTATTCCACCACCAATTGTATCACCCGCTGTAAATGTTGGGCCAAAGGCCTCTCCCTTCCCTTGCCCTCGATAAAGCAGTCCATCATCCCCATGGTAGCCATAGCTGTTTGCTTCCCAACTGAAAAATAAAATCAACTTAACCAAGTGGTAGAATACTAGAATCACATTAAAGTTTCTAAAATCAAATAATGAACTGTAAGGGTTTTCCCATATTTGAAAATAAATGTACGGCAACAAAGACAAATGATGAAAAAATTTAACAAAATAAAACAAATTTCATCCATAAAAAACTTGATGATTAAACTTTTTTGATTTGGTAGAAACTCAACTAAACTGCCGGATAATCAATTATGGCGCCATCCCCACACATAAAGTTTTGTTAGGCATAAATCCTAGTGTTTCAGTTACCTAACATAAAACATGAAGACAAATAGGACTATATTTTACTAATTCAAGGCCCAACTGAAGCCCACTGACTAAACAGAGACCAATAACATGTTAATTAAAATTATAGAAATTTGATTTCTTCTGATCATGTGCTTACATACATTTGAAAATCCTCTTATTCACTTCAAATTGTATGTGTTATGACCTAGGAATCCTGAATGTGATTGCCAGCAGACACAATATGCTATAGGCCAAAACAAATCAATGCTAAGAAACTTACAGAAAAAACAATCGCAGTAATCAAAAACACGGCAGGAACTTCTAACTAAATAAAACTCTAAGATGATGAAACTGGTGAAGCTGAAATTTTTTTAGTTCTTAGAAAGTCTAAGCAAAAATATCAAGAGAAAACAGTTTGATGATGAAAAACTAACAAATAGGAAGCCACAAAACATGAAATTAGTAAGTTCAGAAAACTAATATAATTCACTAACCAGCCATCCAGCAACACAAGATTTTTGTTAAATAGCTAAGGGTAGAGAAATATACTATAATTCAACATCAGTCCAAACAGATGGACGGGTGATGGAGGACTAGTTTGAGAATCCACACCAAACCGCAAACCAATCCTATTCTGGCCACAAGTATGATTTGCTGGGGTTTATGGGCTACTATACATGAAGGAACAAATGGAATGCACTAATGAAATGAAAAAGGGGGCTGAAGAAATAATATTGAACAAAACAACAATTGATATGGGAGGATCAAACAACAAGAAGTTGCAGTAGTTATAGAGTTTGAAAGAGAGAAGTGGCTAGAAGAAGAAGATCATCTTGGCTTCTCACAACCTTGGACTCACTCTAAACATTGCATAGAGCCAATCATGCCACCATTCACACTTCCATTCCTTCCTTCCTTGTGTGTCTTTCATCACTACGTACAGTCTTTTTAACCCTAAAATGAAAGGAAAAGAGGGAAATAACTCCCTAATAACAACAGGAAGAAAAAAAATCCCTAATAACTAGTTCTCCTGCAACAGCTACTTTATAACATTAGTACATAATTGTTCTGAAGCCAAATAAACAAGAACTGGCCATAATGATTTACATCTGGCAGCATAAATCCTTGAGTGATGACCTCACCAATTCCACCTGGGTGGAGTGAAATAGGCTCTGGTATCTCTATAATAACTCAGGGTTAAGGCACCAAAGCTCATCCTTAATGATCCACATACAAACTGTACTAAACTTAGCTCTGATACAAAATTTGGTCTAAGACAAGTTTAGGAAAGCACATTGAACCACGACTTTGTCCTCCTACTCTACCCTTAGTATGATTTATCAGGGGTTACAGGCTGATGTAGCTGGAAAAACAAATGGACTGCACTTAGTAACTGAAAATAGAGGTTGGAAGAAATATGATAGAATATTAACAGCAAACTTGGGGGGATCAAACAGGGATGGTTTGCCGAAGACATAGACAAGATTGATGTGAAGTATTTGAGCTCAATCATAATAAAGAAGAAGATATAAAGAATGACGCTTCACACAGAAGTAGAATAGGACAGAAGAAATGGAGTGAGGACAAGCGTTTTTATATGACCAGCTATGATGTACAGTGCGGAGTATTGGCCATTAAGGAGCATTATGTAGATAAAATGCGTGTGACATAGATGAGAATGTTGAGATCAGTGAGTGGCAACCCTAGGAAGAATAAAGCAAGGAATGAAATATTAGAGCAGGTCTGGGAATAGCTCAGAGAAAGTCATTTGAGGTGGCATATACATGTTCAATGGAAACCTTTAGAGTCCACAATGGACAAGTGCTTTTGATTCCAATTGAAGGAACCCAAAGAGATAGCGGCAGACTATAATGAGATTAGGAGAATAAGTGAGCAAAAGCATGCAAAAGTCATTGAATTAAGTATGACCCCAAATAGAGCTGATTGGAAAGCAAGGATCCATGTGGCTGATTGCATTTAGTATGGAATAAGGCTAAGTGGTTGTTGGTTGTTTTGTTATACAGGAAAATTACAAAAAAGGGAACTCACCACGACATAGAAAGTATCTTTGCTGCCAAGCAAGCTTTATAGAAAAAACAAGAATGTAAACTGAAAATACATGAAAATAGAGACTACTACAGCCTAACTATTAACGACGTAGCCAATACGTGGAAATAGTAACTAAATAGTTAGAAACTCAAAAAGATATTGGCAGCTTCACATCTTCCATACAAGTGGCTTTATGGGGCCCACACAAAGTCCATATGAATTGTCCCAGATGAATAGTATTTTTTTTTCCTGAGTTTTATCACCAGGTCTATTTTCTTCCATTCTCTTTTCTTTTCCCCTGCAATTATTCAGTTATTCATTACTGCATCTGGCCAACATATCTCACATGGACCAGCAATAACCAACATAAGCAGAAAATTTTCAGATAGCTCCATTTTCCAAGAAAATACAGATGGTGTGGAAGCGCAGGAATGACTATTTCAAGAATGTCATTATACACGAGAAACATCAGGATGCCTATAGTGAGAAACTGAGAATCCTATTGGAATGCCAACACATATCTCAGCATAATCTGTACCGATGCCAGCAGTCTTCCCTAATCTGTATCAGGAAGGAACTCACGCTGTCACGCATGAGGTTCGATATTTCAAGATCCATATACAAGTGCAATATAGAGAACACGATTTTGTCTCAGCACCATCTAAAATTTCATTTTTATTCAAGGGTGCACCAGTGTGTGAGGTTCTCTCCACTGAAAGAGACTGAGGAGAAGCAGATGTCCACAGCGTTACCCCCCACTTTCGTGGAGAAGCTGTTACCTTAAAATAGAACAACATAACCATGGTGCCAAGGCCTGCTCCCCTTTCTAATAATCTAAAACTACTAATTAAATAAATAGAGGATTGACTGTGGGAAATACACCAATACACCCCTACAAGCATGACTTAGTCATTAAGCTCCTGAAATGAACCTAATCACAATATAGTAATAAAACTCCTTTTCTATTAGGAAGAAAACTTTTGTACACTGATGATGGGAAACTACAATTATCACACCAACAAGAGAAGCAAATTTTACTTTATCACTAACCAAACTTGACCATGAATTGACGGGGTTTCAAAAGTAAAATGTCAGAATATTATCAATTAGCAAGGAAAGTCAAGTACAGTTGTTTCCCATCATTCTCTTGGCCTTCAGTATGATTTTGGTTATAGGTTAACAAGATTTTAGTCTCATCCTCTTTCTAGTATCATTAGCATTATCTTCTCTCCTACTGCTATTATATCAATTGTATTCTTAACTATTTTGATTCATTCACAACCTTATATCCAACTCACCATGCTGAATATTAGTTCCCTCCTTGAAATAGAAACATGTCAAACATCTACCTATGACATTAGAGGATCATGGACGACCAGAAACCTGATATCAGCAGAAAACATCCCAACTCAAATCTAAAAAGAATCAAAAAATGGCTTGAGATAATACAAGTACACAACCCATACTAGTGAAATTCAAGCCCATGATTCGTGAAGAAACCACCATCCCTCTATTGCATTCATGTAAGATGCTTAATTATTTCTTACTACTTAGTTACCGTTTTCTCTTGTGGGAACTCATAGGTTGGCAACTGCAACCTCATTATAGACGGTGTAAAGTGAGGGGGCTAGGGGCAGGAACCAATCTCTGGTTTAGCACATAATAACACCTACAACCTTACCAGCAAAAAAAAAGCTAGGAGGATCGTTTTCTCAGTATTTATATCTCATTTCAATGTCGTTACCCGGCACTTACAAGATAGCAACTGATTACATTACAAAATATAAAAAGACAAAAGTCGAAAACACATAAAGGAGCACTTCAGTCAAAGCAAAAGAGTGAAAGACGGGACTGGATTCTTACCCAGGTTGTCTTCGCATCTTAAAATTCTCGTGTGTAAACCCAATACCAATCTGGCCCTTTGCTCCAGCATTCTTCACGAAGATCTCGAAGTAGTACACAAGCCTCTTCACAGGCGCCGGACAATTCCCCTGTACAACTCCCACATCGTGGCCGTGCAAATTAACAGTTGTATACTGAACCGACAGCTTATCCGTCGAAACCACCAGAAATCCACCAGAGGTATTAATGGTATTCAGATGCGTCGGAACCTCTTCTACCTCCTCAGCGTCCATAGCACTGGTGCCCTGACGCAAGCTGAATTTTGAGAGGTCAAGACTAAATCCAGCACTATCTTGCCCACTTATCATTTGAATCAAGCACCAATCTCTCGTTCTGGTTTGTCGCCAGTTTCACAAGAATCTTCACAGAGAGGAAACAGACGCCCGATCTAAAAATTCCTCCGTGTCAGAGCTCAACACTTGACTCTATAATTTCTTGAAGTTCTTTCTTCTCAGACCTCACAACTTGACTCTCTGCTACTGCAGCAGAGTCCACCGAGGCAGAAACCCTAGTTTCCCTTCAAGTAGTGAGGAATTGAGTTTGCTTCTGCGTCAGAGATTGGATCAAGAACCTAATATGACAGCATTGACAAGAATTCGAATGAATTTCGGAAGAAAAACCCAAAGAGACAGAGAATTTTACAGACATCAGACATCGACGGAGGAGAAGAATCTCCAAATAAAGAAACGCTCATCGACCGTATAGTATAATTGTATAAATGATGAACACCAATAGGACGGAAATACCCTTAGGCGAGGGATGCACGTAACACGTGAGACTGCCGGATTTAGCAGTTACGATTCCCAAGTATCGTAAGTTCGTAACGTATCGTGTTTAAATATCCGAATCCAAGTGCTGCGCATTTTGCTGCATGCAGACATGCAGTGAGGATCGAAACATGGTCGAGATATCGATGTTGACCATTTGTGTCGTATAATGGCGATTTATCGTGGTGTCCCTGCGGGGCGACACAATTCCCCCCAGCGACACGATAAGTTTACAAAGTCGACGATTTTTGTCAACTATTGCGATATATTGCCGATTTTCGATGTGTCGCCAATGTCGGTGGAAGGGTGGCGGTGGACTGATGGAGGTGCAGGCGGGGACTGGGAGGAGGAGCTGGTGGCAGACTCGGTGGAGGTGCAGGCGGTGGACTGGGAGGAGGAGCTGGTGGAGGACTAGGAGGAGGTGCTGGCGGAGGATTGGGTGGAGGAGCTAGTGGAGGTGCAACTGTGCAAGAGGAGGTCTAGGCAACGGTGTTCCATCTTCATCACTCTAGATCTGCTTCAGTTTCTACTTCTTCTACTCCCAAAAGAGAAAACCATACACCACCACCACCATACCATGATTCACCTCTTACCCCTTCGTTGGAACCCTACCGGATTTCATCAAGAACAGCCATTGTTTCCTCGAATGGTCCACCCAAATCCTCAGCCACTCCGCCACCAACAGCATCATCTTCCGCCTGCCTGTTAAAATTCATGGCTTTCTCACCGCCAACCCTCTCAACATCGAACACATGCTCAAGACCAACTTCAAAAACTACCCGAAAGGAGATCAATTCATCACTCTCTTGGAAGATTTCCTTGGCCGTGGCATCTTCAATTCCGACGGCGAACTCTAGAAATTACAACGCTAAAAATCGCTCGACATTTCGGCTGGTGTCACTATGTCGGTGGTGTCGCCAGCCACTGGCACAACGACACCAGTCAACATGTCGGACCGTGCGTATAAGTGATTAAACAAGCAAATTTTGCAAAAACAAGTAGTCAAGATCGAAATCTAAATCCTTGTTTCGAACTCTACTATACGCAACGCAGTGCACCCAAGCAATTTTGTAAATATCCCATGATATAGTGTGATACTAGTTAATATGTATCTATATTGCACATAACCAATATGTATGTCTCTTTATTAGATTGCATTATAATGCACTTGTCAGTATGATACAATACTCAGATATAAAACGACACACATATCTTAAAATTACCTGAACAATATAATATTCAATACCGATACTTTTAACCTTTTAGAAAATGGTGCTCGTATTTGTTGAGACCATCGTATACGCTAGCGTCTCTCTCCAAACTCTCACGGAATGGTCGGTTGCGTGAGCGTCTGGAAATGTAACTCTGCAATTAAAAACCTTTTTGGGCGAACAAGGATATGATCCTTCTAGGAAGCATTTCGTTACACGATTCTTCAAAATCGGTGTCAGCGGGATCGTGATGCTATGGCTTTTAGATCATTTGGTTGTGAAAATGATTATTGAATTCTTAATTCCTTCTTTTACACTACATGTTGATTCTATACAGATGATCTCATTATCGCATCCTCCTAAATAAGTCATGGTATGAAAGACACGAATGTATTCAGTCAGATTTTATCTACTGTTCAAGTTTCCTGAAATTTTGATCAAGATTGTTTCGTCATTTTCCCGTCTTCTTCCACGGTCACATACAACTAGACCTATAAACAGATCGGATTCAGCTAGTATACAATAGTATCAAAATCCAAATCCGATTAGCAAATCCGCTATCCGAATCCGAATCCGGTTAGCAAATCCGTTATCCACATCCGAATCCGGAAAAGATTTAGAGAAGGCATCCGAATTCGAATCCAAAACTTTATTGGATATCCGATAATAATCCTATCCGATAAACTATCCGATTATTGTTTGATAATTGTCACTTTTTATATTTTTTATTATAAATTTTTTTATTACCGAATACCGGTATCCAAATTCGATTACCGGTATCCGAATCCAATTATCATCAATTTTTAATGAAAAAATGTTAAATACTTTACTCTATCCAGATAATTTTTTATCCGGATATTATCCGATTGATAAGCAATTATCCAAATCCGAATCCGGTTGCTTAGCAGATGGATACGGATATTTTCCGGTAAGAAAATTTCTAGATACGGATACCCTTAAACGAATACGAATACGAATTCGGAGGCGGATTTCGGCTATCCATTTATAGGTCTACATACAACAGAGAGGCCTGTAAGTGCCCTTATACGAAGAAGTAATATAATCCAAATTGTAGAAATTAGAAAAACTAAGAGCAGACCTAAGATTACCTTAAAGAAATGTTGATAAAGCACATGCATATCTTAGGAGTTGTATCTAACACGGCCTCAAATAGAACTGATTGGAAGTCCATGTAACCGACCCTATTTAGTTGGGACAAATCTTCTTCTTCTTCTTGTCGTATCCATATTATGTATTTTGAAAAAGAAAGTGTGTATATAGGATAGATGACATTGAATCTAGTATACTCGAGACACCATCACTCGCCATGATGGTATCAAATTTATTTTTTCTGTTGTTAGTTAATTATTTAAATTATTAAATATTTCTATAATTATTTTTTCTGTCAGTTGCCATTTACAAACTGTGAGCTTGTCTCTCAAAATGCATAAATGTGCTCGGGAGACCTGTGGTAACCGCATCAGCCACCTAATCTTGACTAGGAACAAAGCGAACAATGAGACCTGCCTCTGCGACATGTTCACGAACAAAATGATAATCTATTTCAATGGGTTTCGTCTTTGAATGTTAAATTAATATGCAAACTGTGTTGAATGCAATGCTTTACCCACGATGCGTCATGGGTCTAAGGTTATATAGGCATGGTTACAATGGTCGAGCGAAACACAATTACAGTGGTGTAGCAAAGTACAGTTACAGAAGTGAGGTTACAAGAATTACATCTGATATAAAACTAATCCTCCAAAATGGTAGGATTCTTTGATGACAGGAAGAGTTTATCCAAAATTCAAATCTTACATAAGTGTTTGAATTGGAGTGTGAGAGAGACGTGGGTTATCCATAATAGTCAATAAAAAAAGGGAAAATTACGTGGTTAACTACTTTTAGGTTTTCCTATACAAAAATAACCACTCAATATTTCACTTAACAAAACTAGCTAAAACTGAATTGCATTTACAAAACTAACCAAAAGAGTGGCTTTTCATCCCTTTGGACATTGTTTACCCCTAATTCCTTTTGGACAAAATAGTGATTTCCCTCTTCAGTGTGGTTAGTTTTAGGCGTTAAAAATGTCCAAAGCAATGAAAAATTACTATTTTGGTTAGTTTTGTAAACACAAACTCAGTTTTAGCTAACTCAGTTTTAGCTAATTTTGTTAAATAAAACATTGAGTGATTACTTTTGTAAAAGAAAACCCAAAAGTAGCTAATCACATAATTTTTCCATAAAAAAACAGTTTAATGTGCTCATTGAACGAGGTAGTATAGATGATGGTGCTGCTTAACACTCAAATTGGCACCTAAAGCTAGAGAGATTCACATGCTTAAAATTTGGAGGTTTAAATCATCTATACAATCCTTAGCAACTGCAATCATATAAGGCATATGCCTTGTTTGAAGGAGCTCTTCTCAGTGATCTTTGTTCTTACCAGAAAAATAAATAAAAAAATCATACAACTCCATGTACATGAAGATATGATTTCCACCTGTACAATTACAGATAAGAGACACCTCTCTCTCACCAGCATTGATACAGAAGGCTATGTCTAGACAGCATTTGCTTATTCTGTTTCAAATAACTCTGTGATACATTATGAAATTTACATGGTAATGATCTACTTAGTTAACAGGTCTCATATCCCAAAAAATCACATCATTTATATCAGCTGATGTGGGGTCTGAGAATTAATGTTGAGTTCAGTTTACTATCCAAGCAGCTTCTTCCACCTAGCATACCCCAGAAGGAGAAAAAAAATCAAGAAACCAGCTCCAAGCAAGCACCCAACAAATTGCCCAAAGATGCCATTGACATTGTACAGTGGACAAGGAATGTTTACGCTGAAAAACCCAATTACCAGGACATCTACAGAATAGGCAACTGATGCCATGCTAAGAATTAGCTGAAGCTGAATCAGATCATTTCTCTGGTTGTTAAGTTGAATGCCCACATAGTCCTCTGTATCATCAATGTATTCTCGCACCTTTGGATCATGATCATAAAGAAAAAAATGAGAAGAAGCTCCAAGTATCACCTAGCATTCCAAGCTCTAATAAACTTATGCACTACCAGATAAGAGATATCCAAAAGGCACAATGCGGAAGTACCTATTTGTCTTTCAGTGCAAAAAATAGAAAATAAACAGGACTTCTACGTTGGCTCTAAGAATTGTGAAACAAAAGTATTTCACAAAGTAACAGGTTTCACAACAGCATGCAGAGGAGTCAGGATGGCTTCATCGAAATGGAATACAATAAACAAAAGGCATCAAGAAGGGAACAAGAGATGCAGGAGCTAGTTGATAACACCCACTTTCACTTTTTCACTTCTTTATGAAACAAACTGCATTCATTTCCTTGGTAGTGTGAACTGGTTGTATGAGACTTGAGACAGAAGTATGATGGGAGTGCTCAAGTATATGACATGGTTAGGCTACTCATCCGTATTCAGGTCAGATAATGTTTTCAGTGATTGTAGCACAATTTATCTGGTAGATGTAGATGGAAACACTACATCAGATGGTGCAGAGTGTTGGGCTGTTAAAAAGAATCATATAGATAAACACAGTGTAGCAGAAATGAGGATGCTAAGATGGATGAGTGGCAAAACTAGGATGGATAAGATAATAAATGATCATATTAGAGTTGGTCTGGGAGTTGCTCCCATAAGTGATAAGCTTCGAGAAAGTCGTTTGAGGTGGCACGGCCACGTTCAACTGAGACCTATAAATGCCCCTGTACGGAGAAGTGATATAATCCAGATTGAAGGAACTAGAAGAGCTAGGGGTAGACCTAAGATAACCTTAGGATATGTATAGCTTAGGCCTTGTATCTAGCATGGCCTCGAACAGAATTGATTGGAGGGCAAGAATCCATGTAGCCGACCCCATTTAGTTGGGACAAGGTTTATTGTTGTTGTTGTTGTTGTTAAACAATGGAGTAGCTAACCTCTTTAAACTAGTCCCCAGAGTATATTCAGGAGAAGAAAAATAAGTGTTTCAACTTGTAGTATATTACTAGCAGAAAAAAATGAACATAACCATCATGCACTTGCTTATATCTCCAATGCAAAATATGACTTACCGACAATAAATGGTTATGAGTCACATCCAGTTGCATGAAATAAGCCTCCAGCAAATCCTCCAGCTCATTCTCACTCGTACGGTTTCCAGTGATTAAACTTGCACTTATATTAGAATTAATTCGTGAAACATTAGGTCCAGAAGTGGCAATGCTATTTGAACCAAGTGCTCCCAGCAGTGCTTCATATTGTTTCTGCTTCCTTGTTAAATGTAAATGAGCTAAATGTTCCTCATCATCTAAAACATGTTCGATTTCATTCCTAACCTGGTAGAAGACAAATAATACCCTGTGTAAAAGATAATGCATATAAAAACAAGAAATGAAAAATCTCAACATCCAACCAAAATCAGCATAAACCAAATCCTTAAAGAAAATGAGACATCTCTTACACCCAAATTGATAACAGCTTCTCTTTGCAACTCTTCTAATAGAAGAGTGGTGAAATCAACCAGGTCACCCGGAAAGTCAACCTACGCCAATTTTATAGCTCTCATCTCCTTTAAAGCTAGTATCTCTAGTCCATAAAGTAAACTATAAATGGTAAGAAGCATACGGAGTGCTCTACTGAAGCCACCTGTCTCTTGGACAGCCTAGTTTGCCCATATAGAACAGAACCATCTTAATCGACTGAGTTCCCAAATAAAATCCCAGGTGGTTGGGTTTACAACCTTTTCTGATTTCATTGGAGTAACTTCGTCACTTAACCAGGCCAGATTGTTTAAACGAATGAAATCCTCATCATTGGAGTACAAACCACAAGTAGTATAAAAGAGAATCTGATTAAGATAGATAAACATCGATGTTACCTTCTGTACACGTGCAAGTAAACTAGTGAGATGGCTTTTCAAACTTCGGACATATTTAAGATTCTTAGTGCTGACATTCCAGGTTAGCTCATCCAAGATGGTGTAAGCATCTCTCTCAAGCTCTGACACATTATTACCCAGATGTGTACATACAACTTCTAGTGCAATTTCCAGAACTTGGAATTCAAATGGAAGTTCAGGCTGCAGACCTTCAGCTACTCCATCGGCATCTGCACTTTTATGAGGCAGTTGTTGCTTTAATTGATCCACAAATGGAATAATATCCTGGTTTAGAGGATCAGGCAATAGAACTTCTTCAGCAGTAACTATGGCCTTCACAATATCTAAATTCAGTACAGTGGCTTTCTCCCTGGCTACAAAAAACCCACAATCACACAATTGAGTATAACTTCCCCTCCTAGTTAAAAAAAGATAATACTTGCAAAGACTTGGGCAGAGAAACTAGTACAGATGCTTCACCAGCATAAGTTCATGCTCACCTAATGCATAAGCTAAAAATGCTAGCCAAAAATGCCAAGTAACAAATGGGAGACATACCAACCCCCCCTTAAAAAAAAATGAAAGACACGATAAAAGAGCATACTATCTATAAAATCATTACCTCAAAGCAATTGGTCGAATTCATGCCATTGTAATATTTCATAAACCAAAAATATTGCATCTTCTGTTCCTATATTATATTTGCAAGGGCCAGAAATAGGTGCTTCTTTGTCATTATTCTTTACTGTGTAGCCTTCATCTGACAAGAGAGATTAACAATATTCATCCCCCTCCTCAGCTTCACAACCCTAGGAAAAGTCAGTTCCCCCAATGCCTATATTTAACCAAAAAAGTTCAGGTAATCCTTGTTCGGTAAGGACTGAAGCATGCACAGTGTGCTCCTGCTCTGAAACTTAACACAGAGGAAGAGGGTGGTATGGCAAAACAGGAAACCACTGTTAAAAATCATGTGTAGCAAGCTTTGGTGACCATTTAATCAACTAACTATAAGAAGCCAGTTGCAAAATTTTGCGATCAATTGTAACATGTTTTCACCTATGTATCAGCTATGCAATATTAACTTGAGATAAATTTGGTCCCTACTCCCTAGCACTTAAGGACCCAGCAATTCACTGCCTAAACATATTAAAGGAAAATTAAACACCAGGTCCGATGTCCACAAGATAACTACAACATGAATAATAACATTCATAGCCTTCACCGTTCGCAATATAACTCTCAAACTGTAAGTGATTAATCAAAACAGTTTTGAAAAACAGCACAGGATGATAGGTTCCATTTACTTCTCATCAATCATCTATCCAATGAAGCAAGATCCATAAAAAATTCAGTAAGAACAATAAAAAATCAAAAGAAAAATGAATTACTCACTTAGAATGTTAGAAGATTGAGACCAGACTGGACCGAGGATCCTCAAATCCCTTGCAGGGATTGACACACGTTGAATGATAGCACTCTTGTCAAGCTCAAGGAGTTCAGACTGACCAAATTGGTCAAAACGCATCCAGAGTCGCACACCACTTGTTTTCTTCTTTGCCTTACTAGATAATCCTCCGTTCAGAGGTGCTGAAGCAAGGTCAACAGGGTTAATTTCTTTGTCAATGTTGCAGCAATTGGTGCCTCTGCTGCCATTTTTAGCAGAGGTTAGACTAAATTGTACGTCCTTCATCTTCTTTTGGCGACTGTGGCCAGTCTTCCTTTGGAAGAAAAGCTTCTTCCCCATTTTCTCTCTTGCTCTCTAGCGTGTGTGTGTTTGCGTAAAGCCGGTTACAATGTACCTCTTCTTTGTTATTCCCAATATGTTCTTTACCAGCACAATTCATGATTCCTGATAGGGCCTCCCCAGCTGAAAACCTCTCAATATATGTCTTCCCCCAGATATGCTTCCCCAGCATAATCGATCCTCTGTAACTTTCAATTGCATCTATAATATAATAGAACTCTGTCTTCATTCTTCCATGCCTTTCTGCACACCTCTCCACGATTTGAGATTTAAAAAAGAACTACACACGCAAGCAGACCCACCTGCAACCAACCCAGATAGGGACAGAGTTGCTATTACCACACCACCAGCGGAACCACCTAACATCCAAAGGAAACCGACTGGAGAGTCTGGGTTTCGGAGCAACACTCATCGAAGCTCGCCGGGACGTTAGGAAAGTAAGCTTCGCATAGAGAAAAAGTGGGCGTCAATTGGAGAAAGTGATGCATAGACACACCCGTTTGGAGAAAGTAAGCACTGGAAACGATGAAATCGTGTCAGGTACAGAAGATTTAATTGGGATTTGTTATCTATGAAATAGCATGCCATCTTGCTTCTTTGAGGCTTTGATGGTTTGAGCGCTTAATAGTTGACTATTAAGATATCTAATCAAGTTTATCTATTTCTGTATATTTTCTGGGTTAACTGTCCTTCATGTTTAAACCTCAACTTCGTGAGAGACAGCAACCCAGATAAGATTCAAGAAGATACACAATGAGGCATTCAACAAGAGAGTTCAGGATAGGAACCTCATGCGAATTTCAGATTGTACCAATGTCTTGAGCAGAAGCGATTGGTGTTTATTACATAATATATGAATATATGATATCCATCTCAATGACATAAGACCCAAGATAAGAAATCTACCATCTATACAATTTTATCTTGAGACAGAAAATTTTAGAAGTGAATCAAGTTTTATACAATCTACAGCTTTGCACAAACCAAAACTTTGATGCTCATTAAGTCTTCCTGTTACTTTATTTATGTAGCCTTAACAACAACAGGACCTAAGAAAAATGGGAAAAAGGAAAAAAAAATGTACTCTCTGGACTTGCTTCTAGGTACCTCCACAACTGATCTAGTCTCTGTGGAGCGTCATAAATTTGCCGCACCTCAATCACTAAAACTTTTATCACTTTATTGAGCTTTTATTCCAACAATCCTCTGAGCTTGCTAAACATCATGTTTCTGCCATTCCAATTTCCTCATACATGCTAAAGATTTTCTGAGAACTTGCCAAGAAAGTAGAAAAACCAACCTCTTATTTCCTCGGCACCAATGCATGGCCAAGCACAAGCAACACAATTTTACTATTACAAATGATACTTTACATTTCAGCTTATAACAATCCCAAAAGCATGATTCATCATACAGCACAATCGACTTTTCACAGCTCATACAAGTTAATATTACTTCTGTAGGCTGAAATTAAACCACTGCCGGTCTGAAAGGATGTCCTTCAACTCTAGCCTTTATTTTCCAGGTAAGCTTGCCAAGTTTGCAGTTCTAATAGTGAATGCTGCTCTTCAGATTGAAATTTTCCTGACCATGCAAACGCCCAAGATTGAGTTTCTTCACATTCATTTATGATCCAATCAGTTTTTTCTGTCTGGCATAATGCAGCATCAGCAAGAAAAGCAAGAAACACAATGCTGAGATTCCTCCAACAAAGGGGCCAAAGAGGCCATGGATGTGAAACAACGGGCAGTGCTTGAAGTTCATGCCAAAAGTTCCCGCTATCAAGGTTTCTATGGCTATGGCAAATGATGCTATGGTTAAAATCAACTGGAGCTGAATAAGTTCATTTCTCTGATTGTCAAGTTGGATGTTGACATAGTCCTCTGTGTCATCAATGTATTCCCGTACCTTTCATCACATGAGGGTAAAGGGAAGCGAAGAGAGTCAAAAGGCTGAGATGCACATCGGAAGTTTGATGAACAAACATTTAATACAGTAACTTACTACTAACAAAATATCACGGTGAAACCCCATGAATATATATATATATATATACATATATAATCTTACCAAAAGGAAACTCTAAGAGGCTTAGAGGCTATGCAAAAAAATTTCATGGAGACAGAATTGAAGCAGTAAAAGCAGTCCAAGTGTTCTTTCATATCATATGAAAATAAAAGCAAAATAAGATCGAGCTGCATATTTCATTTGAACCTCCCTACCCCTTTGACCCAATCCCCCCTCCTCAGCCCAACATGTCCAGACCGAACCTCCCTTCCTCCCCCGTTGGACTGGTTCTTCTCCCCTGGGTCTGATTCCTTTAAAGACCTAAATTTATTTGAGACCCCTCCCCCTGTTGGAACCCTCAAGTGAGACTCGGTTTGCGGCCCCGCCAACTCCTAGGAGGGATACCCACCCCAACAACCCCCACCCCCGCTCATTGATACCAGTTTCCTTGCATCTATATTCGTAGGATGCATGGTTCCCGTGTTCGACATTGATACCAGTTTCCTTGCATCTACATTTGTAGGATGCATGGTTCCCGTGTTCGACATTGCAGCCCACCCTCTCCATGTCTAACAACATCTTGATCTGGAATCTTAGGGGACTCGACTCCCTAGCTAAACAGGCTGATGTCAAGGCTGGCCTCCACTTCTAGAAGGCCTCTCTGTATGCCCCCCACATTCAACAGATAATGCTCGCTCCATTGCTTCTGTGACTGCCCCCACTCACCTCCTTGTCTCCCTCACTTCTCCAATCCCTTCCACCTCACCATTAATCACGCTCATAACCGGCCTCCATCTCGCCTCCCCCTTTGGGTTGATCTCTTGTCCCGCTCCTCCTTAGTCAATTTCCTACTCTGGGGCATTGAAGGTGACTTTAATGTGGTTAAATTCAACCACGAAAAGTTGGGAGGTAATTCCCTAGATACCATTGCTAGGAATGCCTTCAATAATTGCATTGAGGACATTGCCCTAACCGACCTTTGGTGGTCAGGGAAACTCCTCACTTGGCACAACCGAAGGTATAGTCAGAATTGTGTTGCTTCCAAACTAGATAGGTTTCTTGGGAGTTGGGAGTGAAGCTTGGCCCTCCCTCTTTCCTGCTTCCCATGCCAATTTCCTTCCCCTTGACCTCTCAGATCACTCCCCCTATCACCTCCATATTCAGTCCTCTTTTGGCCCTGAACCCTAAAATACTTCGATGTGTGTTCCCCCAATCCCTCATTCCTTCTCACTATCCAGGAGGCCTGGAATAAGCGGAACGTTTCTATTCCCTCCCTCTTGTTGTCGCCTTTGAAAAGAAGCTCTGCAACTCCAAAATGCTTTTAAGCCTTTGGTTTCCTCTTCCTTTGGGAATATCACCTCCCTCATCTCCTCTTGCTGCTTTAACCTCACTCATGTCCAATTTCTCCTCCAGCTGAACCCTTTCAACCCTGAGTTGATGAAGAGAAATCCCTCTCAACTGAACTGACTTCTCTAACCTCCAAGAGGAAAGTTTCCTTCATCAAAAGTCCAGAACCAAATGGCTTGAGCTGGAAGACTCGAATTCCTCTTTCTTCCATAGCTCCCTTGGAGCTTGTCACAACTATAACTTGATCCCAACCCTCCTCTTTGCCAATGGTGTATGGATTTCTGATGCTGATGGTATTAAGAGGGAGGCAGTCCCCTTCTCCTCTCTTCAGGCCCCCTCCTCCCTTCCCCTGGCCCTCCCCCCAATCTCATCAACAAATTTGTCTGATCCTCCCTCCTCGACACCCTCCAGGTCATTCCCTCCAATGCTGAGAAAATCTCTGCCATTAATTCCCACAAGCACAATTGTGCTCCCGGATCACAAGATTTCAATATAGGTTTCTTCGGAGCTTCTTGAAGTTTCTTGGAAGAAGACCTCATCAATGTGGTCCCTAGCTTCTTCTTTAACCCCTGCCAGCTTTCTCTGGTTAACCAAACCTTCCTTTGTCTCATACCTAAGAAGCCTGGTGCCTCCTCCCTCTCAGATTTTCGGCCCATCTTCCTTTGCAATCTCCTCTACAAGCTCATTGGCGAAGTTCTCACTAACCGCATTTGACTTGTTATTCCCTCCCCTTATCAGCAAAACCAATAGATATTCATTGTAGGTGATGCAGGTCCGACACCGAATTGGCATATTTCCTTCAACATCAACCTAGGCCCATAAGTTGAGTGTTTAGGTCTAGTATGAAAATACATTTTTATTTCAGTTTAATTGGTATAATTATGTAAATCTGCCCAACTTAAGTTATAAGGGAAGAATAGTCTTTTGTGTTTTATTCAGTTATAAGTAATGGTTGAGACAGTCTAGGATATGATAAGCAGTCCTTTTTAGTTATAAGAGTCTTATTTGGATTTGGATTAATATGTTGAATACAACCAGGAGAGTCAGTTTCTATGTCCTAATTTCACTAGGACTTCTTATATAAGGCTATATAATAAAGCCCTGGGCATATAACAGAGGACAGAATTGAAATACAATTAATAAAGAGAGTGTAGATGCCTAAGAGCAAGGTTAGTAGAGCTTCTCATCAGTGGTAAGGGACTTCCATGTGATCAAGCAAGCAACCTAGGATTTCTAGGTTGAACGGTTCTCCTTCGGCAGTGGTAACAGACCTCCATGTGATCGAGTAAGCAACCTAAGATTTCTAGGTTGAATGGTTCTCCTTCGGCAGAGCTAGTAACCAGCCCCCACTTCTTTCCATCTACATCAACCCCATTACAAGACTTGTGTTACAGGCAAGTGACAAGTCAGCCCTTATCCCATTCCCTATCCACTCTTTTAATTTTCTATTTTGATAACCCAAACCATATCTTTCACCCTAATTCCTTCGCTGCCCTTGGTTCCCAAAGCCCTATCCTAAACCCTAAATTCATTGCTGCCCTAAGTTTCCAAAACTTTTCCTAAACCCTAATTCCAATTCTGCCTTAAGTTCCCAAGCCTTAAACCCTAATTCCTTCACTGCTCTATATTCTCATACCCAAATCCTAGACCCATAGAACCCTAACTCTGAAACTATAAAACCATAGTCCTAGATTCCAAAACCCTAAAACTAGGGAACCCTAAACCTACAACCTTAGAACCCTAAGTCCAAACTATAAAACCCTAGTCCTTAATATTCAAAAACCCTAATCCTAAATCTGAAACATATCACTAGACTTCTTATATCCCCAACCCTAAGCCTGATTCTTACATCCCCAACCCTAAGCCTTTCAAACCTGATTTGAGACCCTTGATACCTAACCCTATTTCCAGCATTCAAAGGGGAAGAAACCAGCTTTCGTGTACCTGAAATATTCAGATATGGGGGTGCTAATCTCATATATCAGACCTGACTTATAATTCAGTTTGACCCTAAACTAAGACCAAAACCGGTTCTGGCCAAAAACCTTAGAAACCCTAATTTTAACCTTAAGCTAAGGTTGATTTTGATAAGATCCTGGAATAATGGCACTTATTCACTTGAGGCTACATCAGCAGGTAGGAATATCGCTGACAACATTCTCCTTTGTGATGAGATCATGTGGGGATTTGACCACTCCTCACATTCTTCAGCGGCTCTCCTCAAAATTGATCTCTACAAAGCCTTTGACTCCATCCACTAGGACTTTATCCTAGATATCCTGGCTCTATGGGGTTCCTTCCTCCCTTTGTTTGTTGGATTGAAACCTGCATCTCTTCTCCCCACTTCTCTATTATCACTAATGGCTCCCCTAATAGCTTATTCCCGTGCCGGGTGGGAATCCGCTAAGGCTGCCCCCTCTCCCCCTTCCTCTTCTCCCTTGCCCTTAAGGTCCTCTCTAGAATCATCCAAATCCAATACCGACCAGCACCTCATGTCTCCCATCTGATGCAGAATTGGCAGCAGATACAAAAGAGAGAAAAGCCCAAAGCTCAAGCCCATTAAAGCCTAAGGACATGACCCAAAACAGCCCATGGCTTGCATGGGCTAGGACTATTGGAGTGGGTTAAAATGAGCCCATGGTTTCATGGGCTTGGATTACTTTAGTGGGAGAAGACCAGCCCACATATTTTGAACTAAGCCAAAGTCTAGCTTTGAAAAGTCAATAAAAGGAGCTAGTAGTGGGGTGTAGTAGGTGGCTGTTCCCATTATTGTTTTGACTAGTGGTGTTGTGTAGTTGAGTTATTAATAGGTAGGTGGTGTTAGCTAGTGGTTGGATGTTACCATTAGTGTTTATGTCTCTTTAGAATGCTATATAAAGAGACATATGTAAGAGGTGAAAACAACTTGTGAAATGAAATCAAATTGCTTGCTAGCATTCCTCCTCTTGGAGAACCCTTGTGTTTGATCAAGGTAGATTGGTGTTCGATCCAATCGATCCACCTTGCGGTGAGAAGCCCGGGTGTTAAGACTCCTTGTGTTTGATCAAGGAAGGTTGGTGTTTAATCCAATCGATCCACCTTGTGGTGAGAAGCCCGAGTGTTACATGTTACTTTGTTGTTCTTATTGTTCTCTTAATTCTCTTATATTGTTCCATCCATTCTTCTTTATAGCATACTGCTGTTTTGAAGACCTAGTTAGTCCTTGTTCTTAAACCAATATCCTTGTTCTACCACTTCGGTTTTCAGCCTTCCATTATATCTGAATTTTATCTATCTTAAGTCCATCAAATCTGAAGTTGATTCCCTGTGAAAGGTCCTATTTGGCTACTGTTTTGATCATTCAAATACAGTACTACATTACCATCCCTAAGTGTAAAACTCTCAATCTCTCCCATCTCGCCTTAGCCAACGATCTTATAATTTTCTGCAAATCCTCCCATTCCTCTATTTCCTCCATCCTCTCCTCCCTTTCCCTCTTCAAATCCCTCTTTAGTCTTTGTGTCAACTTGCAGAAATCTGTCCTCTTTTTGGCGGGTGTCTCTTGTGCAACTAAGGTCGCCCTCCTACAACTCACATGCTTGTCCCTTGGTAGCTTTCTTTTCTTCTACTTGGTCTTGCCCTCATTCTGAGCCGGCTTATAACTGCCACTACTCCACGCTTGACCAAATTTAGAAGAAACTCCAACTTTGGAAGGGTAGACTTTTCTCATTCGCAGGGAAGATGGTCCTAATGATCAATCCTCCAATCCTTCTACCTTTATTGGTGTGGTAACTTCTCCCTCCCCAAAGCCACAATTTGTGCCATGGAATCCTTCTTTTGTGCATTTCTTTGGAAAGGTCAAGACTGCTATAGGTTCCTTCATTCCATCAGTTGGACCTTTGTTTGCCAGCCCAAAACCGAGGGGTTTTGGTTTCCATTAAACCCATGATTATAATTGTGCCAGCCTGTTAAAGCTCATTTGAAAGATCTCAAACAAGTATGATTCTATCTGGTTACGCTCCCCTATAAGCTCCTTCCTTACCAACTCCAAGTGGAACCTTATTTGCCATCCCTCCCCCTAATTGCTTCGCACTCCACGGTTTGGTCCAAAGTCCATTCACCGGCATGCCTTCTCTATTAGGAGATCCTTTAACCTTTGCCTTCCCACCTAGTCCTTCCTTATCTGTCAGCACCTAAATGTCAACCCCAACTGCATCTTGTGTTGGAACAGCCCTAAAGATGTAGACTGCTTGTTCTTCACCTACCCCTTCTACAGCTCGTTGTGAGCAAAAGCCATTAACACTATTCAGCACCTCCAAGTGGAACCTTATTTTCCATCCCTCCCCCTAATTTCTTGGCACCATGGTGGGAGATCTCGCCGAGATCTCGCGAGAGATCTTGCTATCTTGAGATAGCGAGACTAGAGGAGAGCGAGATCTGCAAGATGGGAGATCTTGTCATCTCGAGTCCAACCACCTGTTTTAAGGGGTTTTAAAATCCCCTATCTCGCTCAAGAGGGGCATATCTCGCCTCTCTCTCGCTGCAACCCTCAAAACTTGACGGAAACTTGATTTTTTGCCGGAATTTGTTGGGGATTCAACTTCCAAACATCCTTAACACATCTACAACATCAGATTATCATCATCCAAGCCTATTTCAACTAGATCTTCAACAAAGGTAAGATTTTCCCCCAAATTTGAATTTTTTTCAAACACAATGTGCAACAATGTGTGTGAGTCTAGTATAAATATATGTTGATCTACTAGTATAAACCCAAGATTTGTAATATTGTAATCTTGTTACTCTTGTGATTGTGAACTTATGGATTATGATTTATGACTTACTAAAAGTCTAAAACTTCTTATGGTTGTAAAATTTTGAAGACATTTAGGTTCTTTGATAGTTTAATGTGTAATGTATTTGATACTTGATGGTTGATAACCTGAATTACTTGATATCTCTACATTACATGTTGTTTAACCTTGCATTTCACAACATTTGAGTTTTACATATAGGGTCGACTTCGAAGACATACTTAGGATTGTTTTCTCACAAATCTAAGGCCACCAGTGTGTTCAAAAGGCCTTAAATAGGATAAATACCAAGTTTCAGCCCAACCGGGGCCCTAAAACCCACCGAGATGGGCCACCAAGTTTACGCCAGAAATTTGGTATATCTCGACCAAGATCTTGCCATCTCGGTCGAGATCTCGCTCGAAAGCGAGATCTCCCACCATGCTTGGCACTCCATGGTTTGGTCCAAAGGTCACATCCACCGGCATGCCTTCTCTACTTGGAGATCCTCTAACCTTTCCTTCCCACCTAGTCCTTCCTTATCCGCCGTTGCCTAAATGTCAACCCCAACTGCATCCTATGCTGGAACAACCCTAAAGATGTAAACCGCCTCTTCTTCACCTGCCCCTTCTACCGATCCTTGTGAGCAAAAGCCATTAACACTATTCGGCCCCACTCTAGACATTCCTTCAGGTTCTTTAGGAACGAGTCACTATCACTAATATCTGTGATCTAGTAGGCAAATTGTTGTTTAGTGTCTTGATTCCTCACTTATGGTAGGAGCAAAATCTCAAAAGATGGACCTTCAACTCCAAATCCCTTGACTTGATTTCGAGAGACAACTGCTTTGATGTTTCCACTAGATTGCAGCCTTCCCCCCACCCCCAAGTGTTGGATACCCCAAGGAACAAGATTTTTTTGTCTCTTAGCGTCTTGGCTCTTCCTTCTGCCATTAGTAGGTAGCAATTCAAACCCCCTCCTTTATTTCCCTATTGTACATTCTCTTCTCCCCTTTTGGGGTTTTAGTTAATGATTGTTTTCATTCATCCAAAAAAAGCATAAAGTGAGAAACCTAAGAAGCAGTTTCTAAAATCCCAAGAAATAAAAAAAAAGAAGAAGCAATAATGATAACTAAAATACAGGAAGTGGATCAAGAAAGAAACAGCTGAACACATGCTTGGTGGTAACAGGGACAAGATATATGGTTATAGAAAAAACTTCGTCCATGATCACATCATCAAGTTGCTGGTTTGTTGCAGAACTTATTCATTCAATATGGCCTTCATATTGTCAAATCCTCTTTCCCTTCAAGGCTTCAACCAAGTAACTGTTTTACAACAGTGGAAAGATAACAATAAGCTGTGGAACTTCCCAACTGAACCTAACCTTTGTACCAATAGTAAGGAAAGTCTTCTTATCAAATGTAGCATCACTGTGCCAATAAAGCAATTGCAGGATATAAATAAATGGAATTTTGTGGTAATTTAGAGAGCTCTCTATTTTCAATTAGATGTTGTCAGTTACTGCAGTTTATTTTCTAATGTTATTGGCCAGGTGTGACAAGAGAGAACGGGAGGGATGGGAAGCACAGCACCAAACTAGTGCTATTTTCCAACAAAGAAATTGAACTCACTGATAAAATTTTATTACGAGTCCCATCCAGTTGCATGAAATAAGCCTCAAGCAACATCTCCAGCTCTTCCACATCATGATCATCTGAATGATTGCTGGTATGGAAACTTGCACTCCGAAGAGAACTAAGTTGACGCAGGTTAGGTGCAAGAGTGACAGCATTATTTGAAGCCGCCACAGCCATCATTTCTTCATACTGCTGATTCTGGATTGACTTCCTTGTTAGATACAATTGTGCCATATCTTCATTGTCATCTAATAGATGTTCAATCTCATCCCTCACCTACCAAGGGACAGGAAGCTATCATTTATTGAATGCTAGCAAAAAATAACAATGATAGAAAACCCAAATAGTTAATGATTCACAGATGGATTTAAATGCCACTAGAAAAGTAAGCTGCATCACCCAGGAGGGAATGGATTTCACTGCGGCATTAAGCATTATAATGTCTTCAGAACTGCTTAGACAATGAGCAGATGTAACAATAAACAACAATGGTTTGAATGTTCCTTCAATCAGTTGGTATGGTTGATTCAGTCTTTTATTTTAATTCCTCAAAGCACTTTTAATATAGACTATTCCCTACAATCCAACCAGTTGCTCATCCAAAATCTACAGCATTAATTCGTAAACATTTAGTTTTCAGTTCTGAACCTTTTAAAGCTACTCTCTCGTCTCAAAAATTTTCATAATACTTGTGATGGTGTCAAGAATCATGGTAACAATGAACAAGGCTCCCAAATGGATCATTTACTGTTTAAAATCTATTTCTAACTAGTTAAAGTGTCCAGTCCCTATTTTAAACCATTTCATGTGGGCCAGAGCCACCAGCATGAGTTGAATAACCATGAGAAATAGGCCAATCACTTATCATACTCCCAAAAAGGGGGCAAAAGAGTGCAATTAGTATTAAGTAAAAATAAAAACAAATTTGACTAGCCTTACCTTTTGTACACGTGCCAGCAAACGGGTAAGGTTGCTTTTCAAACTTCGGACACGTTCAAGATTCTTTGTGCTGACATTTCTTGCTAATTCATCCAGGACAGGATAAGCATCTTTCTCAAGGCATGCCACATTATTATCTAAATATGTACAAACAACCTCCAATGCAATCTCCAGGACCTGAAACTCAAATGGAAGCTCATGTTTTACATCTTCAGCTGCTCCAGGAACAAGCAACCGCTGTCCACCAGGTGTAGGCTGGCTTTCTTCTAGGCCAGCCTCTTGAATCCTAAATGGACTTTTATGTGGAAGTTGTTGCTTTAGTTGATCGACAAAAGGGATAACATCTTGGCATAGAGGATCAAGCAGCAGCACTTCTTCTGCAGTAACTATGGCTTTTATGAACTCTAAGTTGACAACCATGGCTTTCTCTCTGGCTACAGAAAAGAAAGTAAATACTAAGTGACAATTATGCTCCAGGAGAAATGTTAAAAAAAAATTAATGGATCTGCCAAGATTGGAGAAAGAAACAGGTAGCTCAGAAAGAAGCTCTTACTTGCATTAGAAATTTCAAGAGAGAGAAGAATAATTTAACAAACAACAAGGGACTACATACAAAATACTTTTTCAAATACAGAATTTCAATTTTCTTTCCGCTTATATGGTGCAGTAGGTTGAACATGCATTTTGCAAAAGAAACTCAATCAGCAACTAAAATATTAATCAGCTAGAAGGAAACAATAGTCAGGTTGAATTTATAACATACAGGTAAGAATTGAAACAAATTAAGATTTAAAATATAAAATAAAATAAAATTTGATGCCCAATAAATATTCAAGCAACTAATAAGATCGCCATCCGCAAGACCAGAATGATCCATAATGTGTATGTTGTTAAATAAATAAGCACTACATGGCAGATGCACCCAACCGTGATTCAAGAACTTCAAAGTAGATCTACATGGGTAGAATGTCTTTTAATAAGTTCCTGAAGGATATCTAAACCTACCAACTTAGGACTTCAATAAAGGTACACCAATCATTTGTCTTCCCACCCATAGGTAGAAAAGTTAGTCTGAAGCTCGTCTAGGTATGAGCATTATATTGGTCTCCACAAAGTGATAAATTCCTCATTAGCAAGGAAACAGTTCAGCATACACAAAGCTGGATAGGAGGTTCAATTTCTAATATACCAATAAGGAAAAGTTCTCTCTTTTGGAGGGCACCATTCATGACAGCAAACTGAAACTGCTAGAGTAACAGGTTTCACTGACACTAAGTTACCAATCATATATCTTGGTATCCTCTTACTTCAAGAAAAATTTCAGTGGGAAATTGTGCCTCTTTGATTGATACCGTGAAGAAGAACATCCAAGGATGAAATGTTTGATTCTATCTTTTGCAGACTGACTACAAGCAATTCTGTTTTTAAGAATGAATCTCTATTGGACCAGACTGCTAGAATTGCCAGGTAAAGTCATCAGCAAACTGGAATTAATGTTCTCAATTTTTCTATGGTTGGTCCCACTTGGAAAGGAAACTTTATATATAGCATGGAACTTGGTTCATAAGTCAAAGAAGGAAGGAGGACTGGGCAATAAGAGAATCACAGATACAAATGCAGCAAGTATCAGGAAAAAGGTGTAGTGAATTGCTTCAAACAAGGACAGCATGTGGGTGAAATAGATCCAACATAAGCACTAAGGGAATAAAACCATATGGGTAATGAAGCCTTTGTAAAGGTGCTCATGGGCTTGGTGTTATATTTTGAAGTATAAATGCAAATTGATGATGCAGATACTCGGCTTGACCAGTTGGCAGTTGCCAAAGGCATTCAACTGTCGTCTTTTCCCAACATGTTTGATGATAGAATTTACTATGATGCAGGCCCTGCCAGGACGGCGTTGGTGTAGTATATCCTTTGGAAAGCTGTCTGGTGCCCAACTTTTATTCCTCAAGCTGAAGGAAATGTGGGAACAGTTGTTGGACATCAAGAAATCACACACCTTGGAAGCTTATTTGGTGAGATGGAAAGGCTAAAACCTTCCTGACTCTTCACAACCAAGTCAGATTGGGAGTGATTAGATCAACAGCGGTGAAAGTCCCCAGGGCGAATATGAATTGTTTAGTGGATAATATTCCAAGATAATCTATTAGAGCTTGGGGATGCTTAGTGACAAGGAGAAATCCAGGATGTTTTTTTTTTCCTCTGTGTTTGTTGGCCTAGAAGGAAAACGTCCAATCATCTCTTCTTTGACTACAATTTTGCTTCTTAAGTTCGCAAGGATGTATTACAGATGTGCTCAATTATACAGCATTGGGGACTTAATCCTGTAAGAAAAGTGCAAGATTGGGAGTGATTAGATCAACAGCGGTGAAAGTCCCCTGGGCGAATATGAATTGTTTAGTGGATAATATTCCCAGACAATCTATTAGAGCTTGGGGATGCTTAGTGACAAGGAGAAATCCAAGATGTTTTTTTCCTCTGTGTTTGTTGGCCTGGAAGGAAAACAACCAATCATCTCTTCTTTGACTTCAATTTCACTTCTTAAGTTCGCAAGGATGTATTACAGATGTGCTCAATTATACAGCATTGGGGACATAATCTTGTAAGAAAAGTGCAAGAGTTTGGTGTATGCCTCAATCGAGCTGATTTTTAGGCCATAGAAGAAAATTCGACCGAAATTTTGATTGAAATGTCTACATTTTTCAAAAACGAAACGATATTCCAATTATTTCGGAAATGTGTCAAATTTCGACCGAAATTTTGGAAATTTCGACCATTTCGGAGGTTTTGACCATCTCGACCGAAACTTCAACCATTTCAACATTCCAACTTGTTTTTCCTTAGTTTTTATTGATTTCTATCCCATTTTCACCTAATTTCCACAAACTCGTTTACCTTCAAACATCTCTTTTGCTCATTTTTTTCCTCCAAACGCCTCCTAAGCCACAAAAGTTACAAAGGAAACTCCAGCAACAATAGAATGTGAAGCATGAGCCACACCCAACAGTTCCAAACTTCCCCTTTTTTATTTTTGTTTTGTTCATGCCTTAAATGATCTTGTATTGCCTTGAAATTAATATATGTTTAGCCTAGGACTATGATCTATGATTGTGTTTTGTTAAACTTATCTTTTTATTATTTGCTATTATTTTTTCATTTTATGATTTTAATAATTATTTTCTAAAATTATGCATTTTTATTTTACGTATATATGATATATAGGCTTCAACTTAATATATGTGAGACACCATCACTTGATCTAATCGGTCATTTTATTTAGTTGACTTGTTGTATGTGTAATCATTCTACCAAACAATTCGTGTATGCTAATGATTCTATGCCTGTATGCAATATAGCTTGCACTTGTCGGAACCAGTCATTTGTTAGTATACTTGAATGATAAATTTTCATTTTTTTTGGCAAAATACTAGTTCCATTATATTTATTATACTTAAAATAAGTAGTATGCAAGAACCCAAATCATTTTGAGTCCATACGAGGCCCGAAACTGAAGTTCCAATTTCCAGAAAAAAATGTTCAGTTTTGACCGAAATTTCGACGGAACATCGAAATTTCGGCCTTTTATAAGGTTGAAATTCCTATTTCGGTCGAATTTTCCACCTTGTATTTAGGCTTCCATTTCGTGTGCTATTTCTGGCTATAGACAATTATTTCAGGCTATTCTGCAACAGCACAACAACACAGTATTTAATTGTCTAGGCCAGAAGAGGTGATTTGGATCATTGCATTGTTTATCTTTATCAAGGAAACAGGAAGAAATAAGTACCTGGTGGAGAAGTGGAAAGTTCAAGCATACAGACTAGGATTATGTAAATCCCATGTACTTCTTAATTGGTACGATGGAGGATAATGTAAGTACTAAGTATGTAACATTCTCTAGGTTCTTTTATAGCTGGATTGAGCTCAACAACTCCAACAGGTTGTGCACCCATCGTGAGCACAGCGGGTGTGCCACCTCAGAAAATATGCCAATCCAGTGATCGGCAGCTGACCTCAAATTCAAATTTCAACTATTGGAGCCCAGAAATAGAGACCTTCTGTTGACCAGTGCATCCACAGCACATGGTCACATGTTAAGCAGAAGTAAAGGAGATTGATTTAGTTATAGCTTCCTATGGTGGTCCTATGAGGGTAAAGGAAGGACAAATCTGTCTTTGACATGGAGCTCACACTACCCATTGAAAATTGATATTGTGTATTGATAAGGATATTCATAAGTATACCAGTCCTGTCAGACCTTAAAATCAGCAGTAGATATATAGTAAGGTAATGCCCATTGCCCATGGTCTGTGATGCATTTAAGAAGTCTTATTTTACAAGTCTGCGGTGCTATGGAACTTGCTAAATTTGTGCATTTTTTGAGGGAATTGAGGAGAGAAGGTTACCCATAACCTCACAATTCTGAGAATTTGCTCTCAAGACAACTGCTCTGCAACTTTATTCTTTTCTTTGGAGTTGGTCCGGTGTTTGACAAAGATTGGTGATACTAGTGTTCAATCCAATCTGACACCTTTGTGTGAAACCTGAGTGGTTCTAGTTGAAGCTCTCTTCTAAATTCTTCAAAGATCTTCAAATTCTTGACAAAGATCTGATTTTTATTCGATTTCACCACTTAAATAAGCTGCTTCCAAGTACAAACTGCAACGACAGTGAGTACATTCCTAAAGCCTGCTACTTCTAATCCCTAAACCACGAAACCCTACCTCTCACACCATCTCTGCATATCATCCCCTAGACCCGAATCCTGTCTACATCTCACCAGCCATTAGAAAGCCTTCGTACTTGGATTGAATTTCACTCTTTACCCTAGAAGAACTCAACCCAAAGCCCCACCCAGATTCCCACTATAAGCCTTAGATTCCCCAAATATTCCATTTCTAAAAACCTGGAAACAGAACTCTATTCTGATGCCAAACAATTCCAGCCTTATTTCACCATTAAAACATCAAGAAACCTTCAGTGTTTAACTCTCCTACACTAACTTGACATAACCCCACAATGACATCCTAGATGCTGTTAAGCCCTAACCCTAATTATTACCTATGTCACTATGAACTACCAGTTCAGATCAGATCCTGGTTGAATTAGCGTCTAGTTGCTCCCCCAAGTAGGCTAAAACTACATCACATGGGACTCATAAAGTAGCCCATTACCAAATAAATTTTCATTAAACACATCAGATGCAGCAAAATTTGGGGTCACACCCTGTAGGAAGTAGTGTATACCTCCAATTACTCATCTAGATACTAATGAAAGTTCTCCAATCACCACCCCCACCCTTCTGGCTTTTTATGTTCACTCTAACGGCCATCCTTGTAAATATCCACCTTGCCTACAAGAAGCACTTTAAAATGGAAGAGCAGTAATGCTTCTGCAAACAACATGAACAAAGAGAAGGCAGGCCAACAAGCCAAGACAAGCAAAGATTTGATGAATCATAATCAAGTTAATGATCACTTCGCACCTAGCTTTGCGCAGCAAGAGCAGTTGAGTAATTTAACCAAGTGGTACTTTTGCCCGAAAGACATAACACAGCGAAACGCCCACCAACCACTATAAACACAGTAGCCGAATAAAACCCATCTAAAGCAATCAGAAACCCAGAAACACGAGAACTCTAACTTCCATTTTTTGGCTTTCTTCTATTAATTATTAACCGAGTAATTGAATCCCAATCCCTCAAGAACCCAAAACCCAATCAAATAGACGAGTCAAGAAAAAAATCACAAAAGAATCATTACCAAGAATACTGGATGAGTGAGAGAAGACAGGACCAAGGATCCTCAAATCTCTAGCTGGAATTGAAGTACGTTTGATGATGTTATTCTTGTCACATTCAAGCAGCTCAGTGTGACAAAATCGATCGAACCGCATCCAAAGCCGTGCCCCACCAGTCTTCTTCTTCGCCTTTACAGAGACGACGGCCAGGGAGCTGCTACTGTTGATGTTCTCGTCGTGGTTGTCGTTGGTAAGGGTGGGTGGCTGCAATTGCACCTCCGGCGTCTTCTTCGGCCGGCGCCGTCCGATCTTCCGGTGGAACGAGAAGGGCCCTTTCGCCATTTTCTTGTTACCTCTCTGACTCTCTCTCTACGTCTCTCACCCATTCCAAAACTGACTCACCATAAGTCACCCATTAATTCCATTCTTTTTCACGGCGTGTTCTTATTACAGTTCACCGGTGGAAGCTGCTGCACGGTTACAGTTACTTTCACCGTTACATAACCGTTACAGGGAAGACGGTTCATTGGGCTGGGCTTTTGGGTGTGGCATCAAATTCATCCACTGAGATTTCTAATGGAGAGGTGACTCATCACTGGCTCAAATTATGTTCAAGCTATTTTTTTGACTTTGACTGCCATCTGGACAGTCCAACGCCATCTATACAGGTTTTTTTTTTTTGGTAAGATCTATACAGCTTGTGTATTTTATAAACAAGCAAAGGAGGATTTTTTCTCTTTTTTTTTTCCTTTTTTTTGGGTAAAAGGAAGAGTCATTTTGGCATCTTATGTTTAGTTTTTTTTTTTTTTTGGTAATCTATGTTTAGTTGTTCTTGGGTGAGGCACATTTGGGTTGTGGGTCATCTTGGTTTACATGTTAATGGATATAAGAACAAATTGTACTAGCATCCCAAAATGGAAGCCTTAAAGTACTCACACCTACTTTATGGTTAAAAAGTAGAGACTCCAAAATTGAATTTTTATTAGATATATTTGTCAAATTTATCACTGAAAACAATTAGCATTGGCACTATTGATTACAATCATGGCTGGGGTTTAGGTCCTTACTTTCTTACCACAACTATTGGCACGAGTATTGGCGCATGTCAGAGATTCTAATCCAATGCAAGGTCTTGTGGTGAAAACTACATGTGGTCATATACCTTTCCTATGGCACCAACCAACTCGATTCAGTATCCTTATCCACCTAGGAATAAAAATCATCACGGACTGATTACCTCTGTTGGACTCCATTCCCTAACCTTATGGTCATCCACATATTGTTGAGGCAGATGTTCTCATGTCCCCTCACGACTCCCAAGCCGCTTGTTTGACGCCCATGAGCCCAACCCTACTATTGCATGATTAATAGTGGATCACTGAGTCTCTGCACAAACTAGCTACCGTAGTGGGATGAAATAGAGTCACATCACCGTTATCACAGGTCATTCGGCTTCAATACCCCTGCCGAAAGGGTAGTAACATGTAAGGGTATTTAACCATGTAGTCTAGACCTCCTAAGCATGTAATCCAATAACCATGACAGTGCTAAGGGTATCAGATAACAGTGTTTCATACCACAGTCCCTGATATCCCAAGCTAGGAATACCCAACAAGGATAACCATCAATCATAGTCACACCAAAACGCATCATTCCATATCAAATTATTGAATCAAATACGTCTAACATCATCCACAACATGTCATCATCAAGTATCAAATTAAACTACTGAAATAGCATGTTATATGACTATTTACACATTCAAAGCATTAGACAGCTATCATATCACATGTCAAAACATATATGCAATTGTATCCTTACCTGAGTTAGCGGAAAAACTACTGAGAAAAGTATTAAACCTCACAAATAACTACTCCAACAGACCTCAGAGAGCACCTAGATTAGGGAAGAAGTTTCATTAAAGTCCGAGATCAAAACGGAGCAAAAATCAAACTGACATGGTCATTGTGACCCAGCCGATCACTTAGGGCAGTTGATTGGGCCAACCGACCACCCCCTTCTCGGGCAAAATGTGAAGTCCGAAATTCAGACTTTTAATCACCCATCCTCGATCCGATTTTGGGATGATTCAAATCCGAATTTCATCCTTAGAACTCCAAACAGGTGTTCACACTCCAGATTACAAAAGAGGAAGATCTAGAATATAGTCAACCCTTGATCTGGATATAGAAATCTAGCTTCAGGCATGATCTAGTAGCGATCATTGATGAAAAGGATTCCAAACACTCCAACTCACCACTACATAATTTTAGAGGGAGGAACAACACTATAACAATAAATAATTCAAGTAAGAAGAGACTGTGCTTAACTAACCTCTATAAGATTTGAAAGTCCAAGCAAGATCCAAGCCTTCTTTGTGATTCGAGGGTTCTTCACCACCAACCACGTGTTCATTGTCTCCCAACCATCCACAACAACCCCCATGAATATAATAATATGAAATTAGGTAGTAGATGACTATTTAAAGAGGGCCGGGGGCAAAATAGGGTTTAAATCCCGCAACCAAACCAACCGGTAGCTTGGGGCTGTTGGCTGGCTCAGTCACTCTCCTTAAGCAACCGTCCTCCATTACTTTTCAGTACTTAGATGCTTTGCTCAACCAGTTGATCTCCAACACTAACTTAACTTAAACCGACACGTGGGGGGGCCTTACCTTGATCTCAAACATCTTCAAACTCTACTCTACTCAAGCTAGAAATCCATATGCCCAATCCATCAGGATTTCTACTAAACCTTCTTCAAATTCCCAGTAAGGCAGGTTCTTCACCAGGTGCATCCAAATCCATGGGCTCAGGGTATGGATCATGAGCTTCAATCTGGATATTTCACAACTTCTTTTGACTAGAATTTCGAGTACTCGAACCTGCAATACGGATCCCAAGTTAGAATTACAGGGGAATTACACTGAGAGTCAACTATATTGCTACCCTCTGCACCCTCAACCCCCCCCCCCTAATGAATACATTTAAAAGCATAGGGAACTATGATGAGCACATTTATGTGTGAAATCTTAGGGCATAAAGCATGCATTTTATACACATAGAGTGGAGTTACCTTGGGTTTTATGTTGTTTTTGCAGATTTTAGGACTTTTCAAGATTTAAGCAAATATTTGGAGTTTTGGGCTTAAATCATGCTATTTTACATGTCAAGAAGTCCATTCAAATTCTCAAATGCGAAAATGGGCCTAATCTGGAGCATGCTGGGCTAGAGATGTGTGACTATGGGCCAACTCCGAAATATTGAAGAGATAAAGAAGGCAAATTTGATCTACGGCTGAGATTTTAAATCAAATCTACAGAGATATTATTGAGAGAGTCCAAATGGAAAAGAGTCCTTGCATACCTCAATATCTTATCTCATATCTTGGATTTAATTAAAGAAAGAAAAAGAGGAAAAAGAATTATATTCAGAAAGAAAGAGAGGAAAAATCCCGTTTTTGAATGCCTCTGTCCAGTTTTGATCAAACCCTTCATCGAACGGTCATCCGATGTCCGATCGTGCTGATTTTTGGAGGAGAGCTTCATGACTACTTAAACCTCAAATCCAACAGTGGAATTATGCATCTGATCTCTCTAAGTTGGCGCGATTACTACGTCAAAACCCTAATTTGTTGAGTCAGATAGAAACCCTGAGTTTTATTCAAATTCAGCCGTACTTCATATCTCATGTAAACTCTATAAAAAGAAAGCATACTCCATCAAAGGAAGACATGTCTTAGAGCTTAGTAGAAGCATTATTTCTTCTCTCTTCAATTTATTTAGGCTTTCTCTAGTTTTCTTTGCTTGCAGTTGTGAGATTTTAAATTTCTAGATTCAATGTTTAGATTTAATTTTTATGTAATGCAATTCAAGTTCAAGTTTCAAGTTTTTAGATTCGTTTTTCTCTGGATCTAGCAATTGCAGATTTAGATCATTCCAGATCTAGATCTGGTTGTTAGGGTTGGTTGAGATTCGAATCATTTGTTCAATTCGCAAGTAAGTAATTTTTTTTATTAATCTTCTCTCCTCCCTCCATTCCCGCTTCTATCTACCCCTCCATATTCTTAATTTAGGATTTACTTTCAGCATTATTTATTGTTCTCCCTTCCCCTGGATCCTTGATCAGAGATGCCTACAGTCGTGTCTCTCTTTGGTTAAGGCTTCCTTTTCATTTAATTGCTTTGTTTATTGCTTTGTTGTTTACTTTTTGCCTGTTCATTCATCATCTCGGACCACATAACCGGAGCAAGCCTACAGTCGTGCCTCTGCTTCTGGTGACGGGTGGTGTTGCATCTACATTTTAGCTATTTCCTTTTCTTTTTATTGCTTTGTTTATTGCTTTGTTATTTACTTTCTGTTATTTACTTTCTGCTTATTCATTCATTATCTCGGACCACATAACCGAAGCAAGCCTACAGTCGTGCCTCTACTTCTGGTGACGGGTGGTGTTGCATCTGCATTTTAGCTATTTCCTTTTCCTTTTATTGCTTTGTTTATTTCTTTGTTTATTGCTTTGTTATTGTTCGCATTTTTTTCTTGTCTTTTATTTATGCATTGATTGTGTTTAATTTATTTTTCGTTTCAATTCGATTGCATTAGACATATAGATTAGGATCATTTAGTTTAGTTAATTAGTTAACAAAAATTGAATCATTCCACTCTCGCATTACTATTAAGAAGTTGAATTAGAAGTGGCATATCTCCTTGAGATCGACCCGTTAGCTACACGATACCGTGCGCTTGCGGTTACTTTTAAAATTTCACAGACAAACTACCTAGGATCTAAGATGGAAAAATGTCTTGAATTACTAAACTATATCCACTTGAATCAATGCATTGCAGTTGATAATCTGAATGAGTTCTCTACAGTCCAATTCAATTTGAATGTTTGATAAACCTTTTGATGCACATTGGAGCAATTTAATTCTCAATTAAAACAAATTCATGGACCTAATATAGTTAAAAAGGTAATTAAAATTGTATTGCTTAAATAGGGTTGTACATACAATACCATTTCTATATTCCCTTGAGTATCGATGATTTCAAATAGGGATAAATAGAACATATGCATTATCTTATAATTGATAAATAAGGATCATTTCAAAGGGAGAACGAGAGATATTGTGAAGTTTAGGATTAGGATTTGGACTTGGGGAAAATGATGTTTCGATTTTTGCCAAAGCTACCACAAGTATGAAGGCACATTTGAAGTTGAACATGATGCTTGTTTCATTGGCAAAGAAGCTGAAAAATGAAAAGGGTGATTAGAAGAATGAAGGAAAATAAGGAGAAGATGGTTAGCAGCTACTACAATAGTAGTTGAGGGTGGAGATTGGTTGTTGTGAGGAAGTAGGCATGATCGAATATTAAGTTAATACCTTCTTCTTTTCTTTCTTTTTGGTCATCATCAAGCTAGTCATAGTGACTAGGGCCCACAGGTTTGGGGCAAGGTGTCGTAGGGATGGAGATTCAAACTCATGACCTCCTTGAACTTACTGTCTCTACATTGGAGGCTGCCACCACAACCTTTACCATAGTAGGCTAATATCATATTAAGTTTAAGATTGGCTGATTATTGGTGTGTGATGCCACCACAACCTTTACTATAGTAGGCTAATATCATTTTAAGTTTAAAATTGGCTGATTATTGGTGTGTGAATATTATTGATAAATCAATGCATACAAGAATGAGAGATAAACTTATTCTACAATGAAAGAGACCTACCTAGAATAGAAAATTACAATAAATGAGAGAACTGCCTAGAAATAGAAGATTGCAATAAGAGAGTTATTGAGAATAGAATATTACAATAAGATATATTCCTAAATTAGAGGATTATAATAAGTAAACGATTATAATGCAAGATACACATAATAACCGTGGATAACAAACAATATCCACTTAAACCAATGCATTAAAGTTGATATTCTATGTAGTGCTGCAACAAGGCCAGGCTTTTGCAATCCCAAGTTCAGCCCTATATATTATAATCTAAACACATTCCCACCCTGATCCCAATTTAGAGCCAATGATTATAGTCCCTGACCATAAGCCCTACAAGGCCAAGCTAAAACAAGTCCATTCTCGCCCTGATTGACCTTGCCTTGATTTGCCCTATACTTGACCCTGTCCTGGCCCTGATTGGCCCTGTCTTTGGCTATTCCTTAGCCCTGACCCTGGCTCTAGCTTTGATTGACCCGATACTTGGGCCTTGGCCCTGATTGCCCTATCATTGTCTATGTTCCTAATTTATTGAGATCAAACATCAGGGACAAAATTAATGATAGAATCAGGGCTAGGGTCAAGGCAAAAAATCAAGGATTGGTCAGGATAGGCCTAATAGGCCAAAGAATAATCCGAGGCCCACCTTTGGCTCTAGTCAATGCCAGAATATTTTGGCCCTAATCTACCCTCAGGGCCAAAAGCTTGAGCCAGAGCTTTATTCGAGCTGGGGGCGAGCTTAGGGCGGCGGGTCAAGGCCGTTAGGGCCAAACTTGCACCCCTAAGTCTATATGAGTTATCTGTAGTGAGATTCAATCTCAGTGTTCCATAAACCTTCTAGTACACATTGGAACAATCTAATTCTCAAGAAAGAAGAAAAGAAAAAAAATTTGAAGGCAATTAAAGGTGTGTTGCTTAAACAAGCTTGTACATATAATACCATTTCTATACTCCAATGAGTATTGACGATTCAAATAGGAATAAGTAAGACATATGCATTATTTACACTTTCTAAATAGGGACCATTTCCCGCCTTTGAGGCGTGTATTTTGTTTCCCTATGTGGGTGCCGATGCTTATTTGGTGCTGCATTTGTTGCAGTTTTCTTTCTAAGGATATATTGGGCTTGACCCATCCCTTACTCAGGATGACCCTGTCTACTGCATATGACAGTTTGGTCGCTTTCCGCTCCTTAGTTCAGTTTGAACCTTATGTTTTTATGCAGCTAGCTGTGTCTCAGTACTTTTATTTCTTTAATGAATGTAGTGTTGTTTACCAAATAAATAAATAAATAAATAGAAACCATTTCAAAGAGAGAAAGAGAGTCATATTAATTTCAGATGCCTTACCCAAAAAGTATTAATTTCAGATGTATTTCAATAATAAATAATCAACAGAACCTTAATTAACACTGCATGACCAAATTTTTAGTTTTTTTTTTGCGACATTGAAAGTGATCATATGTGATAACGTTCTTACTAACAGGGAGCTTAATAATGATGTGTTTGGCTGGGAGGGTAGGGGAAAAGGCAACACACCCAATTGCAGGTGGGACCACTAGTCTTTTCCGTATTTTAAAGAGATAAGAAAGAATAATCGTATGGCTGTCTGAGCTGTGAACCTCTTAAACGTTTCTAATAATGGGAGACCACTCAGGGACTTTTTTTGGTGGTGAGATCGCAAAAGTGATGCTTCGATGCTTAAAAAGAAGCTTAAGAGACATGTTTCTATTGCGTCATGTTGTGGCGTAATGTGGAATTGAAAATGATAAATACATATATTTGTCTCTCTTTGTGTCTCTTTCTTTAACAAAGGACCGGGTCGGGTCTTTCACGTGGATCAGACCGGTCCTTCTAATGAACCGGTCAACAAGCAACCACATAACATCTTTCGTGTGGCAAAGCTAAGATTCAAAATTGACATTTGAAAATAGAGACTGATGGCAAAGAAAAACAAGATAAGGCGAATCAAAAGGAATAGAAAAAGTTCATGCTAAAGATCAATGATTCATAGTATGAGATAAAGAATTCGAGTTTCTTTAGGCTACGTTTGTTTACAAAAGTGGGGTGGAAAAAAAAAACATGTGAGCCCCATGTATAGTTGGGTGAGGGAGAAAGAAAGGAAATGAAAGAGTTTTATAGAAAAGTGATAATGGTGGGTCTTATATTTTATTTTTCTAAATTTTTTCATAAAATTCCACCAAATTTTTGGGATTTTAAAAAGCATTGGGGTGAGCAAGTTGGGTTGTCACCATGGTTCCTCGTGTCGGTGATATATCGCCGATACAGGGCGACATTTCGACCTGTTGCTGGGGGCAACACGACACTCCCCAGCGACACCGATTTTACAAAATATCACAATATATCGTTAAAAGTTCGATATATCGCGATAAATTTTGAAAATATCGAGATATTTTAAAATTTAAAATTTTCACATTAACTACTCTCTCTCCTTATTAAATTATCTCTGCGACCTAGGAATCTGGAATTCTTTTTTTTTTATTTTTATTTCTTTTCTCTCATTTAAAATTCCTTTATGGTTTTCTTGTATTAACTATTCTCTCATTTAACTTTTAAGTATTTCCTTCCTTTCTCTTTCTCTGCGGAACGAAGCTGCTGGAAACCATGGAAGCTGCCGGAAACCATGGCAGACGGAGTTTTCTCGTCGCTGCGATCTCTGATGACTAGTCTCTCTCTCTCGGTCTCTCCCACTACGGATCTCTCTGGACACTCTCACGAGTCATGACTCTCTTCGGTTCTCTTTTCTCTGATCTCTCTTCTCTCTCGGTCTCTCCCACAGTCCCACTGCAGATCTCTCTCTACAGCGCTCTTGGACTCTCCCCCATTTGCAGATTTCATGATTTTCATCATCAATTTTGTTTGAGTTTTTCTCAAAAAATCGATCAAAATATCGCCTATATCACTGGTGTCGCCTGTGTAGCCGGGCACCGATACGGTGACACCCGGCGACATTTTGGACCTTGGTTGTCACCTCACCAGACAAGTTTCTTTGGATTCAAGGAAACTTGTCTCTCACTTTCCCACTCCAAGCAGCCAAACAACTTACAATTTTAGAATTTAAAAGAAAAATTAAAAAAAAAAAAAAATTTTCAAGAATTTTCCCACCCCACCTTTATTCTAGCAAACAAACGCAGCCTTAGGGTGAGAGGCAAGATACCGTGGTATATTTAAGTAATATATAAAAACTACTTTGAAGATGTGTGCATGTAAAGTGGCCCAGATAAACGTTATAAAAAATTTCTTGCAAGAATCACAACTCAATATGTGTGAAGGCATGAGATTCAGTCTTTATATCAACTCAAGAAGATTTTTTGCTTTAAATTACCATATGTTTGATTTAGCGGTTGGCCAAAAAAAAGAAAAACTATATATTTTTATACTCAAAAATTAAAATATCCTACCACCAAGATCCCACACATTATAAATTGATTAAACCCATAGATTTCTCTAAAAGTTTTGAAATATGCAAGTTGGGGACGTGATAGCTAAGAACTAGAAACAAGTAATAACTAGCATCTCATTAAGCTAGAGCTCATGATTTGGAAGAAATTGACACTTACAAAGATAAATTTTTTTTCTCAAGTGGTTCATATGGTTGATATTTAGGATTTGAGTGGAAGGGTCTTTTTCTACGAAAGAAAAATAAAAAATCCATCATATTCTTAAAAAGTGTATATTTTATTTATACCCGATTATATTGTGTATCACATACTTTTCTATTGGTTTGTTTTCTTTTTCTTTCCGGTAGAAACCATGTAAAAAGGAAAATTTATACATAAAATCATTAAGAATATAAATTATAAAAGAAGAAGCTTCTAAGTTTCTTACTTAAGATTTTTTTTATTGTAATAAGTTAATTAATGATATGAAATTTTTTTGATAAATAATAATATGAATTAATTATACAGAGAATCTTCTATTGTTATTATTTTTATTACAATAAATGAATCCATTTTGTCCTCCGTTTGATGGTTGAAGCACTAGTCATGCATAAAAGTTTTCATCAAATTAACCCCAAGGGGTGGCTCAGTTGGGCAACCAATGCTTCCACGTAGGAGGTCAGAGTTCGAATCCCCTCGGGGCCGGGGCAAAGCTCCGTTTATATTAATTATATAAAAAGCGCATTGAGGATGTAGTCGTGGTGCGCACAAGCTGGCCCGGATGAACCTTATTAAAAAAAAAAAAAAAAAAAAAAAAGAAGCCTTTCATCAAATTAATATAGGATAGTGATGGTTCTCTAAACGGTGTTGGATTTTCATTTAGTTGTACCCATGAGTAACTATTATAATTAATATTATTTCTTGAGTTATCTAATTTATCAGTTAAAATTTTTTATTATTCACACCTTTAGTCTTAATTATATTTTATTATTAATTTCCAATATCATGCATCCTCTCTGTTAGGGATATGAATGCACACCACGAACGACGAAGAACACACAAGAATAATTGAATGTGGCTCGAAAAAATCCTGCCTATGTTCACCAGAGTAAAAAAAAAGTTTAATTATTTCAAAAAACCTCATACCACTCTCAAACCCATAAAGTGTTATTCTTTACTTGTCCCCAATCCTTATTCCTAGGATGGTTTCCTCAATTTTCTCTACAATAAATGAAACATCTAGATTATTCCATATATATTATTTATAGTAAAACATAAAATTCTAATTTCAATATAATTACAATTTTAATCCAGTATTAATAATTGACCTAAACCTTGTTTCAATTACAAATATAACTAAAATTATAAATACATAGACCCACAAGAATACAAGACATTTAAACCCAACAAATCAAGAATACCCCAAGGAAAGAAGATGGAGAGGAGAGGAAAACGAAAAAAGTATATATGAGATAATATTTTTATGCCAATTGCCAGTTACTTGACTGTACAGGTGGTCTTGGTTGGTTCAGTTACTTGAACCGGTTTAAATCCAGTTTGATTTATCCATAAGACTTCAGAAATGGTAGCAGCACGATCGCACACCATTTGCAGTCAACTAGAGCTCTCAAGAGTCAAGACCCAGACAGCTTGTCAGCCTTGTCTTATGGTTTTCTATGAGTTGTCCAAGATGACTGGAAGATTCTCTTTTTTCTCATTTACATCTCGAGATATTCAAGGCTGTTTGATATGGTAAACCTAGTTCCACCGTCAGATTTAGTAGCCCCTCACCAAAAACCACTGCTTTAGAATCAAAGATAGCGAAAAGATTCGAAAACAATAGCATATGATTAAGGACCTGGAGTTGTCAATTTAATCACTTATGTGGGGTCACCTTGGCCAACTTTGTCGCTTCCAACGAATAATACTTTGCCATGTGGACATTTAAATATTTTTTTGAGAGGAAACGAGAAGTAAGGAGGGCCCACATCGTTCTTTTAAGTTTCCAATGATGTTTGCGGTAAGACCCGAACCCGTAAAGACATGTTTTTGCTGTTTCTCATATCACGAGATCTCATCAAAGGATTCTGATAAATGCTATTGGCTCACTCTTTTTCTTTCTTTCTCTCTCGCTCTCTCCAACCAGGCGCCAGCCACCAACTATATCTGCTCCGCTCTCTTGAAGAGCCCTAGGATTTTTCAGTTGTTATATTTGATTTTTTTATTTTTTTTCTTTCTCGTTTTGATACTTAGGGTTCGGTTCTGGACGAGGGAAGAAGAGAAGCGGATCAAGAGTTGCCAGTTTGATCTGGTTTGTACATTCTCTTGGATTCATCAATTTGATTTGGCTCTCTTCCTTTCGTTTTCTGTAGATTCTTGATCTTCCATTGTTTCTTTACTTAATTGTTTCGTTCTTTCTGTAATTTTGGGTTTTTCACATTATTTTAATTTCTCGGATTTCATTTTATCTAATTTTGGAATCTCATATCCTTGATTGAGTTCTATGGCAGTCGTTGCACTTATTTTCGATTTTTATTGCTTTTCTTGGTAAGTTTTGGATCTTAACTGGGTTTGGACGTGGGTAAATTGTCACTGAAACGAACTCTTTTGTGATAACAATCCCAGTTAATTTCTGTGCTACTGCTTCATTATTTTCAATGGCGAAAGAAGTGGTATGAATAGTTTTTAATTATTTCTGTGTGTGGTTTGACCGATTTGGAAACTGGTAATTCCTTGCTGAAATCTATTTAAGAAATCTGAGGTAATAATAGGGTCAAGGTGTATCATATCCTGGGAATTACATTGAGGAACCTATGAAAGAGGCAACGTAGTAGTTCTAGGAACTGTCAAAGCCCTAAAATTTCAAGTTAAATGGGAGACTCTAGAAGAAAGATGATTGATAACGTGCAGTGGTTCATCTGGTTCTCCACTGCTTACTTCTTGATCCTTATACATTCCATGGACAATTCAGTGTGCCTTCTTTAGGTTATGCTTTCCTTGACGATGCATGATGTTAACATCTTGTGAATGATGAAGATAACCCTGCTACAAGTTACAACTAGAGCTATTGTACTAAGTTAAATACCATTAGCATATAACCTCAGACGATTGGTTCTTGAACATTTTTCAGTTTCTTTTGATATGTATCGGGGCTCCTCTTAGTTACACAAGGACAAGCATAACCTTATCCCAACTAAACGGGGTTGGCTTCACGGAGCCATTAGAAGCTATGACTTTATTAGAAATAAAAGAAGTAAACAGTGAGTAAAACAAGAAATTGAGCAATGGGAGGTGTTAAAATATTAGTCATAGCAGCATCCACATACTTGGTGAATTTGTTTTAAATGTTCTTTCACTTAATTTTCATGCTAAAATCAAATTTGTGGAAAATTGTTCGTGGTTTCAACTTGCTTTGGGAAGTCTGGAATAAGTATAGAAGGACTAGAATAATAGATTATGTTTATTTAAAAGGGAAGGACCAAGATTGAGGATTCGGGGGAAGTGAGAGGTCCTTATAGAAAATCATGAAGTAGAGAGCAAAACCTACGGAGATCACCTGTATTTAGAGTTCAGTAATGTGCCAACAATCCCCTAAATCCTTTTGCTTGATTGGTTTCTGGAGGATATTAATCTTCTGTATGGACAAGTGCCTGTTCAGGTTTTTAAACTTTTTCCAACTGTTTTGGTATCCAATGTTATCCTGGTTTTGATGTTAATAAAGCCGAAAATCAGTGCACAGGGCTTCCACGTTTAGCAGGTTCCAGTTAGGGGCAAATTTATGCACCTTATCTCTATTTCCAGAAAGGCTGGTTTGATGTTGAAAGGAACAGAATCTCCATCATGGTTTTCCAATAGGATAGGAGTAGGACAGAAATGAAGACTGGGAAAATGATTAAAGAACTGATACAAAAAGAGACAAGATCTGAAACATCAGAAGTGATTTGACTAATCAGGAATTAATAATGGAAAAGGGAGTGAAAGCTTTGGTGAAGTGAAATCCTCTTTTTCTTAGCTGAGTTCAATTCTAATATTGCAGGTCTTGTTAACCTGCAATTTTTGTGATACCAGTGTTTCTGGAGTCAAAAGGATTGCGTGTAAGGGGTAAAATGATGTTGCAATGTTATGTGAGGAACTAAGGGAGCACGGCCTTAAAAGTGCCTTGGTCCCATGATATTTATCTTTGAATTTGTAATCAACTGTGAAGGGAACTTTTCTGACTACTATCTTAATTTTGGGCACCTAACTGTAGTGCTGGAATACATTTTGATCCGTATTTGCTGAAGTTTGTATGGATATATGGAAGTATATAAGCCTAAGGAATACTTAAATAAGTGCCTCTGCCAAATTTACATACGTTAATAACACGGTGTGCTTCATTGGGGGTTAAATATAATTCTTCAATGACAAGTTCTCTGTCTGGCAGTAATATGCGTTAGTGATTCCGCCTCCCCAGCTTCTCAATTGGCTTGGATCAAATATGTTCTTGGTTGAAAGCACTGATAAGTATTGGAACAATTTCTAAAGAGTAGCTTTGTTGTGGCAGTAATGTCTCTGTCTGGTGTGTTGGTGTTCCATGAGTGGTTTTTCATGTTGGGAGTTGGATTTCCTCTTCTTGTGGATTGGGACTGAGTGCACTTTTATTGTTTGAGTCAGCTTCAATGAGCCAACCCCCCCTCTCTTCTCTCTCATTTTTCCCTATAAAGAATTTTGTTGTAACCCATAAAGCATAACAACAAGGAACATGTCTCCCTCTTTCTGAAGTTTGTGAATCTGAAGCCCGTTCTGCGAGATCTGTACTTTGGTTTTAGGCATGCAGTGGTGTGACATCAATTTCTGATCTAGCGAAATAGGAAAGGTGCACTTCTTGTTATTTTTGTCATCGCCACTATTGATGTGCCATTGTTGTTCTTTGTGATCTACATTGTTACATGAGTTGGTAGCCAAGATAAATAGTTCCTTCTTGATGTTTTCGTTACCTCCATTATTTTTCTAAAGTAGAATATTGTAAGCTCATTAGTTACTAGTTAGTATAGGGGAAGATTTACCTGGACATGCTCCCATGGTTTTTTTCCTTTCACCTTGAGAGGGTTTTTCACATAAAAAATTTGTGTATTTTTTTGTGGATTGGGATTTGGGTGTTATTTTTCTGTCACATGTTTGGTAACTGCCGTGAATCTTCATTAATCTGCACACAATCATGAGAGGTTTGATTCTTCCACCATTGCATAGGTGATGTTGTGAACTAAATAGTGGATGCAGAAGAATGAACTGTATACGACAGTGTGAAACCTAGTTTGTGATTCAACCTTTTTGGATTGGAGGATGTCCATCGTCGTCTAGTCAACTAGCTGAGGAATATTTCAGAGCTTCTTGAAAGTTCCCTTTCTCTTCGTAAGAGTTGGGCATTGCAAACAGTGAATTGTATACAACAATACGAAGCTTATGAAATGATCAAAGTAACTTGTTTCTTTCATAGCTATAGGGTGGTACTGTCTTGACAACCAAGTTAATCAGATATGTGCTTTACGACTATTAGACTGTGAAATGTCACTGAGACTGCAAGTTTCCTTGAATGTCCCATTTGGTATAAGTTACTTGGTTCTGAAAAACATGGAGATAACCTCAAAAAGTATATGGACTTGTGAGAAAGCTCACGTTTTAATAATACTCTTTAAGTTGGTGCAGAGATGTCGCATTTTCAACTTTTATAAAACAGAACAAAAAAACTAAATACTAAGTCCTTCAGGTACCGTTTGTTTGAAGAATTTGAAGTGAGGTAGGAAAAAAGGGGTAGGAGATAAGTAAACTTTTTCACAAATTCCAAAATTTGGATTGTTTGGTTCAATGGGATGGGAAAATGAGAAGACAAGCTTCCTTAAATTAATTTAAGGAAGCTCGTCTATTGACGTGTCATCCCACTTTTCCTATCCCATCTCTTTTAAAATTTCTATATTTTTAATGGGACTTTGTGGAAAAAGGAGGGATATGATATAATTGGGACCCATATTGTCAACTTTTACACAAAACCATTTCCTTTCCATTCATGTTCCCTCATCCCACTGTTAGCAGGTCCCACATGTTTATTTTTCTCACCCTTTATCTTGCAAACAAACGAAGGGTCATTGAATACTTCAGCCATTTATCAGCAGACTCAACAGATGGAATACATACAAGTCCTTGGTTAAGCTTCTCCTTGATGGATCAGTGACCTACTTCCACATGATTTGTCATGCTTAATTAGTTTGTGGGCAATACTAATGGCAGATTTCGTATCCTAGTATAGCACAAAGATCTTGTAGAAGGCCCTTGAGCCATACAAATCAGATATCCATGTCATGGCACAAAATTTTGACACAATAGAAATAAAAGTTGGTGCTGCTTCCAGTTTCCATGGTTTCAGGGTGATGAAGGATGTAGATCTAGGAAAAGGACTGAGAAGATTGAAAAATCAATACAAAAATGGCCACTAAGGACTGAAAAGGGAAAACAAAAACATATAAAAGTTTTTCTAGGCCTTAAAAGTTTGATTTAAACCTTGAAACCCTAAAAACATATAACTACCCTAAAATCCTAAAAGAAAGTTGATTCTTTATATAGGGTCTCTTAGGTCATTATCTGAGGAGATTTGAGACCTCAGTATTGAAAGAGAAGATACTTGGTGGTCTGGAAAGGTTTTTATAGAAGTAGACAGAGGGAAGAAATGTAGTAGATGAAGAAGAGCAGAAGGTGGATCCCCAAAAAAGAACAAAGCCAAATCGTATTTATGATAAGAGAAGAAGGTAATTGAAAGTAGAACCTCTCGAACTGTAATGGAATAATAAATATAATGAAAGAGTTTGAAAGCTTGCATTACTGATGCAAAATCATCACCAAGTTGGGCATTTTTGCTTGGGAATAGTCTAGGAATGGATGATATGTGTATGTATTTTTGGTTCCATGGGTCAAATTTGTCATTGGGCCTATTTGGTGGGTCTAAAATATGGCTAGAAAGTAAGAAACGGGATTTATTTTATTATCTTGTTAGAGTCCTATCATAAGTCTATTTTCTTCATTATTTCACTTTCCCAGTTACTTTAGGTTATCTAAAAGGTAAAGGATTGGGTTGAATTTTTTCCTTTTCAGTGTAGAAGTTTATGTAGGAATTATCCTTTGATTTTGATTACTAGTTTGAAATTAAAATTATGTCAGCCAATGTGGCTATAAATTACGATTTAATTGCCAGTCAAGCCATGACTTGATGAATTGAATATTGATTTTTGTTTATTGCTACCGGTGAGGTACAATGACCTAACATCGTTGTGGGACAATCTCTTCCCTTTCTTATGTGATTTCTTATCTTCTCTTAAGAATATATATCCTCATTCATCTGGTGTTCAAGAACATCTTCAAGAAAGTAAGTTGAATTATCTAAACCCCTATTCTTTTTTTCTAATCTTCTATCTTCTAGATTTCCTAACCCTAAATTCATTTTTTTTCTTTCCATTTTCGTACTCTCCAGGAAAACCAAATTTCCAGTTTAGGTCTGCACCTATAGTATCATTAGAATGGTCCTAAACTTTAGGGATCATCCATATATACCATTGCTTAAGGTTTCTCCAAGTTCCACCCCATTCCAATAACCTTTTATCCCATATCTCAAGAATTTGCCCCATCTAGCCATATGCCTCATTACTCTAAATTGCTCTAGAGCTATTCAACCACCATAACCTATTTTCTTATGTATTCCAATCAACTAGCCCAGAATCTTAAAACTTGACACCCTTACTTTTTGAGTTGAGATCTCAGAAAGCTAGCCCTAGTTGAATCTTTTCAATCCATGGCTACATCATCCTAACATAGTACTATTGCTATTTTTTTCAGTTTCAAACTCTCAAGAACCTCTCCAAGTTTTTGTTTGAGGTTTGTCTAGCATTCACTTATTGTACACCACATTTCCTGTTACATGCATATCTAAACTATGAAACTCAATCAATTTTCTGATCCTGGAACTTTAATGCATCATTTTAGTTGCTGTTATCATCATCGATGCGCTATGGTTGAACATTTTTCTTTTTACTGTCTTTCTTATGATGAGTTTCCCACTGTATTACTACTTGGACTTGTGTTTAATGTCAACTGTCAATCTGTCCCTTCTCTATTGCTTCTCTTTGGTTTTTTCAAATACATAAAATTGCTTCTCTTTATTATTGGATGATCTCCCACCTGACACTTGCTTCAATATGTGTGTTTTGGTATTTTTTTCAGCCTTATGTCTTTGCTTTTCACTTTTCATACCTACTTTTATAGTTACAGTTCATGAGTTCATGAACATTTGGCAAAAACTAATTAGTCTTCAGAGAGAAATGAGTATCAGTAGCTTCATGGACATGTCAATTGAGTATGAAATGTTTGGAAAATAGAGTCGTTATTTGATCTGAAATGCCCTCCTCTTGGTCTCTGTGTCGATATACATGCATGGCACCATTATGAACTTAGATCTTGTGCCCACTGATGAAAGAAACTGTGCATTAAAAATGTGCAGATTTTAATCATCTGATGTAATTTATTTGTCTTGTTTTATCGAATAAGTCTTGAAATCTGTCATTTCATGTTACATTTTTTGCATACAGGATCTGTTCCTTTTTATCCATGGCAAACTCAAAGGTTTCTTCAAACACCAAAAGTTTTCCATACCCGGGGAGACAATCACTGCTACCTCCTAAGAGCCCCTTCCCAAGCATTCCATCATCCTATGCTGAATATGGCACAAGTTCTGCAATAGGACCAAAAGGTGTTCCAAAGCCAAGAGAGGGGCATAGACACCACCAACGTACTTCCTCTGAGAGCTTTCTAATAGAGGAGCAACCTTCTTGGCTTGATGATCTTCTTAATGAGCCAGAGACACCTGTGCGAAGAGGTCACCGGCGGTCTTCTAGTGATTCTTTCACATACTTGGATGTGGCTAGTGCTTCTAACATGGATTACTTAGCTCAGGAGGACAAGTTAAAAAACACCTCTGTACCTACATGGGGATCAGTGGAATATGATCCTTATCAAGATGCACGGCATGCTTCATTGTATGCTGAGCCAAATTCTTTTGGGAGGCAGCAGAATAGGTCATGGGATCCTTCACTGAGTTCAGCTAATTACCAAAGTAGACCGCAATCTTCAAGGGACAATATTGTTCGTCAAAGCTCTGGACAGTTGCCAGTTCCACAGGAACCAGGTGGGGGTTCGTCGACTGCTACTGACCGGCAAGAACTGGAGGAATCTGGGTCTAATAATGCAAGAGGTTCTTCTGATTGGAAGGATAACTCTTATGCTAAGCCTTCTGCAGCAGAGACTGATCCCAAGCGGGCTAAACAGTAAGAAACTCTTTAGTCATTTATCTCAGTATTATTTTTATTCCTGAACTTCTAATATGTTGGGAATTTTCACCCTAAACTTAGAAAATATTTGTGTATTTGCCATAAAAATATGCCTCTGCAGATGTTTCAAGTGTAAATTCAACTAGCTAACTGTATCTCATTGGTCCTGTACCCTGCCCTAAAGGGGGAAAAATACAAAGAAGAAGATAACTGTTGATTGCACTTAAAAAAACAAGTGAGTTAGAAAAGAAAGATTCTGTCTTGTGCTGAGCTGATGGGTATCATTTTTGGGTGGATGGGTTAATGGATGTTTGGTTCCCCTGTTCTATGCTACTCTAATGGATACTGAAGTACATGACATCTTGATGCTCATTCTATAATGAATTGTTTAAATGTGCCCAGCTGATTAGTTTAATGATTGAGTCTAAACTGCTCCTCAAGTGCCCAATCTTCATGGGAAGATCATTTTGGGTTCTCAATCTCTGACATTAGCAAAATCTAGAATAATTTGTATGTTGAAAAGAGAAAAACATATGTCTGAATGAAAACCTAAGAATACAAACAAGTTGCATACTATTATTTGTCATCTTTGTATATATGACATTGGGATTCTTCTACTGCAGGCAATTTGCTCAACGGTCACGAGTCCGGAAACTGCAGTATATTGCTGAACTGGAAAGGAATGTCCATGCTTTACAGGCAAGTCCAGGGGTTGCTAAATGCAGAACTTATACTGTTTAAGACGTTGAACTATCACATTATTACATTGTTATTGTTTCTCATGTATATGTGAATTTTTAGGCTGAAGGTTCCGAATTTTCAGCCGAGCTTGAATTTCTGGACCAGCAGAATCTTATATTGAGCATGGAAAACAAAGCTCTCAAGCAACGGTTAGACACTTTAGCACAGGAGCAACTTATAAAATACTGTAAGTCTCTTTATTTGATTCGCAAGAGCTGTTATCCTTGGGTTAAATTAGTTGAAAAGTTTGTGGGCACAGTGCTACTGAGAACTCTCAGATTCAAAATGTGACTCATCATAATTTCCATGCGTAATAAATGCACCAATCAAGTGAAAAGGTTGATGGTGCATACAAATTTCTTGCTAAGCCACTACTCAATCTCCCCAGTCCCTCTATTTCTTCACTTTTCCTTTTGTGAATATTAGCTGAAGCTATAGCCATGCGTTTCTTATTTGTTTCCTGTGTTGTTTACCAGCTAAACTTTCACTTTATGAATTGACAACTTAGGCTCATTTTGTTCTATGGGGAAATTAAAAGGAAAGGGAATGAAACTTCATATAAAAAAAAATCCTTGATTTTATTTCTGACTGCAAAAACATTCTATATTTTGGTTTGAAATTCACTTTACTTTACATCTAAGTCTCTTTAATTTGAAAAATTAAAAGAAAAAGTTACATAAAAAAAAGCATTATTACTTAATATGGTTAGAAATACAACTACTTCATTTAATCAAGTTGGGTTCTTGGATAATGAAATAATGAACACCAAACTTTCTTTATTAGCTTTAAAAATTTTTGTTTTCCTTCCCTTACATTTCCCTTGCAACATTACAGAGCCTTGAGGAATTATGAAGTGCAACCTGTTCAGCTAAGCTAGTCGTCCCAATATATGTTATTATAGTTTTCTTGTTATTGGGTTTTACTGAAGTTGCTTGTTGTTTTTTTTTTCAAGTCTCTGTTAACGTGTACTTCTACAATTTTAATGTGTCTCTGGAGAGCAACAATATTGAGGTTCATTTATGACACTGGAGGTACCACCGGCCACCAGTATGTTAATTGTTATGTCATCTTAGATTGAAAGAAAACAGCATATTTTCTTTTGTCTTAATGCAAGTCATTTCTAAAGCAGTATTTCCTTAATTCCTTCTAATAAATTGTTACCTGTTCTTATTACTGTATAGTTCCCTTTTTCTTTTAAGACATTTCATTATATGCTCTTGTTGGGAAAGTTTGAGCATCTGGATTTCCTTTTCTACATTTTTTTTTTGTTTTTGTTTTTTGTTTTTTGTTTTTGATAATTCATATTTGAACAAACAACAGCTGTAGCCCGTAGATCCCCTGCCTCCCCCTTGTCAACACGCCCCACCCCTAAAGACCCAAAAGAAATTAAAATGCTCCCTGCTTTTTGGTGAACCGTAACTGGCTGATATTACTGATAAAAGTATAATATGAATTTCTGGGTACTATTTTTTTGGTGAAAAACTAAAATCTTCTGAGGTTATGTTTCAGTGGAGCAGGAAATGTTGGAGAGGGAGGTTGCGAGGCTACGGGCACTGTATCAGCAACAGCAGCAGCAGCAGCAGCAACAACCACCACAAGCATCATCAGCTCATCGCCGGACCACCAGCAGAGACTTGGATTCCCAATTTGCCAACCTCTCTTTAAAGCATAAAGAGGCCAGTTCTAGTCATGAGCCAGTCACTGGGCCAGTTCGTATTTGAGTTACCGTAGGTTGTGTCATATTATTTGAGTCATTTTGAATTTGAGTTCACATAGGATGTGCCATATTTTGTATCTTGCATCATACTGGCGACCAAAGTAGTGTCTTTCATGCAGAGGCACCAAGTGTAGTCAACATAGTCCTGACGCCCTGATGGAATACTATGGCTTCCCATGAACCATATTGTGTTTCAGGTATCTTCATGTGCACCTGGTTGTCATGCTGGAGAAAGTTTGATTTTCTGGCAGATGATTCATCGGAGGTGATAACTTCGTAATCTTGCACAACCCTCACCACCCGTGTCTCTTTCTACATTGCATCGCAGAATGTATTTCTTATTTGAATTTTATTATGGCCACGATATTTGGTTGAGTACTCCCTTTTCATAGCTAGCAACATCATGGTCTTGATTGTCTTGACAATGAACCCTGCTTTGTATAGATTGCTAAAGATAGGTTAGATGTAGGGTAGGCATTTATCAACTGGCTTGTTGGATTAAGGATTGCGATGACTTTGTGTAAGTGACACGGGATGTTTCTGTGCCTCCTAAATATGTTCTTAAATTTGTTTTCCTCTAAAATTTGTTATGAAAAGCTGAATGCATTCTAGCTTGAGATGGCGATCTACAAAAGCAAAGTTCTGCATGTATTACGCTCGATTTTAGAAGCCAAAGTACGTTGGTTGTGCATTCTGGAATTGTTTTCTGTTATCATTTGCATATGTGCATCTGTGAACATTTTGCGTTCTTGGTCTGTAACCAAGCAGCAATGACCGTTCACGTGAACAGTGTTGGTCAATCTATGTTAGTTATCAGGGAAAATAATTGAGTCGTCTCCAACTACTAAGAAATGAACTGAACAAAGGCTCCTGTTTTGGATAGGGATGCTTCAGATCCAAAGCTTATTCCCATGGAAATTTGAAAATGATAGGGTATCGCTTGGGAGTGAGGCGTTTTGATCAAAGCTTTAAACACTGCTCTCTCATGAGATTTGCACGGAAGCAATAAAAGCAGAGAAAATGACAATCCCCTCAACTGAAGACATCCTAGGGTTAGTCCTGAAATTCTTCAAAGAGGATACCTGTTTGTGCCCGTGGCAATTATTATTTACACAACTGTCTTGGGACATCTGAAAATGACCGTCTTGCTTCTAATGTGACAGGCCAGTTTTTCAAAACATGTCTTAAAACTGATGATAGGTTCTTGAATTTTTTTTTCTTTTTTGGATAAAAGGATAAATTAAATTATTAAAAAGACAGTTACATAGGTTACTTAGTTCAACTACATTTCAATCATTCAGAAATTCTGAAATTCTATAGACGGTCTATGTGCTAAATAGGTGAACTATTGCTGGAATGTGGGGTTCTTAAAACTATTGAAGCCTATTTTTATACAAATAGTTAGATTTGCCAAAAAGGGGACTCAATGAGCAAGTGGCCACTGTTTGTTCTTTGGGTTTTGAATTAGATCAATCACTACTTGCGTGTTGTATCAAACGTTAGCAAGCTTGATTTGTGAGTTTTGAGCTTGATCTATTCTGATACGAAGTCCAACAATTAAAGCCTCAATAATATCTCAATTTCCTTAAACCTCTTGTGCTGATGTAGTTGACCTGATTCTGAGTTCAACTTCAATGCTGTTCATTAAATGTGCTGTGCTGCCAATGGTTGATATCAAAATCTTGACCGTCCGTTTTGCTTTTAACCATCTGCGAAATCTTGACTGTTGGCAGTATAATGCACAGCATTCAAGTCTGCCCCCTGGTTCTTGAACTTGATAACAACACAAGGTGCAGGACAAAATGACATTCTATTTTCCATAAGTTCTTGTTTTACTTCTTTGGTTGCACTTTTGGACCATCAAAGTCCAACAGGGAAATCATGTCACCCAGTCCATTCTTTCAAAAGTCAATCCTTATTAAAAGAAACAAATAATACATATAGAATTGGAAACAGAGAAGAATTTAAATCCACACAAAAGAAAAGGACAAACCCATAGTTCAAAGTTTCCCACAAGCCAAGTCAAAGTTCGGATCATCTCTCCTTTGTTCTCCCTAGACGGTTTTGAATCATCCAGTAAAGGATGGGTCCACATGAGATCTACTGAAATGTTTATTTTTTGTGTTTTTTTAATTTAACATTTATAAGTGGGCTTCGCCACTAGGGTGTGGTGCCCAAGCATAACATTATTCCCCGAGAGGTGATCCAACTCCCACCAGGGGTTGAGGGGAGGGAAATCAAAAGAACAAAATTTTCTTTACAGTTTACCACAAACAAAGTCAGGAGTGAAGGGAAGGGAAATCAAAACAACAAATTTATTTTGATACAAACGGAACAAATTCAAATCCACATAAAAATACAACTATACCAACAACAGTATCAATTAGTTCAACAAGAAAGTATAATAATTCCTAAAAAAAAAAGTCCTTAAAACTATTTGAAAATCCCCATATGTAAATTAAACTTAAGTCAATAGCAGTAAGATCCAAATCCAAAGCCAACACCTACCTTTCTGCTTTCTGTTGGATGAGCAGTATTCGAAGTCTCTCTGTTTCTTCTCATGGGTTCCGTGGTGGCACCAAGCTCATAACATGAGGAATCCAGTGATGTTTGCGGATGTAGCCGGGGACATCCATAAACGTTACTCTATTTGTTTCCATCTCCAAAGCAATGAAACGACGAATTTCGTTCCTGAACTCAACAAATATAATAATCTTCCCTTCTTTCAAGCTCAAGACTGGTTGAATGAAGACCCCATTCACAGTTCTGACAATATTTCTTGCACATAAATGAGAAACGTCAATGGATTGTTGCCTTCTCCAAATGCCATTTTCTGGATCCTCCAAAAGCCAAATGTGTATTCCTTGAGAGTACCTTTCTGGTGAATTCATAAATGCTAACTGTCCCCTCATTTCCACAAATCGATTGGAGTAAGACCAACCATTTGATGTACAAATCCCTTGAGGGAGTTCTGTCACTCGGAATTTTTCTGTATTGGCATCTACAGAAAGAATATATGACTGTTCAGTCTGTCGCCGACAAAAAATTCTTTTCCAATACACAATTCCGTTGATAGAAAGGTGAAAATCGTCAATCTCGATTACCATGTCTGGTAAACCAGCAACCGCTTGAATCTCGTTCCATGTGTTAGAACCCAGTGTCAGAATTCGACATACATCATTTTCTGTTCCAGTGCAATTAAAAAGAACCTTGTACTTCATGGTTGAAGAAGCAAAAGCAAAGGCATAACGTTCAAAATTGTGGCGGAGACCATGATGAGGCAACCTCATCTGTTGCTTTGTGACAGGGTTAGTGACATAAAGATTGCTCCTCTTCTTCATCAAAAGCAGACCATTGCAACTGGCTAAGACAGTTACTCTTGCATGGTGAGTGATGTTTATGTTTTGGTTAACAAACCCTCCATCCTCAAGCTTCATCAAGTATGTATCGAACATACCTTTTCCCTTGAAAGTGTTTGGTATTTCCATGATCCATCCTGGATTTTGTTTGGCTTGGAGGAGATTAGCTTGAATGAAAGATGGATTGGAGCATATCAGGTCAAACCATGACTTATCCACGGACCTTAAGTTGTAGACAAATGCTGCAGGAACTCTAGTGAGTATAGGGAAGATAAGATCAGTTGGAAGCGTGGGTAAGGTGTTGTGTCTTGGACCCCTTTTCCCTTCGTTTTCATCCTGTGAAGAAGTTCCAGAAAATGGGTGAGTTGCCACCATCTGAGTCTTCATTGTCATGTCTGCCGCCATCTTTCCTTATGATGAGCTGATTCTTCTCTCTGTAATAGTGAAGAAATTGGGTTTATGTGCAAAAACAAAAAGGCAAGAATCTGCTCTATATTTTCTTCACTCTTTGTGAGAGCTAGTATCAGATTTTCTAGAAAGGAGAAGAAGAAAACTATATACAAATGAAACAGGAAAGTTCTAACAGAAACTGATCTCAAGGACAGAACCAAAGAAAGCAAGGAATTCACCCCAGTGCTAAGAAGGAAACAAAGAACAAACTACAAACTCCACCTAGAAGAAATCCTCAAGACAAAAGCAAGAAACACTATATACAGTAAGGATTCATATAAATAGTGATTTTAGTAGTAGCCTAGTAGGCAATATAATTATTGTAAACATGTAATACCAAAAGGTAAAAAGAGATAAAATTTCCTGCATAACATGATAGAATTTATGAGGTTTGACAACACTAAAATTCCCTGCAAACATGTCGGAATAGACAGTTGATATGAGTTGTTACAGGGAGGCTGATGACACTTAATTCACTGCAACATTTTTGAACGGACAGTTGATATGATGAACACTAGGGGCAAAAAGTGATGCTGGAATTATGTTTCAAAAAAATTACTTCTTTTGAAGGAGGAACTGAACTAGGTCTGTTTTGACGAAAACAGATCATTGAAAAAAATCATTAAAAACACTATCAATCCAGTGCATGGGCAATTGAAAGGATGAATGACATGCATTGGATAGTACACCATTAAAAGGATATGATTTAATTTGAGTAGAGAGATTACACATTGCATACCAAAACACTAGAAAACATACATCTCCATGTTGCACAAATAAACAAGACCAACCCAAAATGTTCTAAATTTGTTCTGGAACATGCTGGATCTAGTATGGTCAATGATGTAGCAGTGCTCATACTTGTTTTGCTCGGAGATTGAACTACCCTTAATCATAGTTTATTATCTAGAATTGTTGATGACGACTTCTTTATGGAAGGGTAGTAGAGACCACTGGAAGTTCCTTCATATTATCAATTGGGAGATTGTGTAGACCAAAACTTAAGAGACTAGTTGGTATTCATCATATTAAGGAGATATAAAAAGTGAGAGTTCTCAAGTTTATCTAGTAGATTTCTTTACATATATAGAGACGGATGGATCCATTACTGAGGAGTCAAGAAAGAGTTTCTATTTAGACGGTGAATTTGCCTCAGCTTCTATTTATTCATCAAGGCTTTATAGAGTCAACTCCTTATTCAAAGGAAATATTTGTTGTGATTAGATAGGTAAATAGCTTTCTATATGGTGGTATACCATATTTATAGGAGAATTTTTTAGAAGGTGAGTAAAAAAGTCAATGACAAATTAAGATATTTGAGATTTCATTGTGTAGGAAACTGGTAATGAGCTTAGGGAAGCCACTGCTTCTGTTTCAATAATGATAGATTTAGATACACTGTTTGTAGTTGGGGCACCCCTATTTCCTTTCTAAGTGTAAATAATTTCCTTAAATGGCTAGTCTAATTGATCAGTGCTTTGGCTCTCTCTCCTCCTCCTTTTCTCTTCTTTCCCCTGTTTGGCATGTACCACTAAAAACTCGAAGGCTAATGGAAAGTGGAAACTACCTATCCTATACTAGCTTGACCTGCTCTAGTGCCCATATAATAGATTGAATCCCATTAGGTACATAATAGATCACTAGTTAGATATCTATATGAGATTTGACTATATTCCCATTTTTTTCCTCGGCAGTAGGCTGGTAATTCTTAACAATTCCAATCTATTCTATAGTCTATAATCTATATTACCTTTTTCCTAAATAACAATTTTTTGTGACTCAGAACTTTGACATGGTGTTCAGCTCTATTACCATAAATTGGATACTTGACTAGTACAGCAAGAACTCTGAAATTGATGAAATATGTTAAACCAGACCCTTTATCTTATCTCATACACAGAAGACCCTATTTAGCACCAGTATACTAGATCAAATTCTAGCACGTAACCCCCTTCTCTTCTCTTGGATTTTTTTTGTTTGAATATATCATAAGCATTCACTCAAAAACAGTATTCTATACCTATTTTAATAGGATTCTTTTTAGTAAATTAAATATCTTATTAAAATTCAAGAGCCTAACTTGGATAGTCAACAATAATATGACAATTTATGTCATCGTCTATAACAATTAAGAGCTCATGGAATATAATCTACCACGAAAACAAAGTATTAAATATTCAAAATCCTAAATCTATAATAAGTATAAACAATACACACATGAATTTAAAAAGGAAACTAAAGCTATCTACAATTCTAAGATTCCATGCGGAAGTTTAAACTTTCACCCTAATCATCACAACAATAAAAATTCAATTTGAAGTCCTAACCTGGATCATCAGTGAATGAATATAAATTAAAAAAAAGGGTCCTACATAAAGTTCATAACCATAACATGAAGCAGCTATAACAATAAAAGAAAAATTCAAGTAATTGAAACCCAAATCTAGACCTTATTCAACAATAAAAAGGAAAAGAAGAACACAAAAGTAACATTTAGTTTATTGTGGGATCATGACACCGTTGATCTTCTTTTCTTCTTCCTCTTCTTGTTTTAGTGCTTATACTTCTTAAATTAAGTTAAAATTGAGCGGAACCCTGATAAGAAAAAGATTAGGTAAAGTAGCAACACATATGATTGAACGAAAAAAAAAAAACCAAACAAACCTTGTAGATTTCTCTTGAAAAAAGGGTGAGAGATTGAAGTTGAGCAACCTAATTTGACAAGGAAAAGGAATAACCGAGAATAAAATAATAAAATTAAGCATGACAAATGATTGAAGGGCTAGGGGACAAGAATATAAGTTCTAGGTAGGTAGGGAGAAGTTCCTAAGTATATTTAATATAAACTTACTCTAGATCTTGATTGAGATTTTTTGACCTCACCAAATAATAATAATGATGATGATATAGATGAAGATTATAGAATGGAAAGCAAACGGAGATCTAGGGTTACCTCAAGTATCTTTCCAAGAAGATCCGGCTACGCTATGCGTTCTCCACTGATAGTGATGAAAGCTCTACGAAGATCCTGTTCAGATATGGAAGGCAATCATTTTCCACAATCAACCCTCTAAATCCAAGGAAGGTGACGGAAAACTTTGGAGACAGTCAAATCACAATTAGAGTGAGGAAGACGACCACAAGCACATGACCAAGCAATGCTTTGTGCGGTTAGGCTGCTATGTTTATAAAGATCTCACAAGTTAGGGTTTCTAACCCTAGTGGGTAAATGCTTCGGGAACCGGGTCAAGCCTGATTGCTTCTAGTATCTTCTATTCACCTATATAACAAGGTGGAACAACCAATTGTCTATTCAAAAAGGCTGTCTATCATATCTTTCTTGCCCTAAGGGAAATGAAGTGTGCATCCTAATAGGATAGTATGGAAGTAGGAGGCTATATCAAGATTTCATCAAACCTACATATTACATAACTCACAAACAATTCGATATTCCCCGAACAATCTAATTACACAGGATCCAATACTCTTGACCACTTATGATGAGTATTGCTAACTTTAAAATATGTAGTGTGATCACACTAGAACAAAAATATGACATGTCACTCGTTAATGAACCATAAATAATGATATGGTTATGAGAAGTAGGGAGTTTGGCCCTTATAGGCTGAGCCTGCCCTAAGCCTGAACAATGCTTGTGGTCCAAATTCTAGCCCTAAGGGGCAAGCCATAGCGGATCTAAAGTGGCCCTAATTAGGGACAAGGCTTGGATAGGGTTTTTTAGGGCAGCCCAACTAACCTAAGTCAAGATTGGGTCAAGGTCAACTATTTGACTAGGGTCAGCCTGACCTAACTTAGCTTGACCCTACCACCTTGTGGGTTTTATGTGGTAAAAGCAGGGGAATATACAAAAATAAGCATTGTTCCATTATTCTATGGTTAGGGCTAGGATTAGGAAGTGTCCAACCTGGCCCAGCCCTCCCTTGCTTTATAGGGTCACGATCAGGGTCAAGGCCAAGCTAGAGTATCTAGGGTTAGGGTCTTAAAAAGTCGAGCCCAACCTAACCCGGTTGTAGCCCTAACGAATAGTTTTTCAAAAATAACAATGAAACAAGGATGACAAGGGAGTGTGAGAATGGTAGCTCATTGTAGGCCCAAGAATGGTGCTAAAGTCTTTAGATTTTCAACTTTAAGAGAGTCACCACGAAGATTAGGGTCCAACACCATAAGGAATAATTGATCATGTTTGATCTTAATTTGAAGGAGCTATGCCATTTAGCACCAAGGCAATCCGCCCAATCCTGAATCAGTGGCTGGGCCTATTAGCACTAGTTAGGTCAATAAAGACGAACCAAATCAGGGAATTCGACATCAGGAAACTTCATACAACAATCCCCAAGGCTAAGCTCAACTTCAGACCTCAAGAACCCAAGGGCTTCGACCTCAGGACAATCACCGTCGAGACTAGGAGGTCGACCCCATGCACTCTGGGAAGGATGAGAAGACCACCAAGTTGGGGGTTCAAACTCAGACCTTGGGAAGACAGAAGGTCAAGAAACGCCCCTCAACAGGAACTACAGGTCCGTACCTGACAAAGGATACGTTGACTTGCTGCAACATCCTCCTCAGGGGGCACATCCGCCAACTATTGGCTGCAGATCAGACCCTCTCATGTTAGCCGCCTTCGCTATACATATGGCAGGCACTAATAGGATAAAACAATCAACTTTCATATCTGACGTGTCAACCAACGATGATTAATGCACCAGCTAGACGATCTAACGGCTTTGAAGGAACAAGTTCTACTATAAAACCCCACATCTACCACATTTAATGGTAACGCTCGTTACTCCCATTTGTCTAACTAGCATTCCTACTCAAACAATCAAAGCTCCATTTCGGGGTGGTTTTGTATTTGAATCAGACTAGCTCTTTGGAGCTAGCTACTCGACCACATAGGTAGGCCTACACTCACCCTTCTCTTCTGTGAACAAGTTTAGGGCCAATCTTTCAAGGTTCACCCGTGGTTCACTCGAGGGGTCACATTTGGATGCAATAGATGGAAAGAATAGTTTATAATTGATGTCAACTTGTGGTCTTGGGTACATTATTTTGACTTTTGAGAACCGATATAGTTGGACCAATATTGATATGACGTTGATATGAGTTGATTGATATAGGAAAAATGAATCTTAGTTAGGAATTGAATTGATAAAAAAAAAAACAATTTCACTAATATGTATTGATATTTGTTAATTCGATGGACACTAGGCTATCCAATTCACACCCTTGATGATGGGGTATTGTGGGACTTTAGTTATGTACTTCTCAAAGTGAAATTGAGCGGGCCAATCTGAGAAGGAAAGAAGAGACAGATATACCAAGTATTTCCAAATTGATTGACAGGCCATGTGCTGTAATCAGGGTTGGAACCCCTAAAATTGGGCCCAAAAACCAGACCCAAAAAGTTACTTAAAGCTGGCTGAATACCCCAGGGTATTTTGGTCATTTTCCCCTTCCCTTTTAGGGCTGAAAATAGGTCTAGTTTACTCCTCTTGATCCCAGGGTCAGGGATCTAATTTTATATTTTTATTTTTGTTAGTAAAATTTGAGTTATTAAAGAGGTTTAGTTTAATTGGAGTTGGTTGGTTGTGATAGGGTTCCTTATCCAAAGGGATTTTATCCTTTAGAGTTGTTTCCTATTAGAGAGTTAGTTAATTGAGTCCTTAATTAATAAGTTTTCAATACTTAAGAGTCCAAGTATTGAAGTGGTTGGATCCCTATTAGTTAGGGAATCCTAAGTTGAGTCAGTTTGTTTTCTTTGAAGGCTATAAATAGCCTAGAGTCGACGTAATCAGCAGTTGATTGAGGAATAAAATTATGATTTGAAGAATGGACTTGAGACTTGAGAGAAATCATAGGATCCCAAGATGGGTGACCTACGCCTGGGTTTGAGATAATTTTCTACAAGTTTTCATTCTCTTCTTCTTCAAGCATTACAGGAGCAGTCCAGCAGTTCCCTTCAATCTACAAGTAAGCTGCTGACCCCTTTCCCACCTCCCTTAGGCCATCACACTCATACCCCAGCTCCTCCCCTGACCTGTGCACCATTCCCTACCCCCTGACCTTCACTCCTAAGACCCTAAGACTTCCCCTGTACCTCCCCTACCTTCCCACGACCCACTCCCATTAGTCCCTCCCCCACCTTCCCCTGCCCTACGGTTTCCCTTTCCCCTCTCCCCCTTGAAGAATTCTGCACTTTGTCTTCTTCTCTAAGAAATTCTGCAGAATTTTAACTTCCATAAACCCTAAGTTCTTATATTATGAACTGAAACCACACCTCCAACAGAGTTTTAGAGCCTCAAGAATCCCCTAAACCCCTAAACAACCTTCCCCTTTTTGCTGGAAATCCTGGGCAGCCCTAGGAATCTAGGGAATTTACCAAATTACCCTAACCTGAGATTTAGAGTTACATTTCCATGTAGCAACTAGACATATTTTAGGTAGGTTGGAAGAAGCACTATATAGATTTCTCTTGAAGAAATGGGGAATAAATTGAAGTGGAGCAGCCCAATTTGATATCGAAAGGGACAGAGAGGAAAGAAAAGGAAGATGCATTTCAGTATTTCCAAATTGATTAAAGGGCTAGGTGTCAAGGGTACAACTTCAGTTTATGCTGGCAAGCTGGCAGCAAAGGCCGAGAGTGCACCAGCAGTTTGTCTTTTTACATGAAACACCAAAAGTGACAGAGGAATTCAACAGTTCTTTCACAGTCAAATCTGATAAAATGATTGTTTATGTTTTTAATGATTATGACCTTACAGATTAATCCATATTTATAGGTACACGTAGAGATTTCATCCATCAAAATGGGAAAAAGCGATGGAGGAATTCAACAGTTCTTTCACAGTGGGAGCAACAGCTGAAAAGCCCTACTCATTTTCTTCATTTTTCAAAGAAGTTATACAAACATGCTCCTGATACATTTAGAAGAATTATCCACTTTCCAGTAATCACAACCATTTGGTTGAATTTGCTGCTTTGGATTGCAATTAAAAATCTCTTCAATACACATTAAGAGTTATGCACCTAGTCCTTAAGAAAACACATTAAAAACAGTTCAACATCTTGTATTGGTAGTGGTCTTTGCCATTAAGAGACTAGAAAGAAAAGCTTTCAAGTCAATGTGATGTGAACCAGGACATAGGGTTTAAATTGATTGGAAGAATGCCCTGGATCTGGCTCACTCCAGGATCCTCTTCCCTGAGATTCAGCAGTTTTCTAGAGCTGGAATACCCTTAGAGGGAGGATTTTATGACAAATTCTAGTGATGCAAATAGGACTCAACTGTAGAAAGAAAACAAACCGGGACTAACTTGTAATACAAATCAAATTACAACTCCTCTAACTCCTAATTGACTAGGTCATTAACTCACAAGGAAGCACCATAACTTACTCTCAGGGAATCCAATTTGAATTCTGAGGAGGATAAATGGATCCCTTGCAAAGAGTAGGACAACTCTAGGGGACACCTTCACAAACTAAGGAATCCAACTCTAATTAGGACGCTTTAATAACTTGCAAAGAGTAGGACAACTCTAGGGGACTCCTTCACAAACTAAAGAATCCAACTCTAGTCCGGACTCTTAAAATAACTTGCAACATAAGGACTCAAATTTAAACATAAAAATAGATCTAAGGTCCACAAGCATAATGGACCCAATTATACCCTAACTTGGATTCGAAGGAAATTTGCAAAATGACCAAAAAACCCCTGGTGGTACTAGGGACTGTAGGGTTTGGTGGAGCAATCCTAGGCCCTGTTTCGGCCCTGAATGTGGTTTACATCACAATGATGAAACACTTTCAATATCTAAAAGATCATTTTTCGGCACTTATTTAATTATTGACAGTGGAAGGACCATATATTACCCTGTGTTTACTACTATGGGAGATTAGGAAGGGTCATAATGTATGCAGGCAGTCTTAATTCAATTTGTTGAGGGCTTGTCCCTGATTAGAACCCATGACATTGGATTGCAATAAACAAACTTATCAATTCAGTGAAATCCAGCTTTGAGCATAAACCACTAAAGGGCATTTTTCAAGCACCATCGAGAATGCCCCCGAAAGGACCAAAACAAGGACGTTCGCTTGACACGCCTCTAATGATTAGTGACATGATAACATAGATGTATGGGTTTGTGCTGGATTTTTCAGAATGCCCTATACGTTAAATGGAGGGGAGAGCTGATCTTTGCCCACTATTAGAGCTTGATTTAAGCAAAAATAACTAGACAGGCTTTAACCAAATCAGGCACAGCTCATTGACAGGTCTACTTGGCAATTGACTAATGGGGGAAAATTTTTAAGAGGTTCTCAAGTTAGATTGCTGAAAACTCTATAATTAAGGACTATGATTGCTATACAAATTTTCTGTACAAATGGGATAAAAAACAAATAGAGGAAATCAACATAGGGTGGGAATACTAACTCACGTCTACTCGCCTAAAAGAAGCCGAAATGATTTCTTTTGTTCCCGCCTTACAACCGTTGTTTTTCCACGTTTCCACTTGCGGTACTTTTCTCGACCCTTCAACCACTTGGAATAATCCTTGTCTTGCTTGCATTCAATAAAATCAGCCAAATCATCAATATCAGACGGTTTCCAGTGGAGTTCTGGTGTAGATTTCATAAATAGCTCCCCATTACAGGTCTTCTCCACTATGCCTTCTACACTTTCCTTTGCACCTTGGAGCAGAATGCCAGCTGAGGTTTCTGATGGGCTACCTTGTTTCCCCGTTTCATATCTTGATGGAAATCCTTTGCTACAAAAAAGAAAAAAAGGAAGCAAATCAAAGGACAGTTCCTGCAAAAGGAGCGATAATTTGAACATATACAACTTTGGTGGGCTACTACTAGATCAGACCTTATACTAGCAGGTATAAATGCAATTGCAACCCAGACCCCCCCCCTCCCCCAAGAAAGGGGGAAAAATCCAAAACCCCACATTTTTCCTTTATTCTTAGAGCAATTTAATTACTAATAAGATCAGATTTTTAAGGAATCTGAGACAAGGTATACCGTATACATAAAATTAGCAAGTCCAGGAACATATGAACCAGCGTATATTCAGAGTGGCTCAAACTGCCAATAGCTTGATTCTTCAGTTTTTCTGTCTTCTATTTCCATGTTGAAATTTGATGACTTGATATGGCTAAGTATTACGGAGAACTAATGGGTCATACTATGAAATTATGGGAGAGAATAGTTGAAACCCATTTGAGACAATAACCTACTATTACAGAAAGCCAATTTGGTTTTATGCTAGGAAAATCTATAACAGAAACTGTTTACCTTATTAGGAGACTTATGAAAGGGGAAGGAGAGTGTAACCAAGATCTTCATCTGGTCTCTAACTTAAAAAAAGCTTATGAAGAGTCCCTAGAGAAGTTAATTTGGCAAGTACTAGAGAAGAGAGATGTGTCAAGTAAATAAGTGGACATAATTAAGGATATGTGTGATAGTTTAGTGACAAGTGTAAGAATGGTGGGGAGCCAAGCTGGTGAATTCCCAATTAAAATAGGGTTACACCAAGGATCAACTTTAAGCCCATATTTGTTTGCACTTACAATAGACAATTTAACCAAACACATTCAAGACGAGGTTCCTTGGGGTATGCATTTTGCAAATGAAATTATCTTGGTAGATGACACACAAACAGAGATTTACCAAGTTAGAGCTATGAAGAACAACTTTGGAATCAAAAGGTTTTTAAATTAAGTAGAACTAGGAAAAAAATATCTACTGTGTGACATGAACAAAAGGATAATAAAGCGGTGAAATGATGTGAACCGGATCTAGAACCACCTGAAGAAGGCCCAGAAAGGTTGCATGTACCCAGTGTGTGAAATCTCGGTGAGGTTCGCTGGTTGCCGAAACCAGCGAAATGGCGAAATTTTGCTGACTTACCAAAAAAGCAAATATGAAATACCATAATAAAAATAATTCATTGCTGTGGTGTACTGTGTACAGCTGTAAAAAATATTTCATTTCCCCCATTAATTACTCACGTAAGGTAAGGGTAAGGCAAGCCATCATCCATTCATCCCTCATCAAGTCATCATTAAATGCTTTACCAAGTGTGTGGTCAACAAACCTCAACGTAATAGTTGGTTTTTTTTTTTTTTTTTTAATAGTCAATCAGAATCTCAGACAGTCAAACTCATTCTTTCATTTCTTCTTGTTTTCTTGCTAAGTTGTTGAGTTGCAAACCACCATCTCCATTTCCGACGATTTGCATCGAAGGCTCTAAGCCATAGTCATGGACGATGACAACCACCATCTCCGGCAATTGTGAACTCAACAAGCTCTCCTCAGTCTCTCCTCTCACTTTTTTTCTCTCTGAAAAGCTAAAATGATGTTGTTTCAATCTATCTCTCCATCACTGTTTCTCTACAGATATGGTAAGAGTTCAATTTGATTTGAGGATTCGAACAAAAGCGGGAGATACCAGCAACATCCTTGGGCAATTTTCGGTGTATTTCGCTAGTTTGCCAGAAAATCAGTGATTTTTCGGCAATTTTCCGGCGCTTTTTAGAAATTTTGTTTTTGCCAGCCATTTCAGTTCGCCGTTCACCGAAACTGCCAAATTTCGGCGAAATGGTGTACCTTGCCTGTACCTTGTAGCCGGGCCAGCAACCTAGGCAATTCAGTCCGCATAGCAGCATTTTGGTCATTTGGTTACCCCTAGTCCAACCCAACTTGAACTAGCCATAATCAAAATCTTGTTAGGAATCCAAGTTTATTTTTATTTTAGACCTTTGTTAAGTTATAAGAAAGTCCTAGTCTAGCTAGGAAACCTAACTAGAAAGGGATTCCTCTAGTAGTGGCCCAAATTCCATTGGGAAACTAGTTCTACTTTTGTTTTGAATTTGGTTTAGTTTTGGATGAGTTATTAAAGAATCCTAGTCAAGTTGGTTTCCCAATTAGAGAGGGATTCCCCTAGTTGTAGTCCAATTTCTACAAGGAGCCTACACCTATCCATATTTTGTAATTTGAATTATCCTAGGATGAGCTAAGTTAGAGTCCTTGTTAGAATAAGAGTCCTAGTTTGAATCTCCTTCTTATTTTAACTCCTCATGCGAGTACACTCATGTAAGGCTCTAAATAAAGCCACAAACTTGTAAAGGCAGATTATGATTGATTAATAAAATTAAATTTGATGGAATCGTAGGGTTCCATGGAGAAAACCTGTGGCTGATGGTGATTTGCTGAGATTTCTTCAACGTCTTTCAACTACAAGCAAGGTCATACCATCCCCCACCCCCCTATCATTCCTTCTTCTTCTCCCACTTTCACACCAAGTTTTTCCTCTTCCCCTTGCCTGCGGCAACAGCACCGCCCCCCAATCCTCAAACTCTAATCCAACTCATCCCAGCCCTTACCCCACCACAGCCCCATCCCTCCCCCTTCCCAAACCCCAGAAGCCCCATTCCCTCAATGCCCCCCCCCCCCCCCAAAAAAAAAAAAAATTGTTTTCTTCTTCTTTTCCTCTCTTCTCTCTTGTGGCAGCATTGAAATTTCCAGATTTCTAAACCTGAGTTCCCCCCCCCTCTTCTTCCCAAACCTAAACCCTAGATCTCATACACCTGACACCCCCTCATCTAATTCCCACCCCCTATAGGAATCAAACATCCCTACCCTCGCTTACCTTCGATCCTAATCATGGCCTCATTCCCTTCACTCAAAACCCTAGAAAACCCTATACTTCGCCTTCTTCGACAAACCCTAACCCTCTTTCCCTATCTTTTAAACCCCTTACCCAAACGCTATTTCCTTTTAGAAACATGTTCTTGTACCCTTTCTTCGACCTTAACCCTAGCCCTAGCAAGCCCCCCTAGAAACCCTAATTCATATTAATCCTTAAATTTCAAAACCCTAAACTTGAGATTCAGTTCTGAATTAAAATTACAGCAAGTTTCAGGATTGAAATTCAATCAACCCTAGTTCCAAGCCATAATCGAACCTAGTCCAACTCAATTCCCAACCCTAGAACCACATATTCAGCCCTAATCCTACAAACACAGGGCATTAAAACCCTAGAATTTGTGTTGGTTCAGTTGAATAAGATCCTGAAGATAAACCCTAGTTTGGGGTTCACACAATGAAGCTTGATGAGAAGATTCTGCCAAGCAACTGTTTTAGGTACCTTAGGTCCTTCATTAATATAGAAGGCAATCTAGAGGGTGATATTTCACAGAGTATTAAAATAGGCTGGATGGAATAAAGAGATGCATCTGGGGTTTGGTGTGATCAATATATTCTTTTCAAGGTCAAAGGAAAATTCTGAGGACCATCATATGACAAGCTATAATGTATGGTGCAGAGTGTTGGGTTGTTAAGACACATCATATAGTAAACTCACTATAGCAGAAATGAGGAAGCTAAGATGGACAAGCGGCAAAACTATGAAGGATTAAGTAAGGAATGATCATATCAAAGCTAGTATGAGAGTAGCTCCAATAAATGATAAGCTACGAGAAAGTCCTTTGAGAGGTGGTACGACCATATTTGATAGATGCCTTTAAATGCCCCTGTACGGAGGAATGATTTAATCTAGATCAAAGGAACTAAAAGCTAGGGGAGACCCAAAATAACCTTTAGCGAAGTGGTGAAAAAGGATATGCATGGCTTAGGCCTTGTATCTATTATAGCCTCAAACAGAGCTGATCGGAAGGCAAGGATCCATGTACCTAACCCAGTTAATTAAGATAAGGCTTTGTGTATTGTTAATATGCCTAAATACAGATTTTTTTTTTTTGATGACTTGGTGTGACTTGATGTGGATCAATGTTGATTTTTTATGATATAAGTTATATAATTGAGACATCAAAAAAAAAATAATACTGAAATGCAATTTAGACTGCATAGGCACTGTCTAGGCAACTTAGAAAGGGCATCGAACAAACCTAGGTTCACCTAGTACGTTGACGACTATGTTTATGGATCCTTGATAGTTGATACAAGTAACAACATTCAAATATTTATGCTGAGACTAATTAGGCACTTAAGTTTGTCTTCTAACATCTTATACTAGGTTACATACCTCAGGTGCAGCGTCTGAATCTTTTGAAATGCAGAGGCAACTACCAGGCTAGAATCTTTAAAGACCTGAATCTGCACAGCGGCAAATATGTTTAAACACAATATAGATAACATAATTTTATATTGACACAGAAAGAGCTAAAAAACCATCAGTTCCACCCTAAAGGAAATTAACCTGTGAGACTTTATTAATAGAAGATCTGGTAAAGAGAGATTTATTTCCCAATCCAAGCAATTCCTTCAATGCATCTAAATTCCCCTCTTCAAAAATAAATAGGTTCATCAGTGTCATCATAGTGAATAAGCATCCCTTCCATAAAAGCTCAAGCTCTCTTTCAAAGCTGAATAGTAACAAGCCCACAAAGTGCATAAACATCAGCTTGGACTCCTTATGTCTATTTTGACAAGATCCCATTGCTTCAGGAAAGAGATTTTGCACATGCTGACTAACACAGCTTTGTTGAAAGAAGCCAATGATGCCTACTAGAAATTCATACTCCTTACAACATGAGTAATCATTCAACATTTTATGGGATTCCGAACTCCCATTTTGCCTCATAAACCAAACAGTTTGCAGCAGTGAACTTCCAACTAACTTCAGTACTGAAGAAAGAAGATGTATTTCTTCAAAACTTAAATACCCACAATTGTGAGTTGCAGTATCTTCAACTTCCTGAGCAATGATTGAGATTATGCAATTTAAAATTGACAGCATCTCTTCTCTCGATGACTCATCAAGAACAGATTGATTATCCTTCATGTACGAAATAGAGGCATTAAGGAAGTCAGACTTCTTTATGGAGCTCGAATTACAAACAGAAGAATATTGGGAACAGGCCAAGTCAGCAATTTTATTATTAACTCTATTACGTGTGACTGGTCGAATATATAATTCAAAAGATGGATGCCATCCTCTCTTCCATATTGTCGGTCTAACAGAAGAAAATGTCCCCGTATAAACTCCAAGATCATGGCAAACTTGTAAAGTAGATATATTTTGAGTGTACAGAAGGATTGATCTTTCTAATGCTGATATGTAACAATTCATAATACTGAGATCTAATCTTGTATTAGAGGGAGCTATGTCGATACCAATTGTCCTAGCAATCATGGAAATTATATGTGCTTGGATAAGTTTTGGTGCAGAAGATATTACAGAGGAGCCAAGCAATGCAAGAGATGCAGCCAAGCTTAGTTCAGAAGTCCTCAAGTCCTCGGCATGCCACCAGAGGGAGGCATTATGTAACCTCCTAGAGGCTTGTTCATCAGAAAATGACAGCAGAAAGTGAGCACAGATCACCTCCATCACATCATCACTATCACCATGACTGCTGTAGCACATAAATAGCTTTTCACTTGAAGAAGAAACAGAATCTGCTAGTCTAAAATACTGTCTCAAATCTCTATGCAATAAAAGTTCATCTGCAAAAACCTGAAGATAAATTTCAAGTTAAATTTCCCATTCATACAACAAATTCTATACGGTTGCTTCAGCTCAATCACAAAAGGGCATTGAAAAGGAAGAGAAAAAGAAAGGGAGGAAGAAAACTTAAAAACTGAACAAGAGTAATGATTGTAAAAAATAATTAAAAAAAATCTTCCTGAGGATATCAAAGTTATGTATAAAAGCCAATAACTTTCAGTTTTACTCAAAAAATCATAATATCATGGGTGCGATTCAGGGATATCCCCAAGAAGACCACAACCATGGCTACACATTTTTGCCATACAAAATCTAGAACTGCTAGAAGACAGTCATGATTTTCCCACGTTACCTATGATTTTCCCAAATATGATACATGATACCTACCAGTAAATTAAATGTCTAGTTCAGTTTTACCCTTCATTCTTGGACTAATTGATTTAATCCTCGAGAGGTTGACATAAATCCTTATCAAAAACAAAAAATAAACAAATGGTACTTGGTAATTGACAAGACAACCTCTAGAAGTGAACAAAGAAAAGGAATTGGTGAACCAGCTTCTTCAACAATAAACATGGACGCATTGTACTCCTCAACATATTTGGTGAAGCCATAATCACTAGCATAATAAACACATTGGCGTGAAAATGATCTTCTGAAACTTAACGTGTGTTTCTCATTATCCCCTGGACTGCCCGAAATATGCAACGTTAAATCCGAAGAACATAGTCTTTCGAGTATTGCATGAAGAATCTTGCATTTTTCCAAAAGAAAACCTTGGTTAAATTTTAGCAACCGTAGCATGGCCAAACAACATCTCAGCAGCAGAATCAATTCTTCTGGATGGATCGAAAAACCCAACTGCAGCCTAGCTTCTTCAGATCCAGAGAATAACAGTTCAAACTTACTAGAAAGTTCTTTGAAGAGATAATTGGAAAGAGTACAAATATCAGTAAACGGAAGACTGAAGTTAGACTGATGACTTTCCCTATCCGAATCATTTAAAGCTCTAAATGTCTGGGAATACTGTGATGAATCCATAATACAGACTTCTCAGAAGCACTCACTTCGGAACCTGCATAATTCAGATTAACCCTATTATAAAAGTTACAACAATTTTCAACGGAAACCAAATTAATGTGAGAAACAATTGGAGAATAGCAGCACTACAACAAATTCAAAAATTCAAAGTCGAAATAGAAGCAAGAACTGAGACAACTAAAGTCTAGAAGGCAAAACGAAAACACTTATGTTCGCTAGGGTTAGTGACTCACAGGTCTGTAGCATGGAGTTGAAGTTGTCACAGAAGCCCTGCCAGTGAACCAGAGATCCACAAATTCAAGGAATGGGAGAGAACGGTAAGGAAAGTGCTTCCTCGCCTTCAACTCGTAGCTTGAGAGGCGATGACGAGGTGTCAGAAGCGGTTGTACACGGGAAGGCGGAAGAGAGAGAGTCAACTAAATGGAGTTTCTGCGGCAAATAATATTTTGGTATGAAAGCGCGGCAAAATTCGATATCACTACTTTAATTTCGGGAAAGGGTTTGGCATTTGGTAAGCTAGCGGCGTACCGATTTTTTTTTTTTTTTTTTTCTTTTAAGAATTTACTTTTTAGCTAGGTGCGAAATTTCGGTAGAGTTCGCCAGTTCGTTACCTGGCGAACCAGCAAAATTGCCAACATACCAAATCACTGAGATTCTGTCATATACGCAAATCAGAAATGTGAGCTGTGAGATAAAGTTTTTAAAATATACAATAATGATATATCAGGCAAATAAATCAGATTGTCAATATAAAATATTAAAAAATAGGGATAATTACTATTGCCCTTTATACTTGGATTTTATTACTAATCAAACCTCCTTCTTTATGAAATTACTATTGTCTCCCTCACTTCTAACGGTGTTAAGTGACTGTTAACATCAAATATGAAATGTCTATTTTGTCCTTCATTAAAATTAAATAAAAAATATAGTATTACCATCATTTATAGAAATTATATTGAATGTTAATTATATCCTTAAAATCTTATATTTTAGAATTAGTTTTAGATTTGGTAGATCCATACAGTCATGTCACTATAACATTTTGATAGTGTATAACAAGTAATGTCACTTTCACCGTTTCATGTTAAATAGTCTTTTAATAGTGTAAGAGTCTTGTTAGTCATGTCACTTTCATTGTTTCACGTTAAGTAGTTTTTTAACATTTTTTTACAATTTTGTGGTTTTAACAGTGCCACATGTGGCTACAAATGCAAAACGTAACCTCTAAGTCATCCACTTAACTTTTTGAGAAATACCAAAAGTTCATTTCATCTTCTTCATTTGTATACTTTGGTGACAAAAAAACTTCGGTAGTTCGGTGATGGAAGGCTGACCAACAAGAAATGCGCTCATCTTCTTCTTCTTCAAACTTCAAAGGAAGGTTGGACCTCACAACAAGCTTAACATGGAGATGAGCTGCACTCGATTTCTTGATTTTTTTTGGAATTTGTCGTTCGATGACGATTATCGCCAATATTTCGCCAATTTGGTCATTTTTCGATGATTTTTTGTTGATTTTCGGCTAGATTGTGTGATTTCGCTTTTCGGCTTGCTACTCACCAAACTAGGTGAAATTCACCAAAAAATGGGCGACTTTTGCCAAAATGTTTTACCCTACTTCTTACTCCGTTAAGTACAGCTGAACTCTTGTTGCTTTCTTTAAGTAAGGCAAAATTACTTATAACTTACTCCAATATTGCTAGTAAGTCTCAGTTAAGTTCCAAAATTAAAATGATCAAAATACCCTCTTAATATTAATTTACTAAACTACCCTCCTATACCTAACCTTAGGTGGGTGAAGAGATTCCCCTTTCACCCTTCTTCTTCAACAACTTTACCGGAAACCACCCACCACCCCTAGAAACCACCACACTCCCTACACCTGCCAGCGACCACCATCCCCCTCCCCCTACCGTCACTGGAGATTCCAAAAAATCATTGATAGTCAAAGATTCGACAATTAGTTTTCACTTTTGCCTTCATTGTTGGCGAAACTAACCTTTTTGTTATTCTTTTTCTTCTTCTTACCTTCACTGTCGCCACTGCAACTCTAGCATTGTTGTCACTATCTATTCCTTTTGGATACACAACTGGTGAGTTATTGTCAGTGGGAGAGTTCTCGACCCTTCTCCTTTGGGTTTGGCCGCTTTTCTTTTTAGACCGCCATTGTTGTTTTCATTACGCCTTCGGTTTTCTCAATGTCAAATGCAATTTTGGCATCTCCATTCTCTGGGATTTGTTCTCATCCCAAATACCACCTTCGCTTTTCTTTTGGTCGTTGTTCTTCCATTTTCTTTGTTTCTTATCATTCTTATCTTTTTTGGGGCTAAAGCTTTGCATGCTTCCTTGTTATCACAAGCTTCATGATTAGGGTTTCAACATCAACATTTCCCATCACTACAACTTTGTTCTCTGGGGAATCAATTCTCATTGTGTAAACCCCTAAGAAATAGTAAAGCCATAGTGTAACAAGAAAAAAATCCTAGTTATTTGGGGAATTCGGCAAGAATAAAGAAAACCTAATGAAAAAAATAATAGATTTGAAAATTGATTGTCGAAAAATTTTCAAGAAAGTCGCCGATTTTTTTGGTATCTCTGCTAGCAGAATGGAAGAAGGTGGTTGTGGGCAGGGGGAGGGGGTGATGTGGTTTTCAATAGTGGTGGGTGGCTTCCAGTAAGGTTTACGAAGAAGAGGGGTGAAATGGGAATCCCTTCACCCACCTAAGGATATGTGAGAGTAGTTTAGTAAATTGATATTAGGAGGATATTTTGGTCATTTTATTTTGGGACTTAACCAAGACTAATTGAATCTATTATGTGTGAGTAACTGATAATATTGGAATGAGTCACAACTTATTTATCACTTTAAGGGGCAACAAGAGTTTCAACCTCATTTAAATGAGTCATTAAGTAAAAAGCTTTAGCTCAAATTCATCTACAACTTCATCTGCTGTTTACCTTTCTTCCTCACCTCCCACGTTCACAATTCTCAGATGATTCAATTGCTTAGAGATTTGTCAATGTTGTGCTGTGATGCAAGTTTTCCACCAGAACAATTTTCATTCTCAACTGACGAAATACCCGTTCAAAACCCACAAAATTATTCACCAAAAACACACCGGCCTGTTCTTCATTTCCCATTTTTTTTTTTTTGTTTTTTTCTTTCTCCTCTAAGTTTAATTATTTTCTTTTCATTTCTTTGATGAATCTTACCAACTACCAATCTTTAACACTATTTATTTTCATAAGAAAGACATCTTTCCAAATAATTATTTAAATATTTCATTTAACCCTCCTTGCAAAAGGAAACCCCTTTTTTTGTCTTCCTTATCTTCTTTTGAAACCTAGCCTCTGGCCTCATAAAACTGCTTTTTATGTTATTAGATTATGGTTGAATTACTTGTAAATAATGGTGAGAAAATGCAACAAAACTTGTGAAATTATTAGAATATGGTTGAATTACTTGTTATGTCATGACATACCTGTTATGGTTCTTATATATAGATAAGGATAATAAGAGGGTATAAAAGGGTATGTTTTATATGTGGGTTAATTTTAAGGGGCTTTAGAAGTTGTTAGGTTCAGTATGGCCATTAACATAGGATAATAGTTCTAGGCTATAAATATGTAAGGGTTAGGCATTTGCAAGGTAATGAATATACAACAAAATTTTACTTCTATCTCTTGAATCCTAGGAGGTTTGCTGCCCTCGAAGCAGCTCTTCTTCCCCATTCTCCATTTTGTGATTTTGGTTCTAAGTAAAGATGACCCAACCACATCTCTATGCCTCTCTAATGTCAACTCACATCATTTGCTTACTACCAAAAACACTAAAAATTCCCCATGTCTCCCTGGCTCATTGCAACTTAATTAAAGCAGAGATGATCCGACCACTTCTTTTTGTCCCTCCATTGCCAACTCTCATCCTTCACTAACTATCAAAATTCATCCCAAAATACTCTAAATTTTTTTGTCTTTAAAAAGTAATTAAAAACATAAATTATTTGGACAAGATGATAATTTTACCGATAGAAATCTGTACTTTGTATTATTCTCTATAATCATTACTAAAGCGAAAAGTTTACGTGCATTTGCACGTGAGTGTTTATTAGTTCTAGTTGTCACTAAATTAATATATATTTTTTAAAGTAGTAGCTTTTCTTTAATAACACAAAACAATAATAATTCCATATTTAACACATAACATATGTACTTCCACACCATCAAAATTTTCCTCTCACACTCCATCTGACATAAGTAGGCTTGAGTGGTTTCTATCAGGTGGGCTATGAGAGGAGATCTTGAGGTCATGAGGATATTATGGGTAAGAGATCTGATGAATTAGGGGGCTGAAGATTTCTCCTTTTTTTTTTTCGAGCGGATGTTTGATTTTCATGTTCGTCTCTCTGTTTTCCAAAAATTACTCCTTTCCCTCTATTAAACTCCTTGTAAAGCGATGGGAATATTTTTGGTCATTTTGAATGGACAAAAGTAGCAAACCAGCTTTTCCAGCTGCAACCCATCTAAGCCGTGCATGAATACGGCTATGCATGAAAACTATTGCCCAAGGGGAGAGTTCATAGCAAGTCTAGACCGTTGAGTAAAGTGTTCATTCAATGGTCCAGAGAAATCAGATTTTCTTTGGACCCCAAATTGAATCTGGTCCTTGCGCTGCTCCACGGCTGTTGGGAGCAGCGCTGCTCCCAAGCATGATCCGAAAACCATTGCCACTTAATTCATAATTTTTTTTTGGGGGGGGGGGAATTAGTAGTTTTCTTTTTAATATCATAGAACAATAATAACTCCAGTTTTAACAAGTAGCATATATATAGGGTTAGGGTTGTTATCTTCAACTCCACATTCCAAAGGCAGCTAGCACAACCCGGTCCACTTCCCAGTCTGGTTGAACGATTGGCTGGTTTCAGATTGTCCAGGCTCAAGAAGGTTCTTTCATCCCAACATTGCCTATTCATCAAGCCTTTGTCAAATGGTGACAATTAAGAATTCAAGATCCCTAACTCTCTATGCCACTGTGAAGTAATGCATTTCCTTTCTAGCAAAAGTGCAGGAAAGTTCTTGTTGGAACAACGTTGTGAGAGATCTCTTCTCACCTTAGGGGTTCTAACCCTTGCAAAGACCCTTGAGTGGAATCAAAGGCAGAACTAAAGTGTCAAGCTAAGCACACTTCTTTCCTTCTCCATCACTTCAATGCAATGATTAAATTTCACATTGAAACACGAAAACACATATATAACATCTCACCAGGTAAAGAGGTAAGATATCAACCTGGAAATTAAGCTAGTGGGTATCAAAGAAGATGGGTCAAGAGGGATGCTCCAACCTTCTTGAGTGGATGAGGTCTGTGCCCCTGAGCAAGTGCACTGCAAATCAAGAAACCCATCTCCAAATTATCAAGGGGAGAGTCATCGTTCGCAAGATTCTTGGCAGGGAAGGTCCTGGGAAATTAGCTTCAATTCATCTCTACAGTAGCACCAGAACTGATCTTGGTAAGTAACTTAGTATCTCTTACTTTGGAAATTAATTTGAAATTATGCTAATCCAGGGCCTAACTTGTCAAAGCTTCATTGTTAACAGGGAGCGGGAAAGCTTTGTTGAGTGAGCACAAGACCTTCAAACATGGGAAGAAAACCAAACACAATGGAGAGAACACCATTAGTTACAGAATTAAGTTCCATGTAGAGTCAGATTTTGGGGTACCAGGAGCTTTCACGACCAAGAACCACGATAAACACGAGTTCTTTCTTATATCTGCAACTTTTGAATTATTTGATAATCGTAAAGTTCATTTTGACTGCAACTCTTGGGTTTATCCATTTAGTAAAGCAAATCATAGCCGCCTGTTCTTCTCCAATGCTGTATGTCTCCTTATCTCATTGCGGTTTACCAGTTCTTTATTATGTAACCAGTAAATGAGCGATAAATCAAATTGTTTACTCCTACCAGTGCTGAAAATTTTCTGGTGGTCATGCAGAGTTACCTCCCAAGTCTCACTCCAGCAGCTCTAATGCCTTTGAGGGAAGAAGAACTTCAAAGCTTGAGAGGGGATGGAACTGGAGAAAGGAAAGAATGGGATCGAATATATGACTATGACTGCTACAATGATCTTGGACATCCTGCTAAGCGTCATGAACAAGCAAGACCAGTCCTTGGTGGATCAGAAAATTACCCATATCCACGACGAGGCAGAACAGGGAGGCCACCAAGCAAGGAAGGTACATCTTCAATCTCTTAACACATTTTCATTACCATAATCACCATTTACTGTATCCAATATTGCCCAAGTCTTTCTGTACTACCTGAGAATGATGATGTCTATTTTCTTTCGGGTAGATCCTTTAATGGAGAGTCGACCGGAAATCGTTAATCTGGACATCTATGTTCCTCCAGACGAGAGATTCAGCCAACAGAAAATGTCAGAGTTCATATCAAATTCAATTGAAGCAGTCTTGCATTTCCTAGTCCCTGAGGCAAGAGGCTTGTACCAGAACCAATTGGATAGATTTGATTCATTGGAGGAGATACAAAACATGTATGGCAAACGAAGTAATGCAGCAGAAGAATTGGTAACAGAGAAGTTGAAGAAGTTTGTTCCAGAGGAACTCATCAAAGATATTACCAAACATGCTGAGCAGACAACATGAAGTGAAATTTCCAATTCCTCAAATTATAAAAGGTGAGGACACACATTACTGGAGGGACAGATGCTCAAGAACCAAGTAAACCTTCTACTTTGATTTACTTCAAAATGCACTTTCCAATGTATGGGAACTTCAAAGACAATTTAGTTAATTTGTTTAGGAAAATTTTAATTTTTCATCCAAAATTACATTTAAAAAAAAAATAGCAATACCATTTTGGATTTGAAATTACATGTTTCCTGTCCCCTCCTTCCCTTTTCTCACTCTTGTTTCTTGATCTAATCTAGAGAATCCGATGGCCTGGAAGGATGATGACGAATTTGCACGAGAAATGCTTGCTGGGATCAATGCTTCTGTCATCAAATGTTTACAGGTAACAGTGAGAACTCACGTTTAGGTTGCCTGCAAGTGATGTCTACTAAAACTTGAGTAGGCATCTAAAAAATTTAATCATTTACTGTGATGCTTTGTCTTAAATTAGCTCCTTGAACTCGGCTATTTGTAGTTTAAATAGGGTTTCAAGCATAATTGTTGAGGATATTGAGAAAAGTGTAAAAAATTGGCTTGAAACCTAAGATAGGACCTAAACCAAACTAGTACCAAAGAAAGACCCAAATAAATTTGAAATTGAATTGAATTCTAAAATATGTTCCTATTCTCAATTTCAGTTTTGGTTTGTACACTTTGTGCCTTGAACCAAACCAAACATTGATACCCTAAAACCATGTGCAATACTGGCTAGGCCAGGAAAGAGTTCTCTAAAGCCTAATATTCATTGTTGACAGAAATTTCCACCCCAAAGTAAAGATGGAAAGATGAGTAACATAAGAGCATCACATCTGGAGGGTAAATTGGAGGGTCTATCTCTTGATTCGGTAATTCTACTAATTATACCTTACATCTTCTTTTGGTTTTGGTTTCATTTTTTACCCCTGAACTGTTTTGATTTGGACCATCAAAATTTTCATTTATAGGCATTGAGGCAATGGAGGATATTCATCTTGGACCACCATGACTACCTCTTACCATATCTAAGGAGGATAAATGCTGCCCAAGGGATCTGCATTTATGCTTCACGGACGATTTTGTTTCTAAGGAAAGATGCCACACTGAAGCCAGTTGCAATTGAACTGAGCTTGCCAAGCATTAATGAGGGTGAAGTCAGCAGTCGAGTATTTGTTCCAGCTAGCACCGGCACTGAAGCAGCATTGTGGCATCTTGCTAAGACTCATGTGGTGGCTAATGATTCTGGTTACCATCAATTGATAAGCCATTGGTGAGGAAACTGATCTATAATCTGCTTGTTTGAGCACATAGGTTGTGTCTGGTACACAATGTAGGGGGTAAGTGGTTTTAAGTGGTATGTTTTGGCTAAAATTGGTTAGAACTGGTTCTCAGAAAATAGATGTTAGGACCTCAAGTTGGTCATTCATTCTATCCTGAAAGGGAAAGAATCATGGGAAGCTCTAGACAGAATATATGGTGATAAGTATCATTCTTTAAGGCAAAGTGTGAAATATTGTCCTTAATTTCATCCTTGCTATAGGTTAAAGACACACGCCATCATTGAGCCCTTCATTATTGCAACAAGAAGGCAGTTGAGCGTGATGCATCCAGTTCACCGGTTGCTTGATCCTCACTTCAAGGACACAATGCATATAAATGCACTTGCTCGGAGTATTCTCATCAATTCTGGAGGTGTTCTGGAGAAGACAATGTTCCCCACCAAGATTTCAATGGAGTTATCTTCTGCACTCTATAGAGAATGGAACTTCAGGGACCAAGCCCTTCCTATGGATCTTCTCAAAAGGTTATACTTGTTACCTTCAATATATCTATCAAAATCATATAGACATGCAAATATAATTTATATACAGATAAGTATAAGATCTAATGGATTTGTAAACCTTATTTTCAGGAATCTAGCTTTAAAGGATGAAAACTACCCATCTGGAGTGCGGCTTCTCTTTGAAGACTACCCTTATGGTTCTGATGGGCTAGAGATATGGACTGCTGTGAAGACATGGGTCAAGGACTATTGCTTAGTATACTATCACAGTGATGATTCTGTCCTTTCTGATGTGGAAATTCAAGCATGGTGGCTGGAAATCCGGACAATAGGTCATGGTGACAAGCAAAATGAAGATTGGTGGTATAAAATGGATACCATCCCTGACCTAGTAGAAGTTCTAACTACCCTTATATGGATTGCTTCAGCATTTCATGCCTCTGTGAACTTTGGGCAATATGGTTATGCCGGCTATCCTCCCAACCGACCGACACTTTGTCGGAGATTTATTCCCTTGGAGGGGACAATTGAATTCAGTGAGTTCCTTAAAGATCCAGAAAAGTACTATTTGAGCACGCTACCTTCAAGATTTGAGATGACTCTTGGTGTAGCATTGATAGAGGTCCTTTCAAGGCACACAACTGAAGAGGTCTACTTGGGGCAACGAAGATCAACAGAATGGACAGACAACTTAGAAATACGCAAGAAATTTGATCAATTTGTGAAGAATCTAGAAGACGTAGAGAAGAGAATCACTGAAAAGAATAACAATCCTAAGCTTAAGAACAGGCTGGGACCTGCAAAGATTCCATACACTCTGTTATATCCTGACACATCAAATGTGACCTCCAAAGGTGGAATTACAGGGAAGGGAATCCCTAATAGCGTGTCAATTTAGTTGTTCTGTCTTGAAAGTCTAATATGGGCTTCTTGGTTTTTGATTTTTACTCTGTAGATTGCTGTAAAGGATTGAGATTGATTGTTGTAAATGTATTGTGAAAGACATTGAATTATAGGAAGTGATACAGAAAGAGTTGACTGAATATACAATAGCAAAATAAATTTAATTATAGTTTCATTATATCTATGATCAGTCCTCACACGGGTATAAGGCATTCAATTACTTTAAGCACCATAAATGCAATGTCTCCTATGCAACTTAGTAGAGGATGAGAAGATACTCTCCTTCAACACTCTCGGGTTCCACAGCCCATGGTGATGCAAGGCTGAAGACATGCTAGAAAAAAAGAAGCCAATAATAGGTCACAAGGTCATAGGGTTTGGTGGTTAAAGTTAGCTCACATGTTATGATCTTAATGAGTTAGATCCAAGCCCAAGTCTAGTTCTTGATAGATTCATTAAGGTCAATGAAAATGGTTATAGTGTGAAAATAAGGAACCCATTGTCAAAAGAAATAGTGGTTGAGTCAATGTTAGGTGGGTATTTGCTAGTGGTTGGATGATGTATTTAATGTTGTCTTTAGTTTGACTATATAAAGAGACTTACATAAGAGGACACCTCACGCATCAATTGACATCGAAGTTGCTTTGCAAGCTTTTTTTTCTATGGAGAAACATTGTTTTTAATCAAGGTAGGTTGATGTTTGATATGATCAATCCACCTAGTGGTATGAAGCCTAGGTCTTACTTTCTTGTTATTATTGCTTTGTCAACTCCCTCACATCGTTCCCTCTTTTTCTTTGTCTGTTAACAAGCATATTTTAGTGACCATTTTCTGTTTTGGTTACCATTCAGATCTACCATCTACTTGATATCAGATCTCAGAGAATCCTTCTTATGTCATAATAGTAATTTAAACTTCGGCCTAACTCCATTCTGGTTCATAATCCTGCGCCCCTACTTTGAAGAGTTATTCTGTCCCTGTTGATATGTTATTTTCATTGTGATATCACTCTAGGCTTTAGTTTCGTTCTGAATTCTGTTTCATACTTAGTCTATCAAATCTGAAATTCATTCCTTGTGAAAATATCTTGATTGGCTACTGTCTTGATCATTCAAAATACAGTACTACATTACAAAGAACCCTCACAACTAAAATCACAGCTTAAGGAGGAAGGGAGAAGAGCAAGAGAAAAATTTTTGGTGATAGGGAGTAATGCTTAAAGGCTTATCTAACAAATTCTCTCCGAATTCTTCCAACAAGAAATCCCATAACTATGGGTTTACAAGATAAATATGCTTAATTTAATACAAAACTGCTTGGTTGAAAAGAATAGGGAAGAAGTAGGATCCCATTGGGGTAACTATGTTGGCCTTAACCATATACTTCTCTGATTGTCAACTTTTTGCTGTGCACTGATCTTCTTTAACCCTCTTTGCCTTTGTAGAATCTTGTATTGGGATATCAGATACAGAAGTTCAGCTGCCATTTCTTCCATATTGGTCTGTCTTACCCAATCAATCTTAAGCATCTTTTTGCAGTCATGGCAACCATATGAAGTTCATTCCTTCATTCAACATTCTAGGATCTGAAATCTGGATCAAGTTATTCCCTTTGATTAAAGCTCACAGAATGATTAGCTCGACGTTCAACTTCTTCAACTTTTGATGAAGATTGCTTTCTTACTTGTCATGAGCTCTGCAAGAACTACTCCAAAGTTATAGATGTCGCTCTTTTCAATCAGCTGATCACCTGATTGGTAAAACTCTGGATCCAGGTAACCCAATGTTCCTTGAACCAGTGTTGTTGAGTGTGTATGAATTATGATCAGATGGGACTAGCCCTGAAACCGCCCAAATCAGACACTTTGGAAATGAAATTCCCATCCAATGGGCCTGTTAGAAAAAGAATGCATATTGGCAAGTGCTCCTGCAACTTCAGCAGCAATCTTTAAACGTTCTTCCCAAGTCAACAATGAATGAGATGCAACACCACGGAGGTGTTGGGAGAGGATTCCACTGGGGACAAATTCATAAACCAAAAGAGGAACCAAGCTGCACCACAATATTTATATGACTGGCTGATAAAATGCCAATTTCATCTATGAATTCATCCATTCTTTTCATTGAAATTGATGGCTTTCTTAATAGTTACCACCCTTGTAAACAGTGCTTGAGTCTCCTCTGCTGATGATTCAACCATAGTTAAATCTATCAAACGCCCATTCCATCTCTTCCATAGCCAAGATTTTGATATCCACAGCATAAGCAATGTGTCTCTTCAATAGCAAACGTCCATTTAATTTAAAGAATGACTCTCTGCAATTTTCATTCTCATCAACCCCTTTGATTCAATCAGAGTTGAACTAAATCAACCTGAACCGTCAGTATCAAGTATGAACTAAATCAACCCCTTGAATTAAGAGATTCGTATACTAAACACCCCAAGAAACTCTCTTGATTTATGGCAAAGGGGTAAAGATTTAAAAGTAATGCCTTCCACTAAATAACACATCTCTTCACAAATCATAATGGATTAGATTTTGAATCTTGAAAGAACAATTTAATGTCATGAACATAAGAATTGGAACAATCATCAATGAGTTCCATTATGTTTATCCAAGAACTACAAAGAATGTCATCGTCTTTACCCAAAACAAATCAAACCCAATAACCCAAGAAGCTAAAAGAGTTTAATGAGAGATAAGAGACTCAAAACAGTGCAATCCATCCAACTCTGGAGCAAACCTCGGCATCCACTGTTGCTGCTGTGGCGCTGGCACCTTTGACGAAATCTTCTTCTTCGTCTCCTCTGCTGTTCTGAAATCCGAATTTTGAGGTGATGCTAGCACCTTAGGAATAGGATCTTCTTTAAGTTTACGCAGTACTGAAGAACCCACTACTGGGACACCAAAGTATTCAGAGAAGAAAGCATCGAAAGAACTTGAACTGAAAATCGACATCTTGAACAAAGCTTTGACTGATGCAAAGAAAACTTTTGAATTCTTAGAAGGGCAAAAGGAGATGTAGAAAAGGGAATTCTGGGTTTTGATTTCTATGATGATTTGAGCAGTTTAATGGATTTTATAGGGGGATTGAGCTAATGAATTCAAGCTGGAAATATCGCTTCAGGTGCGCGGAAGGAGAAACCCAGTTCAACTCGTTTTCCGTCTGCGGCTTTTTTGACTTGGACCGAGAAATACGGCGCAAGTTTGACGAGTTCAACTAGATTTTTGTCTCCTGTACGCCTAATTCTATATCTTTCGAAATTGCTTGGCATGACCGTTAAGTTGAGATTTCGGACAGTAAAATTTGAAATTTCGGTCAAAATTGAATCTTGACCGTTCAATTCCAATAGTTAAAATCAAAATTTCGATTTGATGGCCCATGATGTTCGACTTGAGTAAAATCCCTACATCTTGTTAGACATTAAATATTACGAAATTGCTTCAGTTAATTCACATTTAGGTCAAGTAAAATTTCGGACCATCGGATCCAAAATCTCTGTGAAGATATCATTGAATCTCAATGGTCGAGATCTCGATCCAACGAACCGAAATATACCGCATAATGGTCTTGGGCATTAAATACACAGGATTGAAGCAAAGTTCTAGGTAATTTAAGGATGAAACTAACATTTTTTCTAAAATACATAAAGAAGAAAAATAATAAAAGACTATGAGAAAATTAAAGAATAAAAATAGTAGATGAAAATAGAAATTATTAAATTCTCAAACCTCAACCTTTAACTTTAATTGAGAGTTTGTTTTCAATCAATCTCCATATTCCTTTTGAGAAGAATTTATCCCAATTCAATTTAATCCAACCCAAATTTTATTCATTTAAAACCCTTAATTTTGAGATTGGGATTGAAATTATGGGATGGGCAACAAAAGTTTTTTTTGTCTTATCGTAATTTGCAATCTAAAATATTATTGCACTAATTAAATTTAGGTGAGACATATATTAATCATAATTGGAATGAAACTTAATACACTTTGTGTTTAAGGTAGCGCTACACCCAAAAGTGTCTCTTGGTTCCTTGGGCAGAAATTATAGGAATAGTTCTTTCTTCCTTGGGCAGCAATTCTAGGAGTATCTTGAACGTTATAGAGAAGAACACCATCACCTATCGTCATCCACTTTTACGAGAAGGTTCTTTAATGGTGGAGTCATCAACTAGGAAGGTTCTTTGAAAAACTTATCGTGGATAATGATAGATGTAACCAATTGATTAAATAATACAGGAACGCGTGGTTGTAGATTGTAATCAAATAAGATACAACTCATTCTTCCAAAATCCCAATTGTGCAAGATATGAGAAAGTTCCAGTTGGAAGTTTCTCCCTCCTGTCAAGATTGAGTCAAAATCAAACATTACGCAGACCCAAAACGAATTGACTCTTTCTTTTCACATTAGGCGAACTTGAAACGCTAATTCGAACTGGATTCCAACCAACCCTCAAATCTAATCCTTATAAAATCCACTTTGATCTATCTCAGAAGCAAAACCCAGAAACTAATTCGAACTGGATTCCAACCAACCCTCAAATCTAATCCTTATAAAATCCACTCTGATCTATCTCAGAAGCAAAACCCAGAAATTGGTTTCTTTGATTTTTGCTCACTGCGTCTATTGCCCTCTGAGGTTAGAGAAGAAGAAAAATTTTGCTCCTGCGAGAAGGCAGAGAACTCATTTTCAATCTTCAACGATGATGTCGATTTTCAGTTCATTCGATGCGGTTTGTGGTGAATTCTTTGGTGCCAAAGTTGGTTCTTCGGTGATGTATCAGATTAAAGATGAGACTAAGGCGAAATCCACTCAGGACAAGGTTTTGAGAACAGGAGAAGACATGAAGAAGACGACTTCATCAAAGTCGGAACTGCCGAGGTTCGCTCTTGAGTTAGATGGATTGAACTGTTTCGAGACCTTTGTCTCTCACTGAGAAGCTCTTTTCTTGGTTTCGGTTCTTCTTTGATTTTTTTCTTTATTAGGAACAGAGGACACCATTCTTTGTAATTCGTTGTTGTATCATATGAATTGCTCTTCCAAATCTTAATATTCAATTCACTTTGATTCATGAAGCAAGTCTAGCAACGCGTTCTGTGAAAGAAATTCGTTGCTGAACGCAACGGAAATTTTGCTCCCAAATCGATAGAAGTATGTTTTCCCAGAATTCTCATCATAAAAAATTTCCACTTCCCTTGATTGTGAGAACCCTGAACAAATAATTCTTCCGTCAATGAATTTATGGCCGTTTTGTCTGGATTGATCAGCCAAACTGGTGGAGCTACTGGGTTTATGAAATTCTCTCAATGGATCTTGGGTTCCTAGGCTACTGCCATCTGCCCAGACTCACTCACTTTGGATCAGAATATTGCCATTCAGGTCAACTCCCAGAAATGAGCGGTTATTATAGCTTTGGAGTAATTCTTGTAAGAGCTCATGAGAAGACAGAAATCAATCTTCTCCACTTGAATGGAAAAAGTTGGGAGTTTAGCAAATCACTCTGTGAGATCAATTAAAGGCAACAACTTGGTCTAGATTTTTAGATCCTAGATTAGTGGCTGAAGGAAAAGTTGATGATTGTGGTAGGAAATCGAGCTTAGCTTGATTAGGTAAGAAGACGGTGACGATTTTAATGCTGTCTAAGACTGCACTTCTAACAGATAAGCATCAATGGCGGTGCTTGGTTAAAAAAAAAAGATGTGGTTTAAAAACACACGCAACTCAAGTTGTGTGGGTTTTCTCTTTCCTAGTAGAAAGGGTAACGCAAGTTGTGGAACCAAGTTGTGTGGTTGAGCATTACGTATTCGGCGAAATGCCTCTTCGAAAAAGGCAAGGCAGAGGCAGAACGAGTCTCTGAATGATCAAATTTCAACCGTCCACGAGAATCTCATGGTACAAGAATCTCTCTATAAAATCCGAAAACTGGTTAATTCAGACCCCAAACGGAAACCCAGAATTCTCTTCCTTCAAGCGTTCTTTTTTTTCTCTCTGAGAAACTGAATTGAAAGATCATATTTGCTTCCGACTAGTTTTTCATTTTCATTTGCTTTCAGACTTCAATCATGATGTCGATTTTCAGTTCATTCGATGTCGTCTGCGCTGAACACTTCGGTGCCGTAGTGGGTTCTTCTGTTGTGTCTCCACTTGAAGAGGAGAGGGCTAAGGTTGGATCAGCTCAAAATACTGTTCTGAAACCAGTGGAGGAGATGATCAAGACAAATAATTCAACAAAGCAGGAACTGCCCATTGGAAATTCACAGCAGAGACGGTGGCAGCCGAGGTTTGCTGCTGAGTTAGATGGACTGAACTGGTTTTGAGACTGTAATTTCTCACTGAATTCCTGGTTTCTTTGGTTTGCATTAGAGCTGATGACATGTTATTATTATATAAAGATCAAAATATAGAGATTAAAATCTTCATCTGTCCACTATCGATCTTGAAAGAAGAGAACATAAACAATAATGGAACATATTGAAAACATTACTGCAATGATATCAATGGTGAGACCCGTCAAGGCTTGATCACTGAGTTTCATGTTCCTCCCACCAAGACGATCAACCATATCGGGAATTGATTCATAATTACGCAATTCTTGTTCACGAGGATCCTCTAACTTCATCCTCATCTTCTCTGCTTGTCGACTTGCAGCTTCCTGAGCTAATGTCCAGTCATAGAATTTTCGCCTCTCTTCATTACTGAGAGTATCATACACCTCTCGTAGTTTCATGAACTTATCTGATGCTGCCTTCAATGGCAGTGATGTTGTGTCTGGATGGTACTCCTTTGATAGCCTCCGGTAAGCAGCTTTGATCTCTTCCAAGTCAGCCTCAGTAGATACTCCAAGGAACCTGAATATTCATTCTCCATATCAGGTCTGCAGGAAGCTTAGGGGTTGGGAGCATAGGGTTTCTTATGACTCTTACAGTTTTGTGCCTAAGGGGTCTAATTTGCTTGGGCCAATTTAGTATTGAATAGGTTAATAGGCTTGACACTAGGGCGGTGGTACTTGTGGTGCCAGGTGCCAGCATTTGATGAATCCGGATCATCTCTCCCACGGGGACCATAGAGAATGCCCCTGCCCGTTTTACAACCACAAAATACAGTGGGGCCCACAGGTGGAAAAAATATTTTGAAAAAAAAATCTCATTTTTTTCACTTGTAGCCCCATTGTATTTTGTGGTTGTAAAGCGGTCGGGAGCACATAGGTGAGCACATAGTGCTTTCCCAACAGATAGAAGATCTGGACTTGCATTTGATGGTCACACCATGTGCATTTGTAACTAATAGGCACGGTTTGTTTGCAACCGTGGGGTGGAAAAAAATAAACATTTGGGACTTACATGTAATGGGAATGGGGGAACATGAAAGATTTTTATGGAAAATTTTTAAATGTAGGTCTCATTTTTATTATTTTTCATACTTTTCTACAAAACTCTACTTATTTAGTGAGACTTTGAAAATGGATGGGGTCGGCATGTTACTACCTCCCCCCCCCCCCAAAAAAAAAAAGTGAACCAAATAGGTCACATACACTTAGGGATTTCATGGATAAAATTATTTTTTCGAACTTCTTCTCACCCCATTTCAGATTCAACAAATGAATGGTGCCTTAGTGAAAGAATCGGTATTTCTTTAAAACGAATGGAACACTGTTTTGAGCAGCTAGCATTTAATGAAATTCATGTGACAACTAACAACCATTTAATGCAGGGCACCAAGGCACCCCTGTTGCTCATGGCACTGTACAAGAAAAATCCCAATTCATTCTATGAACTTCTGACACATTGGTTAAGTACCAAACATACATCCAATGGTATAGCATGTGTCAAACTATCACTTTTTTTTTTTTGGGAACCTGGTCTCAAACTAACTATCAAATGGTTGGACCAGGTGGTTGGAAAAGTAGGCCGGCAAGCTCAGAGGGCAGGGCCAAAAACCAGCCACATGAGGAACCGATGTCTATTGCTTATTTTGTGGTGTATATTTGCCTCAATAGCTCATTGAACAGGACAAACTTCAGCCACAAAATATAATCTCAATCCATCCAATCTTTTAGAATGAAAACTGTACTGTGATTCTATAAAGACAGTTTAAAGTGCACGAGACTCCCAGGTTTAGCAGGTCTGTAAACCTTGTTCCATGACCCAGAAGATAGAAAATGATGATTTGAAGCTGACCCATAACATGAATAGACAAATTAAACGATCCAGATTATGGGGTTAACGGATAAAGATGATAATCAGATAAAACCAAAAAGAACAGAGACTCACTGGTAATGAGAATCAAAGGTGTTTTCAAGCAGATCAGAGTAGTTTTTGCCCAAAAGGTTTTGTTGTTCTTCCTCAATTGTTCGCGTTGATGAATTGGTAGTAGTTCCTCCAATCCAACCCTCGTCTGGATTCTCCCAGTGAATTCTAGTGTCAACTCCAGGTGGAGCTGTTCTGCGCTGGCTGGAGGAGGTTTCTGATGCTAAAACACGAAAGCTTCGACTTCTTCTCCTCCTTCCACCACTACTGCTACTTCTCGTCTGGGTTTCCTCCAAATTCTTGCCTCCTTTTGTGCTTCCATGCAAGAACGAGAAGGACGGAGGAGCCACAGTGGAAGCCATGGAAGGTGAGGTTTTCTTGAGGTTGATGAGGAGAAAATATGGCACTTGTAGAGCTTTGTTTTTGAAAGAAACAAATTGATTCTCACCTCAGAGAGGGTGGGGCCTAGTTGATCTTTCTCCGTAGGCTCTTGAAAGCCATGGAATGAGATTTTCTTGAGGTTGTGGAGCTTTCTGAAAGAAACAAATTGATTCTCACCTCATAGAGGGTGGGGCAAACTTGATTCAACCTCCCTTCGATGTAGTGAAAAAAAAAAAGAAAAAGTGTAAGGCCAGAAAGATTTTTATTTATTTATTTATTTATTTATTGGTTTGCTAACTCCGGTTTCCAGGCTTTGCTTTGATTAATTTGGTGTTCGACCCGGGTCGCACACTTGGCTGTGGTGGGTGAGTCTTCCAACGAAAATTTTTTGCATCCTCAAAGTTTATATACCGGAAGTCCAGAACCTTGCTTAAGTGGACCAAGCTGCTTACCACTTGGACCAACCCCCGTTGGTTGCCTGAAGAATTTTAACTTCACCAAAAAATGGAAAAACAAAAAATTTGAAGTTTTTATAGGAATGACGAAGTTTGGATATAGGTTTGAAAGTAAATAAATAGGAAAATTTTGGGCGTTACCTTTGGGTTATCTCCTAATATTAGTGACACTCTTAAGGTATTTAATTTATCAATTAATTTTCTTATTATTAATAAAATTAATTTTTATTTATCTATTTTTAATATTATCATTCTAAAGGAAGAAGAAAACAAAGGGACAAAACAAAAAGTTTGTTCATTCAAGAATAGAAATCATGAATATGAAAGAATGGAAGAAATGCGGTTGCAGACGGTAGAAGAAGATAAACATGATTCGAATATAAGGTTGTTGTTCAAAGATATTCTTGTCTTTTGAAAAGTTTAACTCATTTACATCATTTTTTAACTTTGATTTCCAAAGAGTAGGGAGTGTCTCCGATATGTTATGAGGGTGTCTAACTAATAAATTAGGTAGCTCAGGGATTGACACTATAAAATTTTCAAATAGATAAAAAGAATTTTTATTGATGTTCTCACGTATTATAGCTTAATTACACAGTGAACCTTGTACTTTAAGAAACTACTAGTGTCCCTGTCATTGTTGAGGGTGTTAAGCGCATAATGACATTTTTTTACCAAAAAAAAAAAAACCTGCATAATTAGCATTTTACTTTTCATTAAAATGAGGAAGATATGGATGAATATTTTTTTTTTGATAAAAACATGAAGAAGATGAAATTAACTATATAAACACTTTTTTTTTTGAATCGAGATTTACTAAAAAAATTCAAGCAGTTATGTATGTCAAGTTGTCAACACTCCAGCATGCATGGGGGGAGTCTGCTGGCTGGAGCGCCCCTAACGGTAAACGCCGCATAGGTCATCGGTCCCACAGTTATGCGAGTTGCTGAGCTGGCAATCTATTATTGGTTGAAAATTCCCTCCTTTACCTCGCTACGCTTGTCAGAGACTCAGCTCTTGTTTTCTCCTTTGCCGCTCCCGAAGAGTCCATTAAATTCCATTTATTCCCTCTGTGCCGTCGAATTGATCAAGAAAAAGTTCTTTTCTCAGTTTCAGAAATTAATTACCTTGTTTATTGTGCATCTGAACTGAAAGTTTGAGCTTCTCTGTAAGCTGAACTTGGTTTCTTGCTTAGTTATAGCCATTGCTGCTCTGACTGATTCTTTACCGCTTTCTTTGTACTGGGTTCAGATGGAGAGCATTTTCTATCGCTTCTTTTAGTAATGTGGGTTTCGTTTGATTGGTGCTTGTGGTGGAAGAATTGGAGAAAGAATCATCAGAACTTGATCAGTGTGATATTTACTTAGTTGTTAAGACTCAGAAGAACCGCCTCACCGCAGCCATGCACGGGAATAGCAATCTTGGTGACGAAGGGGCTTCTCTTCCGGTGTCTGCTCCGACACAGACCTCCATGTTTCTTCCATCGTCAAGAACCCGTCGTCGTCCTCGGAGGCAGCAGCTGCAGCAGCAGATGTCATTTTGGGGGAAGTTAGCTTATACCTGTCTATCCCAGCTTGTTTACAAACGGCGGCTTCTGTTTATTATTCCGCTTCTGTACTTTTCATGGAGGCTGTATAAGCGTTCTTCAAGTTTTCAGGCTTCAAATCCTCAGGGGGTTGTGGTTTATTATCCTCAGCCTTCGCCTCCTCCTGGTTCAACTTATCGAAGTCCTCAGGTTTTTGAGAAGCTCTGGCGATTTATGCAGCTTGATGATAACTGTAGCTCCAATGCTGTAAGCATTTCACTTCTGCTTAAGTCATTTCATCATGAATTCCACTCTTCTTTCTATGTCATGGTAACTTTCTTGAAAAAAGATTCCTTCATTCTTGAGTTTTGCCCTTTTTGTTATTGATAATGCGTCAAGATTAATGGGTTTACTAGTTCTTTAGTTTTTCTTTCCTGCTTTGAAATATGTTTTTGAAATTACAGATTGATTAATTTTCTCACTGAATAAATGATTAGGATTCCTGGGACCTGCATGGTAGATAAGTGAGTGATAGTTATCATATAATAAGAAAATGATGTTAATATGCTGTTAAGAAATAATGGAGTTGGTTCATGTTCTTTATTTTCTTCAACAGTTAAAGATAACCCAATTAGGAAGTATATGACCAGTGACACTAGGAGAAATCCAATTGAGGAGACAAAATTCAGGCACCTAAATAATCGGTTAACATGAAGTTGGTAGAGGTTAAACATTTCAGCTTCTGCCTTGTCAGAGACAAATCATGATTGCTGGTGACTAACCCCTCTCTTCCACCCCACCCTAGGAAATTGTCCTCAACCCTAGTTCCTCTTCAGTAATGAATTAATCTCCATTTGGTGATGTCCACAAAGTTGCACAGATTATGTTGATCCAAGCTTGTCTGCTGGAAGCTACCCCGTAGCAGAGTTTTTCGAAAGGCAGGACTTAAAGCTGGCTGTCCACTGCTATATGTTAACATAGGATTGAATTGCGGTTGCTTCTAATTTTTGAAGAGGTGGCTCAGAGTATATTGTTGTTATTATCTGGACTATTTGGATTTAAATTTGTAGAACTAGCTTGACTGAATCTGATCTCTACTATGCTTTAGGAAAACCATCCTCTGAGATATTAGCTGGGGCCTATGGAAGAGAGCAATGGGTTTCTTTATCTGGTGACCAGTTGTGAGCTCTGGCCAGAGTATGTGTTGAAGGTCAGACTTAGTGTTTGATTGAAATCATTGAGGTAGTAGTCACCTAATTGTACAGGACTAAGATGATATCTTATCATCTTAGTTCCCTTGTACATATGACCTCAAACGATTTTCTTCTGCTTTGCTGAGGGGATGAATCAATATTGTTAACTTGGTTGATTCACCTACAAATGTAATGAATGTTGCAAATTGCCATTTAACCAAATCCAGTATTGACTTGCTAGCTGATATATTGTCATGAACAGTGTATCAGGGAGGAGGCAAATTAAGTTATGAACATGCTTAACTGTATAAGAATGAATTTTCTTTGCCCTAAAATCAGGGCTGTTGAAAGAGATGGGGAGGTGTGCCCCTTAGTGTGATTAATATGATTAAGTTCTGTCCTTATATCAGTTGTCCAGTCTGGAGCAGTATGCTTCACATGACTTGCTTCTGTGGCCAAAGTTGCAGATCTAAACTGTGGTCTGCCAACTTTAATTACATCACTGGCAGGTGTAGCAAGGGTTCTAAAATTGCAGAAAACAAATAAAAGTGTGACGGTTATTAAAAGTCCAGCTTGGATGGAAATGCATCTACTTATCTGAAGGTACTTTATTGTCATTCTATTCTTCTTTTGCATTAGTGGTTAAACTTGGTATAGTTTGCCTCCCAAATGTGTATGGGGCTTTTCAAAGACCTTCTGATGTAACGGACTATGGAGATTTTGGTTTTAAGGAAGAATAATTTATGGCTTATATGGGGCTTGTAGAGTTTGGGTCCTGTTATCTGGGGAGCGTCTGAGGGTATCTATCATAAGGTGTTGGAACCTGGAAAGGTATCATTAAGGTAGCAGACAACTGAAGCCTCCACCCTTTTTTCCTCTTCTCATTGCTTCTTTTCCAGATTGGTGTTGGAAAGGAGGCAAAAGGCAAATCATAATTGTCAAGGCTACTAAGTGACCCAAGGCTTTTAAGGGAGCCCCTATGTGGTTAGGTATTCACCTTTGTGACATGCATAAGGAACATGTATGTACATGCCTCCCGTGGGTAAGTCTGTAATTTTTAACTTCAATAATGAGGGCAATAAAAGAGAAATCTGGCAAAGGAGCCACATTGTCATCTTACATATGTACATACTTTGTTCCTTTTTTTAATTCAAATGATCTGTTGGTGAAAAAAAATAAAAAAAGGATTCAGAACACGATTATACATAATATTGTAGTAATAAGTATGCTTGTTTGCTAGATAGAAGCCTTAGCAATTCAATGGGATAGAACTATTCTACTAATTACCGGATATGAGAAAATCAGCTAACGATGAACAGAGCATAAAATACAACATTTGCATATTTATAAAAATAAAGCAATGAAATACAAATCAGCACGAACTCCTAATTATCAACTAGGCATTCTGTTGCCTTGGTCCCCTGAAAGAGCCTGGACACTTGGGCAGTGCTTTGAGGACTTGAATATGTAAATAATGATTTGGGTCTTGAATGTAAGAAGATATTCTATTGAGTTTGTTCATTCTCTTGTCAGTCTCCTTGATTCTTTGGGGATATAAAATTCAGCCTACCATGGAAAATATATTTTTTTAATAAGTAAAATATGTTTATTATTGTACTATTCAGTTGCTGGCTTAACTACCCAGCAGGCCTTCCATGAGCATAGACTTGTGTAACTAGTGGCCCATAGTGTAACTTACGCTGATGGACTCCCAAATCTAGATCCTAGGATCAGATTTAGAAGGCCATTTGCAATGAAGTTAACTCCATCTTCTCTCTCTTGCCTCACAAACCTCTTGTAGATATCCCAAGGAATAGGCATACTGTTGTTATCTGGGGCCTAGATAATCCTCTGTTGTATTCTTCTAGGCTAGCTTAGCTTGGAAGTGCTCCCTCTCTTCCCCTCTCTTGTATCCTTTCCCTTTGGGGTGTTATATATATATATATATATATATATTACCAAAAAAAAAACTTAACTATTTGTGACATTGAGTCTAAAATTTTATTAAAAATTTTGTTGTCCCTCAATTCAGTAAATTATGAAAAATACAAGCAACAAATTCCAAAGTTTGCCTTTGTTGAATTTGGTACCATGAATAACTCAGATTCCTAATTCTGAATCTTATATTTTGGTTTGTGCTCTTTGCTATTGTTCTGACTGCATTCTTCAGGTGAATCATCATTACTTGACTAGTTTTTCTGTTTGTTCCCATTACTCAAATGAAGGACTTGGAAGTTGAAAAAATATTCAATTTGTGCAGTTAATGACGATATGGCATCGAGAACCAGACAAATGCTGGGTACCTTGCGTTAGCAAAAATCTTCCACAAACAGGTTTAAGTGTCACATCTAATATTTTGAGTTCACCTAAGCATGATTTTGTTTAATCCATAAATACTCTAGGCAGCTTACCTCCATGATCTTAATTATTTTGTGTCCATTATTTTAATCAAGGTGTTGTTTGAGGCGTAAATTGCTACTTTATTTACCAATATCTTTGGTTTACTTTCAGGTGTCTTGATTTCTTTTTTTATATGGACAAGAAACTTTCAACCTCTTATTTTTCTTTATTGAAAAGGATGCCATTGAGATGATTCTTTGACAGAAAAACTAAACCACATCTTATTTTATTTTGTAATTGTTACTTTTGGTGTTTGTTAGCTATGTCATTCCTTTGGTTGCATGATTTCTCACTCCAATTATTTCTGGTATGCTTGAACCTATAGTTAAATTTTTGCTTATTGAGCATTTATAAAATGGTTGGGCAACTCATGGATTTTCGGTCTGTTTAGGCTGGGCTTTGGCGCAATGCTAAGGCAATCATTATGACCTGGAAAAACCTCTCTGTGAAACGATGCTAAAGCTGTGTAAATCATCAGCTTCCCCAGACCCTGCAGTGGTGGGAGCACGCCTTGTGCCTGGGTACACCCCTTTAGTGAGGACATATTGGGTAAATTCTGAATGTAGTTTCATGTTAGACTTTCATCCAAGGGCAACAAAAGAAAAGAGTTGGGTTATTTGAAAGTTAAGTGGGTACATTCTAGATTTAGTTAACAAGGATAAAGGGATTTGGAGGAAAAATGTCAATGCCTTTACCAGTTCATTTTGTTTCAATTTTCATGCTGAAGATTGGAAAGTCAATGCCTTTACTAGTTCATTTTGTTTCAATTTTCATGCTGAAGATTGGAAAGTGTTGTACCAATCAAATATATGGAACAACAGCTCCAACAAAGTTGAATTTCTGCAGGGTTGTTGACTGGAAAAGGTACTCATGTGGGACCACCAACATGGGAGAGATCATGAATTGGATGATGGCTGCATCAGCCGTGAAGAGGATTCATAATGAATAGTCTAAAAACTCTCACAAAGCTCTCTCTGTTAGTCGATAGCATTCATAAACAATAAATCCTCTAGTACAGAATCCAAGAAAATTCAAATCTATGAACCCCCTACCTGAAAAGATAGTCTATGAGTTAGCTTCATTCAAGCTGGACCACTTCCGTGAACTTGTTGTAACATGATATAAGTACGAGAGATAATTTCAGAGAATTGTGTTTATTCATTGGCCCCACTGGAGTATTTTATAGTTAGAACTTGAGTAAGTCCTACTCTGAGTAGGAAAAGAAATACAAGAACAAGTAGGAATAGAAAAACTAACCTAGACTGATTAGGAAACTAGTCTAAAACAGAATAGGAAATTAAACTAATAAAAAACACATTCAAATATGAAGTCCTACAAGGAATAGGAGAGGGATTGTGTCTCTCTCGACTATGGCGCTAGCTCTAGAGGGACAATTTATCCTTCTTAGCACTTCCCCTCAAGTTGGGGCATGGATATCACACATGCCAACTTGGTAACAATAGGATGAAATAAGTGTCCAAGTAACCCTTTGGTGACGACATCTACTATTATCTTCAGACTTCACAAATGACATATAGATTATGCTGCTTTTCAACTCCTTTATGAAATGCTTGGCAATCTCCACAGGCTTTGTCTTGTCATGTCGCACTGAATTATGGGCAATGCTTATAGTGTCTTTGTTGTTATAACAAAGAATAATAGGAAGAGGTACTAGCACTCCTGGATTTTCTAGGGGACCACGTAACCATAATAATTCACAGACCCCTTGCTCCACAGCTCAGAACTCTGCTTCAGCACTAGATATTGCAACAACGTTTTGCTAATTACTTCGCCAAGTAACCAGATTCCCACCAACAAAAGTACAATATCCTGAAGTGAGCTTCCGATCATGTGATCCTTCCCAGTTTGCATTGGTTTAAGCTTCAACATGGATATGATCACAGGGGGGCAAGACAGCACCTTTTCCTAGAGCTGACTTTTGATAATGAAGAATTCAGAGGATGGTGGACACATGATTGGAATGTGATCATGCATGAACTGACTCACAATACTAACTGCTGCAGCAGTGTCAGTTCATGGATGAGATATGTAGATTAGCTCTTCTACCTGTCGCTAATAGTGTCCCTTATCAACAGGTTCTCCCCTTCTTTATCCTTGAGTCAGTAGAAACTTCCAGAGAAGTATCTCTTGGATGACAGCCTGGTAAATCCTGTTCCAGGTAGCAAGTCTACAATATACTTTCTTTGGCTACAAAATCTTATCTTTGACTTCAACTTTGTGCAATCTAACTCAGCCTTTTTCAACTTAATTGGGTTTGTTTTATCAATCCAATTTCTCTAATGAGTTCTTCTGAAAGTTATACATGTAACTAGTCCTTATGTCATTCCTCTGTACCTTGAAATCCCATCATTGAGTTCAACTCTGCCCTATCCCAACTAAATGGGATCTACTAATTGATCCTTTTTCTTCAATGAGCTCTATTCAAAGCTATAAACTGAAGACTGTCTCTTTTAGCTCTGTCATCTGCGGTGAATCTCTCCTCCATACTGGAGCATTCAAAGGACTATATTGCACATGTCCATGCATATTGAATGAGTTCTTTGCTACTTGTAACAGTTCGGATTTACTCCTATCTCTTCTATGATATATCAGTTCTTAAACTTATCTTCCCCAGTTATACCACTCCACCATGTCATAGTATTGGATCATCAAACAGTCAATTGGAGTATGAGTTGAAGAGAAGTAAGAGAAAGCAGAGATGAAGAGATTAACGGGAAGAATAAACAAGAAACTTACACTAGGCTTAATGGTCCTAGCGTGATCAGCATCTTTATTTATAAGTTCAGAATAATGAAAAAGGCAGGATTATCCAATGTTAGTATAAAATAGGACCAAGCTGTTATCGGTGAAGCCTGGTCTCAACTTAATCCAAGAGATACTAGTGATTCTTGCGCAATTTCTAGGGGCAATTTTGTAATTTAGGGTATCTGAGTTCTTTAAATTGTACTGTGCGAGACACTGTATATATAAGGTTAGGGCTTGAATCATAATTTATTGCTGGGACGTGGATGTAGCCCACCTTCGGTGAACCTTGTGAGTCTTTGTTTTGTGTCTGTGCGATCTCCTTTGATTCTCTTTTGCAAATCTTTGCTCTGCTGCATTCCGAACACATAGTAACCTTAGCTAAAAGAACAAACCTCATAACAACCTGCTGGTAGGAGTAACACAGCATGCTTATCGAAAGGAGAGAAATTACAATAGACTTGACACACCTTAACATCCTCATTTCAGCTTTACTAAGTTTGTTCATTCCGTATAACATTGCTGTCTGCATATTGTCCTGTATAATTTCCTTTGAGTTTTAAAAGTATACAACATTATAGATGCATCTCTCCAATTAATCTACCCTATTCTAATTCTTTGTGAATTCTTCATCTTCATTTTTGTTTATTTGTTTATGATTAGATATGGGTACCAAAATTTTCATTTTACATGCATATTGTACATTAGGCACCGTATACTCCATTTTTGTTCTACCAATCCTTTACCTTATGGTTCCAAGGTTAGTGTCCATGGCCCAACTTACATTCGTCTGTTATGTTGTGACTTGAGTTCTTATTCCTGACTTCGAAGATGGACCAACACCAACATATTTCGGAGGGCAACCCGAATGACTTGATTTTGGAGATTTGTGATGGAAGCAGAGAGCTTGGAGCCCATCACCGATCTCAGTTTATGGTGGCCCGATGTATCGACCCTTTTAACTGATTAAAATCTATAAATATCTACCGATGTTTGCCTATTAGGCCATTGAGAGATTTGGGATTTTTTGCCTTAGGGTTTTGGGTGAGAGTTCTTGTGACATGTTTTGGCGATTGGTTAAGAGGTCTCCATCCTTTTTTTTTCCCTACATGGTAGAAAGTTCTTCTTTGCCCATTGGCATAACATACTGCATTGGTGTGTGAACCACATTAAATCTTTGTGTTCTATCATTTCTTTCTATTTCAATTCGTGATTTCTTGATGTTTGTTTTAAAACATCCCTATATTTTGTAGAAAAGGCACCTAGGGGATCTTATCTTGACTCTAGTCAGCTCACCTATGATCACCGCAAACAAATATGAGCTGTAGAGCCCCAATCCTTAAACAATTTGGTTAGGAATTCACTACCCTATCCTTCCCACACAGTTCTTAATAGTCATATCAATGTTATAAATATCTGTCATCTCAATGTTATAAATACCTTTAACCACGTCCACATGTTAACTTGAATCAGTTTTCTTCACTAACACTTGCCAAATTAAGTCTTTATGGCTTCTATCATAAACTTTTCTGAGTCAGTAAAAACCATATGGATTTCTATCTTAGTTCTTATGCTCTAAATATTTCCATAAGCCTGCTAAGGAAAGAAATATCCTGTGTGATTGACCTTCATAGCATAAGACCAAGTTGTTTGTCTGAATTAGTAGTTTCTTTCTCTGTTGGGTTTTAGTTACTCTCTTCTGTAATTTCATGGTAAGGTCATTAAATTCTTTCTTTTAAAGTCATTAATGCTTTGAGTGTCATCATTATTTTATAACTAGAACCATTATGCATCTACATCTAGAGTTCTTGTGCTCACAATCGACTAAAAAATAAAGTGAGCCAAGTTATTCAGCTGATTCCTGAGCACTTCTGAATCTTCATTGGATACCATATGGGCCTACTACCTCATCTATTTTCATCCTCAGTAAAGTTTCCTTTACTCCAACAATACTATCACATGTATCTAAGTTGGTGTTTTTTGTTGCTTATTACAAGCTTGTAAAATACTTTTATTCTTTAGAAGGAAATACCAAAGAAAACATGACCACAGACGAACACAAAGTAAGATTAAACAGAGTTCTTACATAGTTCACACAGCAAATGCTCCATGGCAAAGCTCAATATGTTTTCATCATGTAATGTATGAAAGTTGCAATGGGATCTCTCAAGAATGGCTAAAACAGTTGTTTAAGTTCTCCCCCAGCACCCTTAGTCAAAAAACCCAAATCTCAATTGTGCCTTGCAAGAAGATGTAAAGCATAGTAATACTCATTCAAAATGGGTCAATCCATTGAATTGGGTCAGCTGAAGCATGGAGCCCATCACTCATCTCAGAGAGTATCTGTCAGATTGCCAACAAAATATGCAGGAGCAGGTCAATCTTTGAATTGGATACAAGAACCGTAGGCTGACATAATGGTTCCCATGGTCCCATCTTTAGAACTGACCAATGAATAGCAAACAGAAAAGAAAACAGATTGAAGAAGACAAAAGGTTTAATGTGGTTCACACTCCAATGCAATGTGCTACAACCATAGGCAAATGGGAAGATGTTTTCTCTAGGTAACAAAAGAAGATACAACGGGATCTCTTAAGTTCACCCAAGATGGTGTTACAAGCTCCCGCTAAAACCCTTAGTTTGAAACCCCAAATCTCACTTGTGCTTTACAAAAGAAAGGTAAACAAATTGATACATCAAGCAAGGTCTTATGGTATTTCAGGGGCTTCATCTTCATGCCCCCAACAAACTCAGTGATAAGCTCTGGGCTTGGAGCCTTGGTCCTATCAGCCGACATCCCCCCCCCCCCCCCCCCCCCAAAAAAAAAAAAAAAAAATCCAAATTACCACCCAAATATGTCAGAGCAAGTCAAATCTTCAATGTAGGCACAAGACTTTGAGGCAGACATAACACCACCATTGAGTTGACAAACAAAAATTCATTTTGTAGAAAGTATATTTCCATATGATCTGCAACTTTATCTTGTTATACTCTTGTAAGAGCTTCAAAATTTAGACCAAATTGATAAGCCTAGGTCTACGATGTGGTTACATAAAACCATGTAATTTATTTTCAAGTGGATAGCCTTAGAATTTTTCCGAAATCAACTCTGCAATAATCATAGATCTTAAGGAGTTGTTGAAGACTCATAGAGTAACTAATTCTCAAAAGTTACTGCTTGGTCATATATTTATCTGGGGTTTTTAGAATTTCAAAAATAACTTACTCTGGTCCCGATCCACCAGAACACACCACATGCCTCGATAATTGAGATTGTAGTTGCAAAAACCACTACTTTTTTTAGAAACAATTGGTTAGGTTGGATCTTAACACAGTAATTAACTAGCAGCTCTACTAACCTAGTTTTAGTAATTAGAGCCAAATGATGAAACAGCAACTAGAACTGGTAGCTGAAAATCTATGGGTGGCAGTATAGTAGCATTGAAACTTAATTAAGAGACATTGAAATTCTCTATTTATCTACCTCAAGCTCATGAGTATTTAGCTCTACGTGATATGGATGAAATTATGACTTTGGAGCATGTATTTTGTTGTAATAGCTAGAATATATATCGCAACTGTATCAAATGTGCAGCCGGAGCTTGAATATTGACTGTCATTGGCAATTACCACCTGAATACCCATAAATATCTTCTTTCTCTTCTCCTTTTTTTTTTGGGCCTAGTCAAATACTTAGTTCTAGTTTCTTCCTGTTATTTCTTAATGAATTTTATTTTTCTGGCATTTAGGTTTCTCAAAATTGCGAAGATCAAATGGCTTCCTCATTATTGAAGCAAACGGTGGTTTTAATCAACAACGCTTATCTGTATGTGATACTTTTAATAGTAAATTGGTGCCTGACTTTTGATATTCAGTGACTGTCTTTCTATATTTTTATCTGTCCCTTTTCTGCTTTTTGTTTACAAGAAGGAAAACATTGGGTTTTCAGCACAAAGCGTCATACACAAAGTGCTGGAAAGTACTAAAAATTCCTGCCAGATTGTGTTTTGACAATGGATTAGAATTTCCATTTTCAGCCAATACAATACTAAACTGTTTTTCAAAGCATAGGATTGAGCATAATTCAAAATTTTCGTTTAGAACTGTATTCCAGCCTGAGCCAGAATCAAAATATTTCATATTTTGGGTCAATTTTTACCAAAATTTTGTATGTTTCAGCTAAAAGTCTTGGTTGGCCACTTCGGTGGTAAAAATTGGCTATATCTTGGCTGAAACTTCAGAGAAACCCTAATACATTTGAACTTCAGAAAACATATCCAACAGTTTGGCTTCGACTATAGGTTGTTATTGACTTACTATATGCTGTAGTCCTTTGTACCATTTTCCTAATATAACTTATTCTACTCATAATTTAGTACTAGAAAACACCAAAGTCCAATAAAAGCAATTGGGATATGATTCAAAATGAATGAATAATAATCATTTAATAATAACCATTTAATAGTACACAAATGTCAGCAAGTGTCATCAATAACACTAAACCCTATGCCTATCTCAGTACAAGTACTACTATTGACACGTCTATACCTGTCATAATCATGTAGAGTTCCACAGAGCCATAACATCTCTAGAACATTTTTGCCACTGATGGAACCATTCCTTAGGTTGCATGACAAAATGCGGCCATGTCATGGTATGCTTGAAGTACTGCTTAAAGTCCAACTCAACATATTGGTAGATGTCAACTTAAACATATTCTAGGTCCTAGTTATTCCTCCAAATTGGTCTTCTAACATACTCCTTTGAGCCCTCACTCAGATCCATCCTTTTAGTTATTTCATGTAGAGGCCTTCTTTGCCTTGGCCTTGGCCTTGTTACTTGCAGCATTGCCATTATCTATTGAAGGATATCAGAGCACTTTTTATTTCCCCACCTAAACATGACAAATATTTCAACAATCTAGTTGCAATGGGGGAAGTAATCTATGATGTGATGTATTGTGTTCCGAAGTTGATGAAATGAGTTGAGTCAAACCTTTTAACCTATCCCACACTAGGCTGGCCCAATTTAGTGCTCACACACCAAATTGGGCCCCATTAGGCATGTAACATACTACCATGCTTTTGCAGTCGTCCTGTTTGATGGCTCTCACTCTAGGCAGCTCACACTTTGGCGGTAGGTAGCCTTCTTCAAGCAGCTGCACTTTGCTTGCTTCTTTTTTTTTTTTAATTTTTTTCTGCAGCAGGTAGCCCTTTCTTGCTAGCTTTCACTCTACTCCAGCTACCCCTTCTCCTAGGTAGCCCTTTCTCTAATTTGAATTGTTGACATGGTGCAAGCTGTAATACCAAATGTTATGTACTTTCCCAATGCACTAAAAGCTCTGAAGCTGATGGAACGAGTTGAGTCAAGCATTTTAACCAATCCCATGGTTTAGCTCCCATGCATCAAATTGGGCCTTATTAGGCACATAGCATGTACATAGAAATGATAATTTTTTATTTCTATTATTTTGTAGTGAGATTCTATCATATGCGAAGCACATTTGTTCAAGTATTAAGTTTTATGCCTCAGTAAGTTTATTTTTGCGCTTAAGCAGGGTTTACTTTTGTTCAATACTGGGTGGCCTAAGTATGTTTAATTTTGCGCTTAAAAGTGGTTGGGATCCATGGAAAAAGAGCTCAACTAAGTAATTTCAAGGTCAAAGTTGAGTGGGATCTTTGATAATTGACATCTGACCATTCAATGCTGATTTATATAAGTTGCATCTATACCAATCTTTAAATCCATCAATATGTCATGCACTTAATTAGGATGCTATTGGAATTGATGCACTAAAGTTCAATATCTGAAAATATGTTGAAATAAAGTTAGCCTTTTTCTAGTACTGAATTTTTGACACATATAATGTACAAAATGGATATTATCCAAGAACATCTAATTCATTTAATGAATGCTGTATTTGATTCAGATATGTGATGCAGTGGCTGTGGCGGGGTTACTAAATGCTACCCTTGTTGCTCCCATATTTCATTATAATAGTGTTTGGCAGGATTACAGGTGGCACTCAATGCTAGTTTTGTTTTCTATTGTTTTTGCACTTGTTTATTCTAGTCTCTTGAATTTACAAGTATATTTCTACTAGACCATAATGTATTCTGCTGAAGATCAGTTATCTGCTTTCTCTATCCGACTTATATTTGAGTCGTAAACACACCAAGACATTTAAAATTTACTTATTAATTGCTTACATGTTGCTACATTCCTACGTTGCTCTGTTGATATTCATAATCTCCAGAAATTCTATTTCCATACACTTGATGTCAAAATTTATCAATGACAAAACATTGGCTCATTTGTTTGTTGCTCATTGTTGGAACTAGGAGGGGGCCTAGGAGATAACTTCCACCTTGGTTCAAATTTGTGGAGATACTCTTTATCAGACTTGCTATCTATGATGTGGGAAGAACATTCTGTTATATCTTTCTATTTACTGATTTGGACTGGTTCTGGAAAAGAGGAGAGATAAGCTTTTTCTCTAGCTTCTATCCTCCCTAACATATCACATACTCTATAATTTATATCTCGCTTTTGTTCACCGAATATCGCAGAAAACAACTCTCTCTCTCTCTCTCTCTCTCTGTGTCTGCCTCAGCTCTGATGAGTACTTTTGAGAATTCATACCTTTGGTTGTAGACTCTTGAGAGGGCTGCAGTCCTCTTTAGTCCCCCCCCCCGGGACGATAGGTAAGGGTTGTTGGAAGGGCTCAAACTCAAGACTTCCCAAGCTCACAGTGAGCATGGACTTGGCGCACCACAACATCACCAGCTGTGCTAGGTAGCTGTTGTTACTGTGATCTGTTAATACATCAGGATCTGATAATAAGTGATAGATATTTGTGATTGGAACACTAAATGATCAGTAAGTTATAATTGAATCACAGGGCATAGTTAAAAAGATCGGTATTGTTCTTGGCCAATTCATTGCTGATCTGCGGATGGGTTTCCCCTTTTTCCAGTAAAAGTGGTTTTTCTTTTTCTTGGTCAATGCCAATACACCAGTAAGGGGTTTGACCAGGAATTGGCATTGGACAAATATGATTTTGATTACTAAAAGCATTATCATGGGTTGAATAGAACAACCTTTGTTATGCCTGACTTAGTACAAACTTCTTAAACAGACAGCCTGCAACAGAGAGCTCCTAGGGTTTTGCATCTGCTATCCAGTGGGTTGTTTGGTGTAATGCTACCCCTTTTTATTTTTGTGAACTTGCTGCATGCTGCATGCCTGCATTCTGACTGGTAGTTCCTTCTGTTGAAACCAACATATTCCATCTCATATTTAGCATGTTGAATCCTATATATTACATACTCATGGATTTAAGTTGGCCATCATTGTTTGGATTGTTCTGGGCAATCGCAATGGTCCAGATGTGTTGGTTAGGTGGTCCAGACTACTCAGTCTTATGCCTGTCATGCCAGCTAGATGGGTCACTGTGTAGACCTTGCTTTTCAATCCCGTCTTGCCTTTGCAAATGACCTTAAGGTCTACTGCAAAGTGAGCTCCACCTCCATCTCCTCTATTATGTCCTCTGTTTACCTCTTTGAAGCCCTTTTTAGCCTCTGGACCAGCCTTTTCAAGTCTAAAAATCTTTCTTTCTGGAGTCTCTGACACCTTATCTTCTTCCCTCCTCCAGCTCTTGGGCTTCTCTCTTGGCTCCTTTCTTGTCAAGTATCTTGATCTTCCCCTTATCCCTGCCCGTCTTTGTGCCCACCACTGTACCCCCATGCTTGACCTTAACCTAAGAAAGTTGCAATTGTGGAAAAGCAATATCCTTTTGTATGTATGTAGGTTGTAATTGATCAAATCGGTTCTCCTAGCCTCCTAGATATATTGAAGTGGTGTCTCTGCCCTCCCCAAATCCACCATCCACTCCATTGAAGCCCTCTTTAGTAGCTTTATCTGATAAAGGTCAAGAAACCATAGATTCCTCCACCCCATTATCTGGTCCAAAGTCTGTAGACCCAAATTGAAAGGTGGCCTTGGCATCTGCAGAATTAAGGATTTCAATATGTTTGGGCTCCTCAAACTCATCTAGAGAATCTCCTCTTAGGAGAAAACCATTTGGGTCAACTAGGTCTATTCTTACCTTCTCAAGAACAACTCGTTTTGGACTGCCTCCACCACTTCCAACCCTTTTTGGACTTGGCACAAGCTCCTTTCTCTTCAACCTATTGCCCTCTCTGCTGTCTCCTTTAAAATTGCTGATGGTTCCAATATCTCATTTTGGCTCGATCCTTAGCTCCCCCAGGCATTCTATTTCATGTTGTTGGAGCCAGGGCAGTCTACTTCTCAAGCATCGCTAACTCTGGCCTCTCTCTCACTTCCTTCGCCGTAACATGGTCCCCTCCTCTCCCTTTCCCCTTGAGATTGCCGGTGTGTGGTCTCTCCTCCCCCATCCCTTGATTACCTGCCCTACGACCATCTCGTTTGGCTTCCTCCCAAAAACCTCCCTCTTCTCCTCTGTCTCTGCCTGGAACCATATTTGTAGCCCCTCACCCCAGTGCCATGGTCCAATCTTTCTTGGTTTAAAGGCTATATCCCTTGCCATGCCTTCACCATTTGGAGAGCTCTTTCCGTTTGCCTTCCAACCCAAGACTTCCTCATCCTTTGGTTCATTTCTACCCTCCCAACCTTGTATCTTTTGCCCAACTGATGAAGTCATGAAACCACCCCCTACCTAATCTTTGCTTGCCCTTTTGCCCACTCCATTTGGCTTTTTACCCTCTCCTCTATTTGGTCTAGATCTAGACACCCTCAGCCCCTCGGATTTAGGATGTCGCTGGATTGGTTCTACTTTTGGAGGCTTTAAGATTGCTAACACTATTGAGAAGCTTACTTGGGGGGCTAGCATCTCATACATTTGGATGGAGTGCAACTTTCGCAGATGGACCACCAAATCTTGCTCAGTGGATCAGATTTGGAAAGCCCATTTGTAATGATGTTAGTTTCATGATCCTTTTTTTGTATCACAAGCCCCTTGTAGATAACCTAAGGAACAAACACATTGTTGTTACCTGAGGTCTTGAGAGCTCTTTGCTTGTGTCTTCCAGATAATCTTAGTCTGGTTGCCCTCCCCTCTATTTCCCTCTGTACTTTCTTTCCCTTTGGGATTTTATAATGTATTTTTATATTCATCCAAAAAAAAAAAAATATATCATCAGCAGATAGCATACATCGTAGAACCTAAATGTTTTTGGTTAAATCTTTCACAGTAAACATAAACAATTCAGGGCTCAAATTTTATCCTTAATGTAACCTACTATATTTGAGAATTCACTAGTTGCCCTTGTTATGCAGCATAATCAGTTACTTTTGCACCACGTAAGTTGAACAGTAGCCTAGGAGATTATTCATCCTATTTTGTGGGCCCCAAGTGCAGCTTGTGAATGGATAAAGTAGGAGATGCTGTATCGCATAAGAGTTTTAAGGATAATATAGGATTTTATTATTTATTTGTTGGGATAATTATGTAATCTGATTCTTAATTTGGATAGGATGTTTAGGACCAGTTAGTTAGTTTTAATTGCTAAAAGTCCTTTATGGGATCAGTTTTAGTCGTTTTCTTATTGTAATCAGCTTATTGAGGGGGGAATGGAAAAGAAGAATTAAAGCTTCAGCTCTGTATGTTTGCAACCTTACCTTCTCTCTCTCCTCTTCTCTTCTTCTTCTTGTTGTAAGTGTTCTTATCTCTCTTCCCTGCTACAATTTGAGTCTTCTCAAGTTTCTTTCTTATTTTCTTCTTTTCTATTCTGTCCCCCATTAAGTGGTATCAAAGTCCAAACTTGGGTAAATCTCTTCTCTCTCTCTCTGACTCTTCTACCTTCTTGTGTCTTTTCCCTACTTTCCTTCAGCTCGCTGAGATCTTTCTATCTGTTATATCACTTGCTTTGTTTTTTTTTACTCTTATTTTCTCAGTGATTTTGACCAACAATGCTGCAGCAACTGATCGAATCCTGTTTTCTTGGTGCCGATCGAGTGAAAAATATCTTTCTATTCACGCTACAGTGATGTTAACAGTAACCTAGGGGAGTATTCTTTGTATTTGGTGGGCCCAAGTCCAGCTTGCAAGGAGATAAAGTAGGAGATGCGGTTTTGCTAGGGAGTTTTAAAGATACTGTAGGATTTTATTATTTTATTTATTGAGATTTAATCAAAATTTTTTATTTGGATAGGATATTTAGGGTCAGTTTTAGTTAGTTTTTTTTTTCTTTTTCCCCAGTTAGTTTTAGATTGCTAAAAGTCCTAGTAGGATCAATTTTAGTTAGTTTTAAATTGTGAAGAGTCCTACTGTTGTTTTCTTATTGAAGTATGTTCTGTTATTGTTTGGACACTTGTAATCAGTTTATTGAGGGAAGAGTAGAAAAGATGAATTAAGGCTTGAGCTTGGTACATTTCCTCCTCTCTCTCTCTCTCTTCCCCCCCTTCTTTTCTTCTTATGAGTTTTCTTCTCTCTCTTCCCTTGCTACAACTCTGAGCCTTTTGAGGTTTCTTTCTTGTTCTCTTCTTCTCTATTCTGTCCCCTATTACCTTGTTGTTGCACATCATGCATATCTTTGATTATGTCCACCTATTTACTTGAAACACTTCTCTTCAATCTAGTACTTGTGAGATTAACTCCCTGAGGACTATGTCGTAAGATTTTTCTAGGTCAATATGGATCCTTCGTGCTATCTCTAATTTTTCCATTAGAGTCCGCAAGTAAATACCTTTTGTGGTGGAGTTGGCATAAAACCAAATTGGTTCTTCTTAGTAGTAGCTTTTGTCTTAGGTGGGTTTCAATAGCTCTCCCATACATTCATTGATTGACTCATTGTAGTTTTATGCTCTATGGTTATTGCAATTTTGAGCCACCTTAATTTTTGTAATTCAGAATTGTAATGCTTTTCCTCCATTCGTCTGTCATGTTTCTTGTTCTCATAATTTTTTTCACAACTTGGTTAGCCAAGTAAACCAAAAGTCCTAAGATTTTCCACACTTGTATTGGGATCTCATCTGATCCTCATGCCTTGTCTACCTCATCATGTTCCAAGGCTCTTTTTTTTTTATTATTTATTTTATTTTTTAAATACTTGGAACACCCCTGTTTTTCACTACATATCTTTCCAAAATGCTGTTACTTGAAGTGTCATCTGTTAGAACTTAGTAGGCAGTAGAAATAACCTTCCTGTCTCTTCTCAATAACTTCATCCCTAATTGGTACTTTACCTTTTTAACTTATAATACATCTAGCATGATCAGGATCTCTACTCTTCCTTTCTCTATCCTTAGCTATCTTCTAGTTAGTTCCCCCCTTCTGTTGTGCTCAGATTCTCATAAAGATTTTATTTCATTTTTCTGTGTGCTTGCTTTTCTCTCTTAGCTTCATTTCTGGGGGCAAATAAATCATAGATCGGGTGATCTGGAAACACAATCCTGTTGGAAATTTGATTGATTTCTAGCCCATACTTTGAAGTAAATGAAGAAAAATACTAGATTTAATGCTGTCAATATTATTAAGGTGTAACATCTAGTCTTGGTTTCTATCAATTACACTATAGTGCTTTTGTTTTGAATAATTTCTGCAAAGTGATATGTTTTGAGTAATACTTTTTAGGTCAGTTTTTATTCTTTTTCCATGTTATCCATGTTAAACAAATGCTAACCAATTGCTTTTGTTCTTTGTCAAGGTAAAAGGCACAAGAAGTGCACATTCGTGTTTAATCTCTGGGAATTCACATTTCTGCAGCTAAGTTTTGAATAAATTACACATATATGTATTTTTCTTCAAATTTTCTGCAGCAAATTTGGGGAGGTATTCGATGAGAAGTTCTTTATATCAGCACTCAGAAAACATGTAAATGTGATCAAAGAGGTCCCAGAAGATATACTTCACCAGTTTGACAACAATATAACCAACATCAAGAATTTAAGAGTTAAAGCACGGTCTAGTCCAACTTACTATCTGCAAAAAGTCCTTCCAAAGTTGTTGCAGAGTGGGTAAAATATTAATTCCTTTCATTTGCCGTACTGTTTGTTGCATTGAAACTTGACTTCTTCTTGTGACAAATTATACTGGAAGCCTTGTAGCTAGGATTAGGAGAACTCTAACCATGTGGGATCTTGCTTCTGTTGGATTTTCTTCCCCCTGAAAAATTGTTGTTTTTGGTTCTTTACAAATAAATAAATCTTAGTGAGATTTAACACCATATGGGCGTTTATGTCATTTGACTTTGTTATCGTAGTAGGGTTCAATATTATTCTCATATTATATTGTTATGAGAAGTCTTTGCTGATGCTTCTTCGTCTTTATTCCATTTTTACCCGATACACTGTTTCATTTATTCTCTTTAGGTTTACAGTCAGAGTTAACCATTATTTTTGTGAACCTTATTTTTCGGTTCACATTGTGGATGTATTTGTCTCCATATCTCATCCCATTTGACTCCTAATATATTTATTTTGCTAACAACGAAAGGTCAAAATGACTACTGAAAATTCTTTGTTGTACATTTGATCATTGTGAAGATTAACCTTGTTTTGTATCATATATTTGTTTCTACATCAAATAAGACATTTCAGCTTTTGAAATTACTAATTGAAGAGTAATTTCCTTTGTGAATAAGTTTATATTATTTTGCTTCTATATAACTTCTATGGATTTTGATATTTTGTTGTACAGTGTAGTACGTATTGCTCCTTTCTCCAGTAGATTGGCCCATTCAGTTCCATCAAGTGTCGAAGGCCTTAGATGTTTGGCTAATTATGAAGCATTAAGGTTTTCAGAACCAATAAGAGTTTTGGCAGAAAGTATGGTTGACCGGATGGTTATGAATAGTTCCATTACTGATGGAAAGTATGTTTCAGTTCATCTCCGGTTTGAAAAGGTGTTATTTGTCACATTTGACTCTGAATATATAGGCTGTATCATGAATTCTTGTTTTTATTCTTCTTCCAGATTATGTCTGAATGTGAATCTTCTATTTGTATAGGACATGGTTGCATTTTCTTGCTGTACTTATGATGGCACTGTGGAAGAGAAACATGAAATGGATATTGCTAGAGAAAAAAGTTGGAGAGGAAAATTTAGGAAACCTGGTCGAATAACAAACCCAGGCGATATTCGGATGAATGGAAAATGCCCATTAACTCCTCTGGAGGTACAGATATTCAAATTTGGTTCTTATGAATATTGACATCGATCTTACGTTCAAAATGTTTATTCTAAGAGAGATCTAGAATCCATAAAAATAGTGTCTAGTTGAGGTTACATCTTTTTAACATTTTGGCATCTGATTAAGATATACTGCTGCTTGAGTGCCTGTAGTAATGTTGAACACAATGCACCTATTCTGGTAAATACTTCTTCCTTTGCAAGATAATTTTAATCAAATCCTACCCTATCCAAAATGAGGTGAGGAAAAGTTAAACCCAGGGAATGAGAACTGCTTCAATTGTGAAGCATGATCCGAATGCTAAAGTACTTGAATATCTAGAATATGCCTTTGGATTATTCATGAGTCACACCAGGAAAGTTAATTTCTACTGCAGTCTATGGTTGCATTGGTTCTGGGTGGGTGTTGATATGTTTCCTGGTGTCAGATATGCCTCACTGTTAATACTTAGAATAATTAAATGTTCCTCTACAATTTAATTGATGTAATAACTTTAGGGTATCAGATGGTGAAACATTCTCTGCAAGTGCAATTCTGAAGTTGCAGAATGACATTAAGGAAAATTGGGGAAGTCAAACATTATAGTGGTTCATACTTTCTGCAGGGACCAATTTTTTTTTTATATAGAATATCTAATTGCCTGCTTTTACATTTCTTGCTGCCTTTCTCCTTTTCCTTGAGTCTTTTATGAACTTCATGACATACTCTGTAGTCCCCTTCAGAGAAAGACAAACTTTACTAATTTTGTGTTCAAACTCAGTCCTCTATATTTTAAAATTACCTACTTCCTTAGTCTCACTTTCTATTGAATCCTTTTGAATGTAATTTTTGCTTCCTACTCTCCTCGAGCCTATTGGTTTCTCCCCCTATCTGATCCAGGATGCAGACTCAAAGGTGATGTTAGAGCATTGACCACCTCATACAATTCTTAATCACTTCTTCAAACAAAACTTGCCAGTATTGTATATTAAATATGTTAATTTTTATTTTCTTTCTTTTCCAAATGCTCTATTTTGGTTTCTGTTTGAACCCTTGCTGAACCTAGTCAACATCTCATTGCTATTTCTGGACAGGTGATGCATGTCTTTGTTCTAGAATAAAGTTCTATTGTTTGTTCATGTGTAGAGGATTTATTAACTTCATGAGGTAGGATAATAGGGGTCTATTGCCTTGGGAGGATGCTTTCATTTTTTTCAACATTTATAGATTGTTTTTATATGCTTGGATCTCTATGCAAGATCAACTTGTAAGACAAAATACATTTAATTGGTTGTGTAAAACCGTTAGATCCTTCCTAATGATTGAATACACTTAGTCCAACTGAAATGGGGATGAAGCATTTCTATGTTTAACTTCGACATGCAAATATTCTTTACAAGAAAATTTCTCATTTTTCCTTATTTTATTTATTCATTCCTCTCCAAAGAAAAGGTATATCAGCATCTTTTTTGTTGCATCCAGTTATCCCCAGCTCTAAGCACCTGAACTCATTATCAAAATCAAAGCCTTGAACTTGAAGCTGAGACTGATCTTTCTGTCCAATACCATGTTACTGAACCAATTTTCTTGTCATTGAAGGTGGGAATGATGCTTAGGGGCATGGGTTTCAACAGTAATACCCCGGTGTATGTAGCTGCTGGGAAAATCTACAAGGCAGAAAAGTATTTGGCCCCCCTTCGGCAGATGTTTCCACATTTAGAAATGAAGGAAACCCTAGCCTCACCTGATGAACTTTTTCCATTTAAGGTATTGCGTCTGCTGTGGCATACAATGTAGCTTCCACATCAAGTATTTGAAACTTTTAAATCTAATAATAGTGGGTATGGTGAGCACTGCTACTTATGTGCATACTTACACAATACAATGTAGCTTCCACATCAAGTATTTGAAACTTTTAAATATAATAATATGGGCATGGTGAGCACTACTACTTATGTGACATACTTCGCATTGTTCCCTCTTTGTGGAACCCTAAATGATGTTAACAGGGAGTAGGTAGATGTTCTCTAATGTTTTGGAGTTTGTGATGCAGGGCCACTCATCAAGACTAGGAGCTCTTGATTACACAATGTGCCTTCATAGTGAAGTTTTTGTCACAACTCAAGGTGGAAACTTTGCTCAATTCGTTACAGGTCAGAGACGCTACCTCTATGGTGGACATGCGAAGACAATCAAGCCTAACAAGACAAAGTTAGCCCTGCTGTTTGACAGCCCAAATATCAGGTTAGATTTTATCATGAAATGCAGTGTAAATATCTTTTCTCATTCATTTTATTCAATTGCGATGGTATGCTTGAGTAATACATTCCAAATTTGGAAAGTTGTACATCTGAGCTAGTTTGTTTTCTCCAATAATATACGGTAGATGTCAGTTTTACTAAATATCTGAGATGATCGCATTTACATTTGAAAATTTATGGACAATCATTTTGTTGGCTTGAACTCTTCTGACTTGATTGTTATTTAGTATTAAGAGTATCTAATCACACAGGTTGACACTCCCATTTTACTGTGGATAAAATTTGGCAGTTGATAGATCCTGTAATAGAAAACAAAATGGTGTTACTCTATAATTGGCCCACAAACAAACAACTCCTTCACCTTCAATCAATAAAATTTCTCAGACGATCATTTATGTTCAGGCCAACTCTCTTCACAGCCCATGTCTTTAAATACTTGACAGTGAAGCCCAAGGTAGACCACCTTGTAGCATTGGGCGCTGGCCAGCTGGCTTGTGTGCTCTTTCTCTCAGCATGGATTTTGGAAACCCTTCTCAACCATAAGTTTGAGTTGTTTGGAAAATAGTCCCAGGTTGGTTACCCCTGAGACCTCTGTCCCCATATATAACTCTTGTCCCTCCACCCAATGGTGGTTTGTGCTTCTTGGTTGGATATCCACATGGTACTCAGCGGGCTTTATCCAATCTTTCTGCAGGTGTGTCAGGACCTGCCTCTGTTCATTGGTGCATGTGTACCTGCCTAAGCGTGAAAATGGGAGAGGGTGATGGCAATCCACCCCAAATTAGGTTCTTTTTTCCTCTGATTAGGCCTAGGGTTAGGTCGTATAGGTATTGGACCTCCATTGGATGGGTTTTCTTTGTAATCAACCAACTTAATGAACCAAAAACATGGGTACATGAGTTGAGTACAAAAATTACCTATACTTGGTTTTATTTTTATCCTTGTTAGAGTTTATGCATATGATTTTTATCCTTATTAGACACTATGCATAATATTTAAATAGTCTTTATTGAGGCTGATGCATGCTATTTAATTATTTCTTATTGGAGTTGATTGAGAGTCCTTGTAAGGGTTGAATCATGAAACCCAAGTCCAATTAGAAATTTTAAGAAAGTGTTTAATTTCAGTTCAAGCTAGTTTTTATGTTCAGCTTTAGTTAAGAGTTCAAGTCCACTTAGGATTTCATTATTCGCAAGGGATGAAAGCCATCTGTTGCATGTTATTATTTACAAGTTATGATTTATACTGTTCAGCTGTTCAGTTTAGTCTGTGTCTTGGTCCATCGAGATGGTGTTCTAGCTTTGGTAAGGAATCTCCAAAGTGTATTGTTAGGGCCTCTTGTGAAGCCAAGCAGGGATTCCTCTATGACTGTATTCAGCAGTCACTCAGGCAATTCCATCTCCTCCACATCATTAAACAAGCCTCCTCCATCCATGTAAGTGCAGCCAGCATATCCCACCCCATTCCCTTTCAGTTTATTATTATTATTATTATTTTAATTTTGAATTCTCAGACTTCCTAAAACTTAGATACCCCATATCTCCTATATTAGCAATCTAAACCTGACCAAACTTAGAGGATCATATGCCTATATTGCCACCTACATTCCTTCATTTTCAGCCCATCTGACCAGCCGAGCCCTAGATTCATCATTCCCTAATTCCAAACCTAAATTGAACTTCACATTGATGTTGGTTTTGATAAGAACTTGGAAGGCCTGGCCCTCAATTTGGAGAGGTTTGGGGGGGGGGGGTGGAGAGGTTGCTTTTAGGGGAATAGTCCCACATTGGTTACCCCTGAGACATGCTTCCCTTGATATGTCTATGAATCCTTCACACAATGCATGGTTCAAGCTTTTGGATTGGTGGTATATCTTCAGCAATTCCTGTTAGGCAGAGAGCCCTTGATTGCAAGCTTCACATGGAAATTTGAGTTCAAAACCGCAATCTATTGCAAGTCAAAATTTTGGCCATCACCCAATTAAGGCACTCAATTTTGTTTAATGTATATGTAAGAGACATAAAAGGGTGAGTATCAATTGATGATAGTGATCCTACAGCATGAAGTGGTGACTGAAACAGAAAACAAGTAAAAGCGTGCGTAACGGGATCAAAGATTCTTTCTTTCTGTTGTTGGGAGGATAATTTCCATAATCAAAGGAGTAATTGGAAAAAATCAGAGCCAACAAGTGAAAGTGAGTGCAAAGAGCTCTATATGCTCTTGTAGAGCTTTTAGGCAGAAAATGGAGAAAATGTTCTCTTTATTGGACCAATTATACACATTTATACTTGAAACTGATATCCTGAAAATCTAATTTTCTGTTGTTATGGACCAAAGGTGCAATACAACCTAACTTTACTTTTCAGAATATGCTGTATTATATACTATTACACCTTTTCCATGCCTATTGTTGCTTTCACTTGGCACCTTGAGCACTGAAGTTTTCGTCCTCTTCTAGAAAACAACTTATTGACTTGTGAGAAAAGCTCAATTTAGTTATTATGGCAGATGGGAAGACTTCAAGAGTGAGATGCAAGAAATGCTTGTTTATAGTGATCTGACTGGCAGTGAAGTGAAAAGACCCAGTAGCACTTCATACGCTTTTCCTATGCCAGACTGTATGTGTAATATAGGTCAGAATGGGGAAAGGTAACGCAACAAATTTTTATTTTTCTTTCTTGATATACATCATACAATTGGCAGATTTCTTTCCCAGTGCAAGTTTTGCAGCATCAATCAGCCCCATTTGGCTGTCAAATTCTTTTTGTTTATTCTTCTCTCTTCTGTCTCTGCAAATGAAAGAGAAGCATATTGTAAAGGTTTTGATTCTCTTGTCTTTGGATTTGTAATCTGGTAACTCCCATTGTATATGACACAGCAACTGATTAATTATTATGATAAAATTTCCTGTAATGTTTTTTTCCATAAAAGACTGAAGAGTTACTCTTTGCTGCCCATTCGTTTTAAGAACTACCCTGGACATCCATATATCTCTGCTGCAAGCCTTCACTGAACTATATTTTAAATGTGTCTTAAGGACTTCTTTTGGGAGAATTGATTGGCATTCGAGATCATCTGCTTGTGAATATTAAATAAAAATAAATAAAAAATCTGCTGATTGAGACAAAGCAAGTGCAGATCATCTCCACCCAACTGTATATCCTCCCTGTAGAAGACAAGACCCAATCCAAGAAACCGGGTAATTGAACAAATCACCTAAATGAACAAAATAAACCAAGGGTCTTATGTAAATAAGTTGAAGACAATCACAAAGCAAATAACAACAAACCATCACAAGAATGAAAGAGAAATGCAATCAACACACAAGAATTTTACGTGGTTCACAAACCCGAAATGTTTGAAATTAATTACATCCGTGGGGAGGGATTTCATTATTTTAATATTCGAAATAGTACAAGAGTTGAGAATAATACAATGTTACATCAACCGGTCACACCACTTCTCAAACCTCCTTGAAAATATCCTTCCACCTTCAAGCTCTTGAAAAAAAACCCTTAAATACAAGCTCAAGCTTCAATAGATTTGCAATGGAGAAGAATACAAGAAAGAATAAACCATTTTCTTGCAAAACCACAAGAAGAAGACTCCAAAAGTTTAATCCCGTTTTTGCTGAAACCCACTATAGAACTCACTAGAAATTCTATTTTTCTCACCCTATTTACTTCTCCCAAAGTCCTCTTAATGATAACAAACACCTAACCTATGTTTAACACTAAGTGAGACCCACCAAATTCAAAACTAAACTTAAAAGAGATAAAGTTATTTTTATAACAAACCCAACACTCCCGTCCCGCCACTCCCCAGCAAGAACTAAAAATTCATTGAGGGTGACAGGCCTTTGCCAGCTTGGCTTCATGTTGGCATGCAAGACCCACTGTAAAAGCGAGAACCTGGTTCTTGCTGCGGATATCCTGGCATAAACCAAAGATGAGGTAGCAATCAGAAATAGAGGAAGTTTAGTGAAGTTTCTCGACAGCTCCTTGAGATTCCGAAGGACCAAAGCGGATGATCAAGGCAGTGGTGATTGGTGAAGGCAGGAAATTTGGAGGCTCGTCTGAATTCATAACAGTGGTACGTGCACATAGCACATAGACATGGCGGTCTGAGACTCTGACGAGGACGGTATAGTATAGATTCTCTCATCTATATACGTTATCAAAAAAAATGAGATTCTCATATCTATATATAGAAATATATGTGGGCCCCATGCTGGGTTCCATCAGTTGTACCTACGGATAGGGCCGTACAAGAATAGGATTCGTACGAGAATCCGAGAACAGTAGGCTAGGGACCTGGTGATTGATGGCGGAACCGTTACAGAAGAAGAAAGAATAATATATTTTTAACACATATGATCCGACAAGCTTGGGCTGGTACATATGCCCATTTGAGGAACTCTTGGATTTACATTGAGAATCTTCCACTTAACATATTCGTTTCCCAAACCAATTCATAAGAAAGCTCAGCCCTTCTTGAAGGGCAAAAGCAATGGAGAAACAAATTCTTGATTTCGTTCTGGTTCCTTCAGGCCTTTGTGTAATGTTAGCTTACCACATATGGCTTCTCCATCGAGTCAAAAACCATCCAACAAGCACTGTCATCGGCGTCAATGCCATCAACAGACGTGTATGGGTTCGAGCCATGATGGAGGTAATTAATTCTTGATTCAGCTCTCTTTGTTTCTTAATTTTTGCATTGCACGGAACATGAAAGAAGAGAATTTTTTTCTTTATTTTCCAGGAAACTTCAAAGAATGGGGTTCTTGCAGTGCAAACACTCAGAAACAATATAATGGCATCGACAGTTTTGGCATCTACAGCGATCATGTTGAGCTCTGTGGTGGCAATAATCATGGCTAACTCGAATGCTCGACCGTCTGAAATTATCTTTGGAAGCCACAGCGAATTAGGGTTTATGATAAAATTCTTCTCAATCTTGGTCTGCTTTCTTCTAGCTTTCTTGTTCAACATACAATCCATAAGATATTACAGCCATGCTAGCATGTTGATCAACGTTCCATTGCACAAGATGCCCGGTTCATATTTGACGACTGAGTATGTGGGGAGGACAGTGAACAGAGGAAGTTGTTTCTGGTCAGTGGGTTTGCGAGCATTTTACTTTTCTCTTCCTCTGTTTCTGTGGCTCTTTGGTCCTATCCCTATGTTTCTCTGTTGTGTTTTGCTGGTTATAATGCTTTATTTTCTGGATATGACTGTTGACCTTGGAGAGTCTGTTGGTGTCCATGATCATAGGGACGAGGAAGCAGCAAGGTAGTTGTATTTTGTTTTTTTTTTGTTTTTTTTAGGGAATTTTTGAAGAACATTATTTTATGTGTTTGTGGATTTTATAAAGATCGAATCTCCCAGAATTTGTGAACTTCTGGAAAACTATGAACTTCTGGAAAACCATGTTGGAGGTGAGAAATTTTGATGAGATAAGAAATTGCACCCAAAGCTTCCTTTTACTTTTCCTGCTTTCTATTTGTAATTGGCTATTATGGAGTATGAGATGAGTGGATTCAGGTGTTAGATATCCTACCCATGGTACCAAGCAAGCAACCCGAGTACCCTACCCAACAGTCGGACGCACAAACGCACACCCTGTCTGAACGCAGAGGATTTGCGTGCTCATAAAATCTGGATCCTTTCCATCCAGGGTTTCTATTGCTAGACTTCAATGACTTCAATGGCTGCAAAAGGTTGGTTTATGTCGAGTTGGGATGGAGTTTATATATGATAGTAACTCTAATCTTGAATGCCTACATTTACCTTGACTTTTGCTTCAAAACAATAAAACAAACTATAGTTTCATTGTGTTTGTTCCATATTTATCTAAAATATCCCATCAATAGGATCAAATTGAGTCTAAGTAAATAGTGAACTCTAACTCAATCTTGACCCTTAATTCAAAGTCAAAATATTCAAATTTTAACCAAATTCAAGCCTAAAATATTCCATCTTGACATGCCCTTGAGGTTTAATGTAAAATTTGCAATGCTTGCACTAACATAGGCAGCTGAAGTTATTGACAATAAATAAAGGAAAACCAAGTTCAGTGATAGAAAACAAAAAGGACAGATTTGATAGAAGGTTCCATGGCCCCAGATGCCAATGGACCTATTGGGATCACATACTTCACATGAATAAATCAAGAATAAAAGGACAGAATAATTCCTACTTATATATGTGATGGGTAACGTTTCACTTGGACATAGGGTCGTGCAATGTTATCACAATATTCTTAGAACATTTTCAATGTCGACTATATCCAGATTTCATGGTCAAATCATATAAAAATCTTGTAAAGGAAAATCATGCTAAGTATGTCAAATACAAGTGTTTGGGCCACTCCCGAAAAAAAAAAAAAAAACTGATCTATGACAATATAATTTTTTGCATGCATGGGAATACTATCAAATTTTAGTATCATGCAATAGATTATGAGCTTTTTTTTTTCTTCTTTTCCGGGTGTTTGAGGTTCATCTAGGCTAGCTTGCATGCACCTAGATTACATCCTTAGAAGGAGCTTTCGTCGTCCACAAGAGTTGGACCCATGACCTCTCCACTGAGAATTATGGATCTTACCACTCTAGCAACCCTGCATTGACATTAAATCATGAGATTGAATGTGAAGAAAGAATCAGATCTTCTATTCATTAAGGTAGAGGTTTGTGGTTCTTTCATATTTTTTTATTACACATTATGAAGTATTTATAAAAAATCTACTTGTAGTTCTATTTCTAATTCATTTTGTCAGAATTCAAAGGTAGACCACCCTCATAATATGTGGTGAAAAAGTATAAAAAGAGTACTAATAAAGAATTTAAGATTAATTGAATATTAATTGAAAATAAATAATATACATGCATCTATGTAAAAGTTAAATCACCTAAAAGGAATCCAAACATTAATGGGAAATTTCACCTGTTCCCTGTTTGATGAGATGTTTATTAAGTAATATACACCCATCTATGTAAAAGTCAAATCACCGCCAACATAGAGCTGTTCTAGTGGTGAAACCAACACCTCTTAGTGAAGAGGTTGTGGGTTTGACTCTGAGGCATATTAATATCCCCATCCCCGACTTAATAAAGCCCCTTTGTACAAAAAAAAAAAAAAAAAAAAAAGTCAAATCACATAAAAGAATCCAAACATTAATGGGAATCAAGGAGTGTAAAGGATAAGTTCTGAATTCAAATCCACCATAACTGGCTCTATCCATCCGATCAAGAAGATTTTTGAGTTATAGTTAAAGTATCAACAAGTTGTAGAGTTTGATTGTAAACAAGTTGTATGAGTTATAGTTAAAGTATCAATAAGTTGTAGAGTTTGATTGTAAACAAGTTGTAGTTCAAACTCAAATATTTGAATTATAATTCATATAATATTAATATACATCTCCCACTCACTAATCTGAGTGTGGAAGAATTCTCTCTCAAACGAAATTCTAATTTGGTATCAATTTTTCAGCCTCTGACTGCCGTCTAGACAATCCTCAAGACCAACTCCAGCATTGCCATGGTTTCTTCTCTGATTTCACCTACCAAAATTGTTTCTCTCCTACTTGTAAAGCTTGATCGAAGCAACTATTTCCTCTGGAAATCACAATTTCTTCCTCTACTTCATGCACATGACCTTTATGGCTATGTCGATGGAACCAATCCAGCTCCTCCTCAAACCATACCCAATCCCTGCACCACATCACCCACATCAACCTCTATTCCTAACCCTGCATATTCTCAATGGCACAAGCAAGACCAGATGATCTTATCTTGGATTATCTCCTCCCTTTTTGAAAGTGCTCTTTCTCAAATCGTTGGTCTCACCACTTCCCACGCTACTTGGAATTCCCTGTAATGCCTCACAATCTCAAGCTCGCATAATGCAATTGAAATACCAACTTTTGCAAATTCGCAAAGGCCACTCTTTTATGGCTGAATATGTTCAGAATATTAAATCTATTGTTGATCATCTTGCTTCCATTGCTCACTCAGTTTCTGATGCGGATATTATCCTCACAATGCTTCGTGGCCTAGGCCATCAATATGAATCCTTTGCCACCTCAATTACCTCCTGTCTTGACCCTCTTCACCTTGATGATTTCATAGGTCTTTTACTGAATCAAGAAATCTTCAAAGATCAAACAAGAAAACAACTTGACTTGCCTTCATTAGAAGTTAATCTATCCACCAGATCAACCCCCCACCCACTAACCGACATCGTGGCCCCTTTCACAGCTATGGCAGAGGACGAGCTCGAGGTTACTACAATCGTGGTCGACTTGCAAAACATCTTCCACCTCTCCTCCATACCCCTATGGTTGCTTGTCAAATTTGCAACAAAACTAATCATACAACGATGCAATATTATTTTCGCTATGCACCATGTGACAATGCCTCCAAGCTGAATTCTTCTCCAGAAGTTTTCTTGGCAGGACCCACTACTTCATTTGATCCTTCTTGGTACCCTGACTCATGTGCCACTCATCATGTTACATCCAATGTAACCCACATGGATACAACAATGCCTTACCATGGTATTGATCAACTTCACAGTGGTAATGGTTCAGGTTTGCATATAAAAAATATTGGAAGTGCTTCTCTATCAATGCCTTCTAAAATTCTTACTTTATCTAAAGTACTACATGTTCCTTCTATTATTAAAAATTTGCTTTCTTTGAGTAAATTTACACGTGATAATGATATTTATATGGAATTTCATCCAAGTTCATGCTTTGTGAAGGATCTCAAAATGGGGACTGTTCTACTTTAAGGATCAATTGAAGCTGGCCTCTATCGTTTCCATCCACCATCCGCATCTCCCTTTATTCATCTCAGTGAATGTGTATCTCAAGAAGTGTGGCATGACCGATTAAGGCATCCGTCGAAGAGAACTTTGGACTCTCTCTTTCGCAGTTCTGGTCTGCACCAACTTTCATCTATTTCACCAGTTTTGTGTGTCCCATCTCAGATGGGAAAATCACATAAATTGCCTTTCAAGTTGAATAAATCAAGGCAGTATCTCCATTCCAATTATTGCACTCTGATATTTGGGGCCCTTTTCCGTCACCATCTACACAAGGTTACAGTTATTATATTTTTTCTTGGATGATTACAGCAGATTTAAATGGATTTTTCCACTTGTACGTCGTTATAATGCAATTTTAGTATTCAAGCAATTCTATTATTATGCAACCAATGTCTTTAATTCCAAGATTCAAGTTTTTCAATCTGATGGTGCCAAGGAATATGAATATTTTGATCATTTTTTTTTAAAGAGAATGATATATCTCATCAGTATTCATGCCCACTCTACCAACCCTGCATTGACAGTAAATCATGAGATTGAATGTAAAGAAAGAATCAGATCTTCTATTCATTAAGGTAGAGGTTTGTGATTCGTTCATATTTTTCTATTACACATTATGAAGATTTATAAAAAAATCTACTTGTAATTCTATTTCTGATTCATTTTGTCAGAATTGAAAGGTAGACCACCCTCATAATATGTGGTGAAAAGTATAAAAAGAGTAATAATAAAGAATTTAAAATTAATTGAAAATAAATAATATACATGCATCTATGTAAAAGTCAAATCACCTAAAAGGAATCCAAACATTAATGGGAAATTTCACCCGTTCCCTGTCTGATGAGATGTTTATTAAATAATATACATGCATCTATGTAAAAGTCAAATCACCGCCAACACAGAGCTGTTCGACTTTGAGGCATATTAATATCCACATCCCCGACTTAATAAAATCCCTTTGTACCAAAAAAACAAAAAGTCAAATCACCTAAAATAATCCAAACATTAATGGGAATCAAGGAGATAAAAATTAAAAAAAAACCCTGATAACAAAACCGTAGTATTAGGGATACACGCATTGTCAAACCCTAGGGAGCAATTACAACACGTAAAGGAAAAGCATTTCACAGTTGATAACATTATTTCCTAATTGTGGGAATCCCCCAAATCCTTGCCTAACCTTGCCAGTAGATTTGCCCCAAAAAAAAAAAAAAAAAAAAACACACTTCTCTTTTTTAGGTAATTATTCTAATCTCCTTTATTTTTTTCCGGTAATTATTCTAATCTTCCTTTAAATTGCAAAAGGCGTGAAATATAAGCCTGCCCACATTGGGAAATGCTTCATAAGTGAATCTCCATGGAGACTTTATTGGACATATTCACAGAATCAAATAATCACCTTAAATATCGCTACATCAATGGATTGAGATCAAGATCGCATCTGGTACTTAAATGCCATTAAAAAGGCATGTGTAGTAGCAGAGTCTTTATCAAACACCAAGATGGAGATACAAATTCTTGATTTCTCTCTGGTTCCTTTAGGTCTCTGTTGCATGCTAGCTTACCATCTATGGCTTCTGCATCGAATCAAAGTTCATCCCACAAGCACTGTCATCGGCCTTAATGATATCAACAGACGTTTATGGGTTCGAACCATGATGGAGGTAGGTAATTAAGCTTTTACATTAATACTGTTCTTCACTTCTAAATTTGCATTCGTTTCTCATCATGGATACTATAGGATCCTTCCAAGACCGGCATTCTTGCAGTGCAGACACTGAGAAACAATATAATGGCATCAACAGTTTTGGCGTCTACATCAATCATGCTCAGCTCCGTTGTTGCTATAATCATGGCTAACACCAATGCTCGACCAACAGAAATGATAATTGGAACCCAGTCAAATTTAGGGTTTTGGGTCAAGTTCTTCTCCATCTTGGTCTGTTTTCTTTTGGCTTTCTTGTTTGATGTACAGTCCATAAGATATTACAGTCATGCAAGCATGCTGATCAACCTTCCTGTAAAGAAGATGATAAGCCCAGATGTGACGACAGAATATGTGGAGAGGATAGTTACTCGAGCGAGTTGCTTCTGGTCACTGGGCTTGCGAGCGTTTTACTTCTCTTTTCCACTATTCTTTTGGCTCTTTGGTCCTATACCAATGCTTATGTGTTGCCTTATGCTGGTTTCTATGCTTTATTTTCTGGACATAACTAATGACTTTGGAGATGTTGTCGGTGCTGGTAACGACCATGACGAGGAATCAGGGAGGAATCAGGGAATGATCGGTGGGCTCTTCAAATATTAAGTCTTGAAAGACGTGTTTGGATCATAATTCCACGTGTTTCATGTGTTTTTAGTGCTAGAGACTTTTTCTTTGGGTAAATTTTAGTGCTTGAGACTTGGGCATGCACTTGTTGCGTGTGTGAGTTTGTGTTCAACCCAAGTTGAATTGAATAGGGCATTTTTTCTTCCTCTTGTAAGAATTAAATACTTGGGTAGGCAAGAAAATTATGCTAGCTTTGATATTTCTGATGATCATGTTTGTTATGATGTTGCTCAATCCCTACACAACTAATGAGATTTGTGGATTTGACACTTTAGTTACATTGTTAGGGTAATTTTTATACATAATTTAGTTATATGGTCAGAAGATTTTAAGTTTTAATCATACTATGAGGTGTCGTTGTCTTTTGTCAATTGAGCCAACCCATTGAGGTTAACAAGGTTTTCTTAGTATGTACGTTAACTGTCTACTATCTTCGTGATAGTCAATGAACAAAAAAAAATTCTTGAGAATTACAACAAATTAAGGGTGAGAAAATTGTACCGTAATTGTCTCTAACACTCAAAGTAGCGGCCATCTATGGGTCACAATGAATTAGCGCCACGTGTTGAACAATAAATCTTAACTGTTGGTTGTTTCAATACTCTATCATCTGTTAATCCAGTTCAATTAAATTGGTTTGTCAATCCAAACATTGGATCGAAGCAACCCTCTACTCTTCATTCATTTATTTCGACTCACTAAAGAAAAAAAACTATGCCGAAATCCTCTTGTTGTTGTGGTGGTCGTACTATTAGTTCGGAGTTATTTAACTTGATATCCAAATTAGATTTTGACCATAACAAAAAGTTCTTGAATTAAATGGGGTCAAACATCAAATTTATGATTTAACAAAAACACTTAGACACATTGCAAAAAATCATCAATAACAATAAAACATATATTTAGCATCATAGATTAAAGGTACAAAGGAAGGTCCCCATATGTTACAACAACAACAACAATAAGCCTTGTCCCAACTAAATGGGGTCGGCTACATGGATTTTTGCCCTCCAATCAAGTTCTGTTCAAGGCCATGCTAGATACAAGACCTAATCTATACATATCATTTCCCACCACTTCTCCTAAGGTTATCTTAGGTCTCCCCCTAGCTCTTATAGTTCCTTCAATATGGATTATATCACATCTCCATACAGGGGCATTTATAGGTCTCCGTTGAACGTGGCCATGCCACCTCAAATGACTTTCTCGAAGCTTATCACTTATGGGAGCAACTCCCAGACCAACTCTAATATGATCATTTCTTATCTTATCCATCTTAGCATCCTCATTTCTGCTACACTGAGTTTATCTATATGATTCTTTTTAACAACCCAACACTCTGCACCGTACATCATAGCTGGTCGAACAACGGTCCTATAAAATTTTCCTTTAAGCTTTAATGGAATACGCCGATCGCATAAGACCCCGGACGCACCTCTCCACTTCATCCGCCCTATTTTAATTCTTTGGAAAACCTCATCCTCTAAATCACCTCTTTTCTTATGATTGAACCTAGGTACCTAAAACAATCACTCTAAGGAATCTCATTATCGTCAAGTATCACCACCTCATCATTTGCCCGATCATGACTAAAGTTACAAACTAGATATTTTGTCTTCGATCTACTAAGTTTAAGCCTTTTGATTCTAAAGCTACTCTATGATTCTAATTTGGTATTAATCCCCACTTGGGTCTCATCAATCAACACAATATCATCTGCAAAAAGCATACACCAGGTGACCTCATCTTGAATGTCTTTGGTTAATTCATCCATTATCAGTGCAATTAGATATGGGCTTAAAGTTAACCCTTGATGTAGCCAACTGTTATCGGGAATTCATTACTTTGTCCCCCCACTGTTCTAACACTAGTCTCCGAACCATCATACATATCCTTAACTACATCTACATATTTACTTGCAACGCTTCTTTTCTCTAGTACTTGCCAAATTAACGCTCTAGAAACTCTATCATAAGCTTTTTCTAGGTCAATAAATACCATATGAAGGTCTTTCCTACATTCTCTATACCTTTCCATAAGTCTCCTAATTAAGTAAATAGCCTCCGTTGTAGATCTTCCTGGCATAAACCCAAATTGGTTTTCCGTAACTGTAGTTAAGTGTCTCAAATGGGTTTCAATTATTCTTTCCCATAATTTCATCGTATGGCTCATCAATTTATTGCCCTTATAATTATTAAAACTTTGAATATCTCATTTATTTTTGTAAATTGGAACCACGACACTTCTCCTCCATTCATCTAGCATTTTCCCTGTGCTCATAATCTTATTAAACAACTTAGTCAATCAAACTAGTCTATGGGTTCTTAAGCTCTTCCATACTTCAATTGGGATTTCATCGAGACCTTGTGTCTTACTGAGTTTCATCCTCCTCAAAGCTTCTTTTACTTCGGACATCGAAATTCTACATATATAAGTTCGGACATTGGTGCCTTGGTGAAATGTGTAATCGTCCGAATCATAAGTGCTTGAAGAATGCTCATTTAGTAAACTAGAGAAATATGTTTTCCATATTTTCTTAATGTCCTCCTCACAAACTAAAACTTTACCATCTCCATTTTTAATGCATCTAACATGGTCAAGATTTCTACTCTTCCTATCCCTCATCTTAGCTATCTTACAATGTATCAATTCAAAGCATGAAGTGGTAGAGATTGTACTAAGAGTGAAAGGATGTTGAGCTTACTTAGCTAAAGGACAAATGGAGTAAACATAATTTTAATGAAATGAAAATATTCGGGTCCAAATGTTTAATATAACCGAAACTTTTGAAGAATGATGGCCTAAACGAATATGCCAAAGATCTGTGGCATGAGAACCAACAACAACAATGGGGAGATCCAACTCCAAAAAATAAAGACTTCTTATATGCCTTAGCCCATTCTTCTCCTTTGTGTAAAAGTCCTATATTGTATAATGTTTAGGATATAAATTAAGAAACAATTATGTTGTTGGATGAATTGCGAAATAATAACAAATTAAACCCAAAAGAAAGAACATGGAACACATTTATGAGGTTAAAGTGAGTGTGGGGCTACAATTCCCAATGTAGGTAACCAGAGCAAAACCATCATTTGGAAAACTACTCGAGGAATTAAATGCAACAATGACGACTCCAGCTAAGGGTGTCAAAACCTAACCCGAACTGAACCGGTCCGTATAGCCTGAACTGGCCCGAACCGAAGCTTAACGGGCTGAACAACCTCAACCCGCACTCGTTCGGGCTGGGCCAGGCCAGGCCGTGTGTGGCCCGCTAGCTCGAACCGTTTGGCCCGAAACTAGCCCAAACCCGAACCAACCTTTTAAACCTGTTATAAACCAAGTATCCATTTGTTTTCCTTAATTATTTTGCTTTGGAACATGCAAACAACAAGCCTGTCAAAGCTTTCACCATTTGGAAGATGGGCTTAGTAAATATTTAGCAAGTGTTATCATTTGAAAATATTTTAATGCTTTATTTTGATCCATTTTTACAACTGTCTATAAGGGGGAGGAGAATAAGCAGAGACAACCCATTAAAATTCATCAAAATGCCAACTTTCTTTTGTATATTAGTTTTATAATTTTTATTTTTTTGTAGAAAAAAAGTTTTTAGTTTTGAAAACCCAACACAAGATACTTGGAGAGAACTTAATACTTATATGTATTCACATGCTTTTGATAAATTCTACACATCAAGAACTCAAAACATACTGCTAGTAAACCCGAACTCAAACCCATTAGTAAACCAAATTCTAAACTGTTAGCCAAAACCGTTAGTCAGCTCGAACCCAACCCGCACCGGCCCGAAACTGTTATTTTCTTAATGGGATGTGTTTGGGTTGAGTGTTTTTCAGCCCGAAACCGGCCCAACCCGAACGGTTGATACCCTGTCTCCAATCAACAATGATAACAACAACGTTGTGGAAAAAGGGTATAGACGAGTTGAGCGTGAGTGATTAGTAAAGGATTGGTTGGATTGAATGATTTGATTGAAGAACCGGCTTAATTGGACTAGTTTAATAAAGGATAAAATATTCGAATATCGGATGATTAGGATTTACTATTTGCCACGTGGCACCCATTGGCCACTTTTGAGCCCTGCAAAGATTCAAACTTGAGAAAATTATTTTTTGATGATTTCATATAATTTTCTGTGTTTGTTATGACGTTGCCCAACTTCTCTACAGCTAACGATCGTTAGGTTTTCGTATAAGATGTATCTTGGCTGCTAGTATCCAACTCGTAGTCAATGAAAAATTTCAAGACTTAGGGTTTTTGTTTTCTTCTCTCTCTATAATTTGAAATGGAAAAGAAGATTGTTAATTAAATAGGTATAAATTCAAAGATAATTAAGGTTCTTTTTTGTATCAATTTTCATTCTTTATTATGCCGATTTAATTTAAAAAAAATAAGTACAAGAATTCATTATTCATCAAGAATGAAAAATGGTTTGATGAATTTTGTTAAAAATAAAAATGAAATAAAAAAATAAGTTTGGTATGTCAAATAAAAAATTGTTAGAAAATGATAGTGAGCAAATAAGAAAAGAGAAAAAAAATATAGTTATTTATAAAAGAATATGTATTGACTATTTTACCCTAATCTTAACTATAAAATTTTAAGTAAACTTTTGTATAAATAAAGAGAATGAAATTCTCACCATAATCCATAATAGAAGTCTATCGTGGATTTTGGAGGCTTTTCTATAATTGTAAGTAAAAATAAAACTAATAATAGATGCCAAATGATTTAAAATAACAAAAATTCTTATAATTGAGAATATAATTGATACAAAAAGGAGCCTAAAGCAGCAAAGGTAGTAGGGACCTTCCTACTACCCAAATATTAGTTTTCTTTTATTTTTTATGATCCTGGAGAAGTTCATTTAATCTTTGTATTATGGATTCGGGTTTTTATGAAACAAACTTTTTATTATAAAGTTGTCAACCGCTGCTAGAATATATAGAAGTTTCTTTCTTTTCAAGAAGAATGCTTTCCATATTTTTAATTTTATTTCATCTTTCTCTATAATTGGTAGTTTTTGTAAATTATTAGTCGCCCAAATGGTAGGTTTTAGTTTTGGGGCAGCCATATATATTTTTTTCTCACGTTTTTTAATTAGTAATTTTATATTAAGGAATGAGGACTATTACATATGCAACATGAAGAATCCAAATAAATAATAATAAAAATCTCACGAAGATTTTTGTCCATTATATCTTAATTTTTATTGGTATAAATAATAATAAAAATATAAAAAATTTTTTTTTATTTATAAGGAATAAATATTAAGAAAAATCTAAAATTTCCAAAAATATATTTTTAAATTAATTTAGATTTTAATAATATTTTAGTATCCATTATATTAAACCTTTTAAAGAGTAAATTATTAATAAAAAATTAAAATGCACTAGAATTGGTAACAAAATTATATAAATAAATTATTAAAAAAAATATTTAAATAAATTATGAATGAGGACTAAATTGTTGGAGTAAATTCTTTAAATATCTTTTAAAAATTATGAGTAGTAGTTACAAGATTTTCCCAAATTTTACTGATTTGATTTTCTAAAGGTCCTTTTGATTTCTTTTACTACTGGTTGCTGTACTTCCATTATATCTCTCTATCATACATTTAGGTGATCTTAATAAAAGAAATTCTAATGGAAATTCATGCAATTGCACCGAGAACTTACTGGTAAGTTTCCGTCCATCATTCCGAGGCCACCAAAGATTCATAGTCCAGTGCAGGTTAATCCGGCCTCGAAACAGTACCACTGGAGGATATTTCGGGGTTAGAGAAGAAAAATGAATGTCTAGAAGTTCATCTTGTGGGTTTGCAAAACTTATTGTTTACTTGTAGGAGGTTCGAGATCTGCTATGAAAGTGTTGGAATAAATGAAACAAAGATGAACAAGAACACAAACAGAGAGAAAACTGCAATCAGAAACCCAGAATTTCTTGACTAAACGAAACAATGATAATGGATCTTCTTCCACTCATTCACACGCACTTTTCTGTAGACTTCAGAATTACATATATAAGAAAAAACAGAAACTAACAGTCCTATATTACTGAAAAACTGAATAACAACTCAAGAGGACTCCTAACGTATTGATTTCCTAAAAAATAGCAACCACTTCCAGCACACTTCAAGTACTCGTTAAACTCCTATGAAACAGCAACGGCTTCCAAAGTGAGCCGTTGGTTAGTTTTGAATCAGTCCACCAACACCCCCTCTTGATTCAAACTCACATAGTCCAAGCCTAGCTCCTAGATGACTAAACTTTGAATATGGAAGAGCCTTGGTAAAAATGTCAGCTATCTGATCTTCAAAAGTACAGAACTTTAGAGAAACTTCATTTCCTGCAACCAACTACCTAATGAAATGATGTTTTATTTCAATATGTTTAGCCCTTCCATGGAATACTGGATTCTTTGTCATGGCTATTGCTGAACTACTGTCAGAAAAGATTTCAGTTGCTCCTGATTGTTTCATCCCCAAATCAGTCAACAACTTCTTCATCCAAATTGCTTCACATGCTGCTGCTGCCCCTGCCACATACTCTGCTTCACAAGAAGATAAAGCTACTGTAGTTTGTTTCTTAGATCTCCATGTCACCAATCCAGACCCAAGGCTAAAGCAAAAGCCTGTTGTACTCTTCCTATCATCTGCTGACATCCTGATCTAGCCCAGTCACTGTCAGAGTACCCCATCAACTTAAGCTCTCTTGCTTTACAGTACCATATCCCATAATTTAGAGTTCCTGCAACATATTTTAAAACTCTTTTTGCTGCTCCATAATGGTGTTTTGTAGGATTATGCATAAACCTAAAGATCAAGCTTACTGCAAAAACGATGTCAGGTTTGGTGTGACTTAAGTAGATAAGATCTCCAACCAGACTCCTGAATTGTTTTCCATTTGCAGCTTTTGTCCCATCTTCTTTCTGCAACTTCTCATTCGAATTCATTGGTGTATCAATTTCCTTGTTGTTGCTCACTGTATACTTCTTTAGCAAATCAGTAGCATATTTTCTCTGTGAGATGAAGATTCCATTACTGCACTGTTTCACTTCCATACCCAAAAAATAATGGAGTTTGCCTAGATCTGTCATCTCAAACCTCTCCATAATTTGAGTTTTGAAATCTACAAGTAGAGAATTATTAGTTCCCAAATAAATCATATCATCGACATACAAACAAACTAAGAGGAAGTCATCACTCCCACACTGTTTCACATATAATGTTGGCTCATTCTCACTTCTTTTGAACCCAAACTGTAGGAAATAAGTGTCTATCTTCAAGTACCAGGCTCTGGGTGCTTGTTTTAATCCATATAACGCCTTCTTGAGCTTGTAGACTTTATTTGGACTTCTCTGGTTTGTGAACCCTTCAGGTTGGATTACATACACCTCTTCACTTAGATCACCATTTAGAAATGCTGACTTGACATCAAACTGGTACATAACCAGCTCCAAATGTGCTGCAATTGAGAGTAGAATTCGAATGGTTTCAAATCTTGCTACTGGAGAAAAGGTTTCCTCAAAATCAATGCCTTGTTTTTGTGAATACCCTTTTCCACCAACCTTGCCTTGTATTTCTGTAATGTTCCATCTGAGTTGTATTTGGTCTTGAATACCCACTTCAAGCCAATTGCCTTTTTGTTTTGAGGTAGATCAACCAAATCCCATGTTTCATTCTTCTCTATAGTTGCAATCTCCTCTTCCATAGCATGCCTCCACTCCAACTTGTTTGCTGCCTCTTCATAGCTATAAGGGTCTGATGCATAGAAAGCAAGAGTGCATGACTCATAGATCTCCTTAAGAGATCTAGTTTTTCTAGGTGGTGTGTCATCATCATCCGAGTCACTGTTGGGAGAGTTGCTAGGTGTGTTTGAGCTGCTACTTGATTGATTGGAGCTTCTTGATGACGTTGTTGTTAAAGGGCTTTCAACTTGCACTTCATCTTCTTGGTTTTGACTTCCTTCTTCTTCTTCTGTCAAACGGACTACAGTTTGTTTGTCCTCCCATTTCCAACCTTCCTCTTCATTGAAGATTACATTTCTGCTTATGATAATTTTCCCATTCATAGGATTGTATATCCTATCTGCCTTTGATTGTGTGGAATACCCTATAAAAATGCACTTCATGGATTTCTCTCCAAGTTTATCTCTTTCATGAGAGTTAATATGCACATACACCACACATCCAAATACTTTCAAATGATTCACAGATGGTTTCTTACCATGCCATGCCTCAAATGGAGTTTTGTTTTGGACAGCCTTCGTAGGAGAAATATTCAGAAGATAAGCTGTTGTGGTTACTCCCTCAGCCCAAAACATATTAGGCAAACCCCTTGTTTTCATCATGCTTCTTGCCATTTCAACAATTGTTCTATTCTTTCTCTCTCGCAATGCCATTCTGCTCTGGAGTATAAGGAGCTGACAGTTCTCTATGAATTTCATGTTTCTCACAGTAACTGACGAACTCTGTGGATAAGAACTCCCCTCCTCTATCTGTTCAAAGTTTCTTCAAATTGCTGCCACTCTGCTTCTCCACCAAAGCCTTAAATTTGACAAACTTCTCAAATGCTTTTGACTTCAACCTCAAAAAATATACCCATATCATCCTACTATAATCATCAAAAAAAAGTAAAAAAATACTTACTTCCACCCAATGACTCTGTTCTCATTGGACCGCATAGATCAGCATGCACTAGCTCTAAAGGTGCTGAAGCTCTCCATGACTGCCCAACAGGAAATGTCCTCCGACTATGTTTGCCATATGCACAACCTTCACACACTTTAGTTGGTTCTTCAGTCTGTGGCAAACCACTCACCATATCTTTCTGGTTTAGCAACTTTAAACCTTTAGAATACAAATGACCATATTTAAGATGCCATAATTGTGATGTATCTTTAGACATTGCAACAAGAGCTTCCCCCTCTAGTTTGTTAAAAACAAGTGAAAACATATGATTTTCTGCCATACTAACCTTGGCTAATACATGGTTGGTGCTTTTCTCAGTAATTGTGCACATTGTTTCATTAAAAAATATAGAAAAACCACTAACCATTAGTTGCCCTACACTTAATCGGTTATGTACTAATTCTGGTGCATATAAAACATTAGAAATAAATTTCTTTTTGCCAGAATTAGTTCGTACCTCAACCGTACCTCTTCCTTCGACTTGGATCTGCTTGTTATTTCCAAGTCTTATCACCCTTCTTTGTGTCTCATCAAGATTCTTGAATATGGCTCTTGATCCTGTCATGTGATTTGAGCAGCCACTATCTATAAACCAAACAGTCTCCTCCTCTCTGTTATGTTCCACTCCAGCCATGAATAAAAAAATCCTCCTCTTCTTCATTTGTATCTTCAGCAAATTCTGCTTGATTGCTCCTGCAATCCCTTGCTAAATGTCCTGGTTTGTTACAGACATAACATCTTCTTTGCTCTACCCAACCTCTGCTTCGACCTCTGCCTCTATATCCTCCATGTGCCCTTCCTCTACTACTTCCTCATCTTTCTTGATTTGAATCTTTGACTTGTAGGAAGGCTCTTTCTTCATCTTTCTCTAATGATCTATTTAATCTACTCTCATGAGCTTGCAGGGATCCCATCAACTCATCAACAGTAAGAGTTGACAAATCTTTTGACTCTTCAATGGCAGCAACTACATGATCAAATCTTGAATTCAAACTCCTCAAAACCTTAGCTACAACAGTCTCATCAGAGATGGTTTCTCCATAAGACTTCATAAGGTTAACTATTGCCTTTGTTCTAGATAGGAAATCTTGGACCGTCTCATTTTTCTGCATAAACAAGGTCTCAAAATCTCTTCTCAAAGACTGAAGTTTTACAGTGATTACCTTAGATGACCCTTGGAACTCATTGTGCAGTATATTCCAAGCCTCCTTCGCACTCTCAGCTGCTGAAATTCTGGAAAAAATGGTTTCATGAAGATCTTGCTGAATAAAAAACAAAGCCTTTGCATCCTTTTTCTTATTCTCTCTCTCAGTCTTGCTTCATCATCCGTCCCATTGTATCCCTCATCCACTATTTCCCATAGATCCTGTGACTTGAAAAGTGTCTTCATTTTTTATCTTCCAAAAATCAAAATTTTCTCCTTTGAAGACATGGATCATCGACTGCTGTGATATGCTTCCCATTGTTGCCATTACTCCTCAAGTCAAGAGAACAACCTGGCTCGGATACCAAACTGTTGGAATAAATGAAACAAAGATGAACAAGAACACAAACAGAGAGAAAACTGCAATCAGAAACCCAGAATTTCTTGACTAAACGAAACAATGATAATGGATCTGCTTCCACTCATTCACACGCACTTTTCTGTAGACTTCAGAATTACATATATAAGAAAAAACAGAAACTAACAGTCCTATATTACTGAAAAACTGAATAACAACTCAAGAGGACTCCTAACGTATTGATTTCCTAAAAAATAGCAACCACTTCCAGCACACTCAAGTACTCGTTAAACTCCTATGAAACAGCAACGGCTTCCAAAGTGAGCCGTCGGTTAGTTTTGAATCAGTCCACCAACAGAAAGCACGCACAAAAGCAGGGAAAATCTCGCTCAAAAGCGGGAAAGGTCATGCACAAAAGCGGAGAGACATCAATTTTTCTCTTCCCAGAAATCACATTTCATCTTGTGGGTTTGCAAAACTTATTGTTTACTTGTAGAAGGTTCGAGATCTGCTATGAAAGCACGCACAAAAGCAGGGAAAATCTCGCTCAAAAGCGGGAAAGGTCATGCACAAAAGCGGAAGACAAGACATCAAATTTTCTCTTCCCAGAAATCACATTTCATCTTGTGGGTTTGCAAAACTTATTGTTTACTTGTAGAAGGCTCGAGATCTGCTATGAAAGCAGGCACAAAAGCAGGGAAAATCTCGCTCAAAAGCGGGAAAGGTCATGCACAGAAGCGGAAGACATCAATTTTTCTCTTCCCAGAAATCACATTAAAATCAATTTCGTAACATTCATATGTTTGTGGTTCCCACTCACTACACGAATGGACTGAGATCGAGATCGCATCTGGTACTAAAAGGCTTGAATCCTGAATATGCTCTTCTCCTCTTCATCTCCTGAGTCTCCAAAACAATTTATATATTTAGTTGCTACCAGCGTTAAGTTTCTAAGGAGATCTACTGCAAGCATCAAACACCAACATGGAGATACAAATCCTAGATTTCTTTCTGGTTCCTCTAGGTCTCTGTTTGATGATAGCTTACCAGATATGGCTTCTGCATCGAATCAAAACTCATCCCACGAGAACTGTCTTGGGCCTGAATGATATCAACAGACGTTTATGGGTGCGAACCATGATGGAGGTAATTAATTAATTAATTAAGCTGTTAGATCATTTGGTTTTATTTTATACTGTTTGATACCAATGTTGTTCTTCAGTTCTGAGTTTGCTTTCTGATCATGGATACCAGGATCCTTCCAAGAACAACATTCTTGCAGTTCAGACATTGAGAAACAACATGATGGCATCGACAGTTTTGGCATCTACATCAATCACGCTCTGTACTGTCGTTGTTATGATCATGGCCAGCGTCACTGCTAGACCAACAGTGATGATAATTGGAACCCAGTCTAATTTAGGGTTTTGGATCAAGTTCTTCTCCATTTTGGTCTGTTTTCTTTTGGCATTCTTGTTTAATGTACAATCCATAAGATATTACAGCCATGCAAGCATGTTGATCAACCTTCCGACGAAGAAGATGAAAAGCCCACATATGATGGCAGATTATGTGGAGACGGTAGTGACTCGAGGGAGTAGCTTCTGGTCACTGGGCTTGAGAGCTTTTTACTTCTCTTTTCCACTATTTGTATGGCTCTTCGGTCCTATACCTATGTTTTTCTGTTGTGTTGTTCTGGTTTCTATGCTATATTTTCTGGACGTAAATAATGACTTGGGAGATGTTGTTGCTGCTACCAACCACAATGACGTGGAGAAAGCAGGGAGCTAGTACTGTCTCGAAGTACGTGGATGTTTTTGTATCATAATTCCACGTGTTTCATGTGTTCTTTGTGCTTGACACTTGGCATGCACTTGTTGCCTGTGTGAGCTGGCTGTGTAATTAGGGTAAGAGAAAGAGAATTTAATATTCAACAACGGTTGAATTGAATTGTTGGGGTTTCCAACAAATTAAGAAGGGTAAGAAAACTACCAACTTTTGATGCTTTCATATAATATTTTTCCATGCATGTTTGTCATGATGTAGCCCGATCTCTTATATGTCCCATAGTTATTCAATTTAATAAACTATTTAATTATTGTCATTTTTATATTTTTGAGAGTTTTTTACGTGTAGATTTTCTTAAGGGCGGTTTAATTACAAGAGTTTGAAGATTTCAAATATCTTGATATTTTAAATTTCAAGATATTAAATCAATGGAGTCATAATTCATAAAATTAACGATTTGGTTAACCTGATCTGTGGAATTAAATATGTGGAATTTACGTGAAAAATTATTTGGTCGTGATTTTTGTGAATGCACAAATGTTTAAAATGATGAATTCGGGGATACAGTAATAATAAATTCAAAGTACAGGGGTAATAGTAATTATCCCAAAAAATTATTACATTAGACCACTCATTGTTTAAATTTTACAAGCACAACGTCATTACATTAGGCCCACTCACTGTTTAAATTTTTAGAAGCACAACGTCATAAGTGCAGTGCAAGTGGAAATTTAAAATGAGGTGGAGTTGCTGATCAAATTAGCAGAAACAGGAAAAGCAAGAAGCATGGCTGGAGTTCCGATTACGTCCTCTTGCCGCAAATCTTGATCGTCCATTTCAATTTTCAAATGTCAGTGGATATATGATCTCAACAGTCAGCACACATGCTGTGGTGGGTGGGTGAAAAGATGGGGCCTATGTGGGTGATTTTCAGGAGGGTGGCTAGATGCGAGGAAGTTAGGGGGCTGGTGCAAGCCTAGGGTATGGGTTTATGAAGTATTTTATTCATTTTATAAAGGACTCAACATTAGTTTATGCTCTACTAAAAGGACCCATACGTAAAAAACTCTATTTTTAATTTTCAATTCTTGGTTATTAGACTACCAGTTTTCAAATTGGATTACTAGTTTGTTAGAGAAAATTATTATTTAATATAATAGATTATCCGCAATTTGGCCAATTCCCTATCAATAATTGATGGGCTTAGGTTGACTTCAATTAATTAATTAAGGTGATCCCATTCATACTAAAAAACAAAATTATTTAATCACTTAGAAAATCATCACGCTAATTAAAAAAAAAAAAGAAAAACCAAATTATATTAGGAAACAATCATTCATAGAAGATATATGATTTTTTTTTCCTTTTCTTCTAAAAAGGAAAAGATACTACTAATTGAGACTTATTGAATTAGGACTAAAATTTCAATAAGAAGAACATCTTAAAGTTATAAAAAAAAATAGAGATAAATGATTAAAGATAATTGATACGGAAAGCTTAGAACCAAACGGGTATAACCCGAATATAACACCTTGTCATATTAGCCGGGTCACACCCGGTCCAAGCAGGACGAAACGTGATCGGGTCCAGGCCGAATGGGGCTCCACATTACGGTTAATCGGGAAGGATGCCGATCTTCTATAACCAAAAGCGCAACGTACGCCACAGATATAGCAATCATCCTTGTTATAGAAAGTCAACTCAGCAGCTGATTGAATGGGACCAACAACAAGGGAGCATGATCCGAGGAGAAACATCAGCCCTTGTTTGGCCAACTTACCAAATACATAAAAGGTAACACCCACACTATAAATGCACATATCTACCCCTCCGGTAAGCAACCAATACACTTTGAGCATAATCTTGTGTAGCTTTTGCACGAGACCTCATTCGGTTCATCATCTAACTTTGCCATCGGAGGCGGCTGCCCGGCACACAAGCCGGCCCGCATCTAACCTTTCTTGCAGGACTCATCGTCCCGGATACGAGAGGAGGCTCAGCCGGATCCAGAAGCATATTGATCCGCATCAGTTTGGCGCCGTCTGTGGGAACGACAAAATCTTCAAGTCATGGTGCGACGAACTAATGGACGTTCCCGACAAGAAAGTACGGGGGATGATCGAGTAATTCCCGAAGAAATGATTAATCCGTCGGTTCACGAAGAACAAGAGATACTTCCGGACAACATGGTTCTGGATGATCCAAATGAAGAGGGGACATCACGAGGACCCCGGGACCAAGCCATTATGGCAGATATGGACGAACTACGTAAAGGCATGCTTGAAATGCAAGGGGTATTACGTGGTTTAGTACATCAAATTGGGGTCGAACAAGGACCAAGGCGTAATACCCAGTCGGGAAGGCTAATGAAAGCCTTCAGGACGGTGCGAGGAGCCCGACATCCAAGGCGCATCCCGAGAACAAAAATTACTCGGGAACAAAGGGAAATACAACCTGATCGTAGCAAGCGCCAAACCACGCCTAATGGGACAAGGATCAGTGCTTTAGAACGCATTTCGTTGCCGCCTAAAACAGGGTCCTTGCCCCCCAGGTATAGTCGGGAACAGGTCGATGAGATCGTAGAGAAGGAAGAAGAAGGAGAAAGCCAACCCCAACCTTCAAGGTCGAGAATTTCGACCTCTCGGGCACCATCCCAAAGGAAGGAGACTACAAACCCTCGCTCAAAAAAGGAACGAGTCGAATCCGATGAGGAGGGTACAAGGCAGAACCGGCTGCGAAGGCGAGTGGCCGAGGTCGAGCGAAACCGGAAGATCGGGATCATGACGAGGATCTTGACGTAGTGGATCGGGAGCCGTTCTCGGACGAAATCATGAACATGCCTCTACCAAGGAATTTTATCATGCCGACCTTCACCCCTTTTGAAGGGAAAACAAATCCAAAGGAGCATATCAGCTACTTTAAATCGGTAATGACGGTGCTAGGTCGGGAGGATGAATTGCTCTGCAGAACTTTTCCAGCATCACTTAAGGGCCCGGCTATTAAATGGTTTAGTAGTCTACGACCGGCATCAATAAATAATTTCCGGGAGTTGGCCCAAAAATTCATAGCTCGGTTCCGAAGTGCAATCGGGAGTAAAAAGACGTCCGACAGCCTCTTTGGCATACGACAAGGCCGAAATGAGTCCATTCGGGATTATCTGAAAAGGTTTGATGAAGTTGCCATCGAGATCGAGGAGCTTGATGATCAAGTAGCATACAGTGCGCTTTGGAGTGGCATTACCCACCAAAGGCTTCTGGAAGTCTTGCTTACGGACAAACCAAGAACGTACGGCATGCTGTTACGCAGGTGTCAAAAGCAAGCCAGTGTCTATGAAGTGATAGACGCTCGGGTTAAGGCAGATTGGGACAGAAGATCAGATCGGGATAGAAGATCAGAACGTGAGGAAAAACCATCCCCAAGTGACAAGCATCAGAGGCCAAAAAGTCACTGGAAGCGTGAACAAGTAAACTATACTCCTTTAAACTCGAAGCCGTCAGAAATTCTGATGAATATTCGGGATAAAAAGGAGTTGAAATGGCCCGGGAAGATACGTGCACCTCCAGAGGATCGGGATATGACAAAATATTGCCGATTCCACCAAGATTACGGACACCATACGGATGCTTGTCGGAATCTGAAGTTTGAAATAGAGAAATTGATTCAACAAGGAAAGTTGGGTCAATATGTAAGGCAGTCGGGGAAGAGCCAAGCATATTCACCGGCGCCAAAGAAAAGAGGTCGATCCCCAAGTCCAAAAGAGCTTGACAAAAAAGCGGACAAAGGAAAAGAGAAGGTCGATCGGGAGGAAACACCTGTGTACGTCATTATGGGGGGACCAACTGTGGAGTCGATCAGAAAGGCAAAACAAAAGGCTCGGTTCGTGGGGGTTGTTCATTTGCCTAAGAAAAGGCAAAATCCAGTATGTCCCGAGCCTATAACCTTTACGGACGCTGACCTGGATGGTGTCACGTCACCACATGATGACGCGATTATCATCAAAGTCAAAATAGCAAACCGGGAGGTTCACCGAGTTCGGTGGACACGGGATCCTCTCGTCGACCTCATCTCGTATGATGCCTTCAGAAGATTAAAGTTGGCTGATGATTTGTTAACACCATCATCAACGCCACTGTATGGTTTCGCAGGATCATCCACAGTGGCAGAAGGAACGATCCATCTGGATCTCAAAGTTGGAGTGTCACCCCGAGATACTTTGGTTCGGGTAAACTTCATGGTGGTCCGGGAACTGTCGGCATATAACGTCATTCTGGGACGACCAACATTGAACGCACTTGAAGCAGTGGTGTCCCCCAGGCACATGAAGTTAAAGTTCCCGACCGAATCCGGAGTCGGGGAGTGTTGCTCAGATCAATCGGCTTCCCGACAATGTTATACAAACTACTTGAAGGAAAAGCGTAAGCCAGAAAGTTCGGGAACGGCCATGAACGTCGAGGTTCGGGATGATCGTGATGAAGAAAGCATGCAACGGGCGGAACCCGTGGAAAAGCTGGAAAGGATCCAACTTAGTCAATCCTTTCCTGACCGAGGAACGTTTATTGGCTCAGAGCAGCCAGACGATTTCAAGAAGGAACTTACTCGGTTCTTGTGTGATAATGCGAATATCTTCGCATGGTCAGCAAATGATATGCCCGGGATAGACAGACGAGTAGCAGAGCACAAACTCTGGATACAGAAGGATGCTACCCCGGTCATCCAAAGACGAAGAAATTTTGCGATTGAAAAGCATGAGGCAATCAGGGTTGAAGTAGAAAAATTGGAGAGGTCGGGTTTCATAGAACCAATCGAATGCCCGACCTGGCTTGCCAATGTAGTTATGGTAAAGAAAGCAAATGGGAAATGGAGAATGTGTACCGACTACACTGACCTGAACAAAGCTTGCCCTAAGGATTGCTACCCACTCCCGAGGATTGATCTTCTGATCGATGCCACTGCTGGTCATGAAGTCCTTAGTTTCATGGACGCATACTCGGGATATAACCAGATCTTAATGAGTCGGGAGGACGAGAAACACACTTCCTTTATGACTGATCGGGAGAGTTATTACTACCGAGTAATGCCGTTCGGGTTAAAAAATGCAGGGGCAACTTATCAGAGAGCTGTCAATAGGATTTTTCAAAGGCAAATCGGGCGGAACATGGAGGTATATGTAGACGACATGCTTGTAAAAAGCTTGGTTCGGGCAGGACATTTGGCTGACTTGGAAGAGACATTTGATGTTCTTAGGACATACCGAATGCGCCTGAACCCTGAAAAATGCGCCTTCGGGGTTTCCTCGGGAAAGTTTCTTGGGTTCATGGTTTCCCAGAGAGGAATCGAGGCTAATCCGGAAAAGATTCAAGCACTGATCAAAATGACACCACCAGCTACCATAAAAGAAATCTAGTGTTTAACCGGGAGGGTGGCCGCTTTGAATCGGTTCATATCCCGGGCTGGGGAAAAATGTAACACGTTCTTCAAAGCCTTAAAGACTATGTCAAGTTCGGGAACAGTCACTTGGACACCAGAATGCCAACAGGCCTTCGATCATCTTGTAACATATCTCTGGACAACACCTGTTTTGGCTCGACCTCTGTCTGGAGAAGCTCTTACGATTTATCCGGCAATCTCGCCAAACGTCGGTGCGATTTTGGTTCGGGGTGATACCGTTCAGAATCCAATCTATTATGTGAGCCATGTGCTTATAGATGCTGAGAAACGGTACCCGGACGTTGATAAGCAAGCGTTGGCACTTCTCGTGGCATCACGAAAACTAAGGCCCTACTTCCAGTCGCACCCGATAATAGTCCCGACTAACTTCCCATTAAAGAAAATACTCCAAAGGCCTGATGTAGCAGGGAGGATGGTCGGGTGGTCTGTGGAACTTAGCGAGTACCAGATTGAGTTTAGGCCAAGGACAGCCATAAAAGCCCAGGTGTTGGCCGACTTTGTTGTCGAAAGCACTATACCGCAGAAAAATGACCAAATGCCGACGGATGGAGAATCCGAGTTGTGGATTCTACATGTTGATGGTTCGAGCAGTGTTTCAGGATCGGGAGCAGGATTGACCCTCTGTAGTCCCGAGAACTTTACCATTAGCTATGCAATAAGATTCAAATTCCCAGCCTCAAACAATAAAGCAGAGTATGAGGCTGTCATAGCAGGCTTGCGAGTGGCCCGAGCCCTCAGGGTTCGGGAACTGGAAGTAAGAAGTGATTCTCAATTGGTTGTCAACCAAATCAGGGGGGAGTATGAAGCAAAGGATGAAAGAATGGCTAAATATTTGGTCAAGGTTGGACAGTTTCAAACCTTCTTTGAACGGGTAACATACCGACAGATACCAAGAAAGGAGAATGAAAATGCAGATGAACTTTCCCGACTGTCAATGGCAAGTTACAAAAACTTGGACTCGGCGGTTTACATTGAAGAATTAAATAGCCCGAGTATCCAAGAACTGGAAACCTTTGAGATCAGCAAGGAACCAGACTGGACCACACCTCTGATTACGTATATTCGGGATGACATTCTCCCGACTGATCCAAAAGAAGCAAAAAGAGTTCGGAATCAAGCCGCTCGGTTCACCATGGTCGGGGAACACCTGTATAGGAGGTCCTTCACGAATCCCCTCTTAAGATGTGTTGGGCCATCCCGAGCGAGTTACGCCCTAGCTGAAATCCACGAAGGCATATGTGGTGCACATATGGGCGGGAAGGCGCTGGCACAAAAAGTATTAAGGTCGGGAATATTCTGGCCTACGGTACAAAAGGACGCGATTGAATATGTCCGTAAGTGCGAACGATGCCAGAAACACGCTAATGTCCCAAAGTTACCAGCGGTCCCCATGATATCCGTCTCCAACCCGACGCCATTTGCGATGTGGGGAATGGACCTTGTTGGGAAACTACCGAAAGCTCCTAAGAATCGGGAGTACATGGTGGTTGCAATAGATTACTTCACAAAGTGGGTCGAGGCTGAGCCATTATCTTCCATCACGGAGAAACAGATGGAAAAGTTTTTTCAAGAGAAGATAATATATAGGTTCGGGATACCCCGGATATTAGTGACGGACAATGGCAAACAATTTGAAGGCGCCGGGTTCAAATCCTTTTGTATGAGGTACCATATCGAACATCGATTCGCTTCGGTTGCCTACCCCCAGAGCAATGGGCAAGTTGAGGTCACCAACAGGACACTTCTTGATGGGATCAAAAAAAGGTTGGAAGATAACCGGGCAATGTGGGTCGAGGAACTCCCGAGCGTCCTCTGGTCATACAGAACTACGGTGCGAACCCCAACTGGCGAAACCCCTTTTTGTTTAGCTTATGGGACTGAAGCCCTAGCTCCCGTGGAAGTATTGGCTGGATCATTGCGTTATGATACGTTTAATGAACAACAAAATGATCAAGGGCTCAGGGAGAATTTAGATCTTTTGCAGGAATCCCGGACAAAAGCACAACAGAAAAATCTATTGTATTAAAGGAGAGCGGCACAACACTACAACTCTCGGGTGAATAACCGAAGATATAGATCGGGGGATTTGGTTTTAAGACGAACAGGGGCTTCAGACCCAAGAAATCAAGGAAAGCTAGCTCCAACATGGGAGGGGCCTTACCTGGTGGAAAAAGAAACAAGGCCGGGATCATATCGACTGAAGAGAATAGAAGACGGAAGCCCGATTGATCGTTCATGGCATTCCACAAATTTGAAGAAGTTCTACCAATAACCACTATAGACATTGGGTCAACTCCGTTTGTGACTTCACATTTTACCAGATCAAATCTTTCTAAGGAAGATACGATAAATTCGGGTTCATTCCCACTTGATCAACTCTGGTTGGAACATGCATCTTTTCTCAAAGATACCATTCACTCGGGTTAATTCCCGTTTGATTAATTACTCCTTTTTTAAGGAAAATTGCATCTTTTCTCAAAGATACCATTCACTCGGGTTCATTCCCGTTTGATTAATTACTCCTTTTTTAAGGAAAATTGCATCTTTTCTCAAAGATACCATTCACTCGGGTTCATTCCCGTTTGATTAATTACTCATTTGTTAAGGAAAATAGCATCTTTTCTCAAAGATACCATTCACTCGGGTTCATTCCCGTTTGATTAATTACTCCTTTGTTAAGGAAAATAGCATCTTTTCTCAAAGATACCATTCACTCGGGTTCATTCCCGTTTGATTAATTACTCCTTTTTTAAGGAAAATTGCATCTTTTCTCAAAGATACCATTCACTCGGGTTCATTCCCGTTTGATTAATTACTCCTTTGTTAAGGAAAATAGCATCTTTTCTCAAAGATACCATTCACTCGGGTTCATTCCCGTTTGATTAATTACTCCTTTTTTAAGGAAATAGTATCTTTTCTCAAAGATACCATTCACTCGGGTTCATTCCCGTTTGATTAATTATTCCTTTTTTGAGGGAATTTACATCTTTCCTTAAAGATACCATTCGTATGTATGCTTATACAAATCACTCGGGCTTATCTCGATAACCCCCAAGAGAAACTTGTTTGGTAGCTTATGAACAACAAAAATGGAAAAAAGACTTGTTTGGTAGCTCATGAACAACAAAAATGGAGAAAAAAACTTGATTCATTCAAAAAAGATTACAGTATTCAGCATCAATTTTCACTGAAGGACTCCCGGGAAGGTCTTCTTCAGCAGCTGGTTCAGTCGCACCCTCTAGGGACTCCAGCATGCCTACAGTATTGGCAGGGGAACCTTGGGTCTCTCCCTCGCCCCGATCATGCTCTTCTGGCAGCTCACTATCTTCTTCCCGAGCTATTGTTCCTTCATCTTCACCTTCCTCTCTTACTTCGTCTTCAGGAGAGGGTTGGGGGAGAGGGTCAATATAGTCCATAGCATCGGGAAAAGGGAAATCCTCAAGCTCGGGAAGGTCTTTGGGACGTGGGCGTCCGAGTTCATCGTAGATCAGAGGGTCCAGCAGCTTCTCCAACTCTCGGGGACGAGGAAGGTCGGTCTGCTGTAGAGCCTTCTTAAAGGCAACTCGCATACCCCTCTTAAAGGCGGGAGTAGCGACAGCCAGAGTAAGATTCTTGAATTCTGGAGTCATGAAGTATTCCTCCAGCACACCTCGTCTTGAGGCTCCCGAGGACTCCAGCTCTTTCAATTTGTCTCTTAGTTGGGCATTCTCATTCTTCTCCGCCAATAAGAGGGCTTCAGACGCCCTTAAATCTTCAGACACCTTCCCGACTTTCTCTTCCAGGTCACTGACCTTCCCTTTGTACTTGCTTTTACTTTTGGAAAGGACATCCCTTTCCTTCTTCAGCTTGGCCGCCTTCTCTTCGGCGTCCTTCAGTTTCTTCTCCGCATCTTCCTTGGCAGTAATAGCAGTGCGGGCCCGAACGTTCGACTCCCCGTGGAGCTGTTCGGCCAGCGCTAACTGCTTTGCTTGGTCCCGAGCCCTACGAAGAGACTCAGAAAAAATGTGCACAACACCAGCAACGTATCTGAAAAAAAAGATTACCCGGGTAAGAAGATTGATAATAGTGATTCGGGAGAAAAAGGAAGAAAGACAGGTACCTGAATCCTTCATTAAAAAACTCCCTATTCGGGAGGTTGCACAGATATGTTGCATCCGCATCATTAGTGGCCTCATTTAGCCACTGTTCAGCATACTCCGAGTCACTGAAAACGGAGTTAAAACCAAGGTCACCACCCGAAGAAGAGGGGGCAACCTCCCGAGCTGGTTCGTTGATACGAACCCTTTTCGAGAGACGAGGAACGCCGTCTCCTTTACGCTTCTCAGCTCCCGAGGAAGGAGCCTTCTTCTTTAGACTCTGGTCCGGAGATGGCCTGGGAGGAGGGGCTATCGCCTTGGCAGCCGCAGGAACTTGAGCGGGGGCTTTTTTGAGTACTCCCGAAGGAGTCTTGCTTGTAGGCACAGGTTTCCGTCTCCTTGCCTCGTCCATGTTCCCGAGCGCCATTGCCAGAAGATCATCTTCAGAGATATCTTGACTCACTGAAAAACGAAGAATACGTATCAGGTCAGCACAACATAGATGACACAAAAACAATAAAAAGAGACTTACTCGGGGAGAAACCCCATAGCTGAAGAACTGACTCGTACTCCATGGAGTACCCATGGACTGCGAGCTCGTCATCGTCTACCGAGTTTATTATATCAATATAGTTTTCCTCCTCGGGATGAAGGGCGACAGGAATATTCAGACGGTCAATCTTCCCCTTGGGGACTTCTTGGAACTGAGTACGGAAAGGCTCGGGAGAAGGTGGTTTAAAGAAAAGGTAAAACTCCCGCCACTTCTTGGTGGTAGACGGGAGGGAATCCTTTAAGATAAAGTTCCCTTGAGACGGGGAAATTCTCTTGGATAAGAAAAACCAACCGCGTTGGCTGTGAGGATGAAGGGAGTAGTAATGGTGGAATAAGCCGAAAGTCGGGAAGACTCCTATTGACTTACAAAAACCGACGAACCCGATCATAATCCTCCAGCTGTTGGGGCTCAGGTTAGAAGGGCTGAGTTTATAATGGTCAAGCACGTCTATGAAAAGATCATGCAACGGGAGACGTAACCCCCCGATAAAAGCATCGTAATACAAGGGATAGAACCCCTCGGGAGGACTGTTCACTCTTTGGCTATCGGTCGGGATGATAACCTGATATCCCTCAGGAATACCAAAACTACCTAAGAATCTATCAAGATCCTCGGGGAACAGGGAGCAGAGATAGAATTCAGGTCCCGAGGAATTCTGGACAAAATTAATGTGCCAGGGAGTTAAGGGTTCGGCTCGAAGGATTTCTAAGGCTGCGGAATCGAGTTTCTTACAATCAGGTTTACGGGGAATGGCCCCCCGAAAACCGCTAGGACGTTGAAAGGGCGGTTGAGGGGGAGCTTTCGATCTAGATATCCGGGAGGTAGATGGGACATCAGTCCGAAGGAAGGCTTGGGAAGATACAGCAGGGGGATCCCGGGAAGTGGCCGTAGACTCAGGTCTTAGGGCACTCTGAGCGGAAGGAGTGGCAGAATCAGAAACAGGAGCAGGGTTTGAATTGAAACTTTGATCGGGATCCTCCCGGGAATCTACACTTGGAATAGTTTCGACCTCGGCCTCTTCCTCGGCCTCTTCCTCTGCCTCTACCCCGGTTTCTACTTCCCCTCCCACTTCATCGGGTACGAGGGACGAAGTCAAGGCTTGCATCGCCTGCCTCTCTTTGTCCTTACGGAACATCTCTTGGATCTCATCATAGAGTCGGGGATCGTCGTCCTGGGTTGAGCAGCTATTAGATTTGGATTTCTCCTCATCAGAAGATTGCTCGTGGAGTTCTTTCAGGCGATCCCCGGTCAGATTGTACTTTTTTGTTTGATCGCTATCACCCTCACTGGCATAACCCTCGGCTCGACGACGTCTATCACGGTAGATGGGAACAGGAACCTTGTTCTGATGCCTAAACCCTCTCAAGCTTACTTTTGGCTTCTTCGGGCCTTATATCTCCTCGGGGCCATAAGGAAAAGGAAACTTACTGATTAAAAGCAGGGAAGGCTTGAGGAGCTTCAGAAGTCAGTCGGGAGCGTCGCTAAGTCGAGAGCAAAGAAAACGGTGGGAAGAAAATGAAGGGAAAGGCCTCTATTTATATTGCCGGAAGAGGCGTTACACTTCCTGATCAGACGGTTACGACTCTTGACGATCAACGGTTACAAAGTGAAGGCGGTTCGCCTCCCCCGAGGCTCTCATTATGAGCCTACGCCTAGCCACCTGACGTGTCAATCCCAGGTTGGGCGAAGTCCTGAGGACAGCCGTTACAAAAAACGGCTGATCACTTTAGTGCGCAGGCATTTAATGCGCCCATTAAAGGGTATTCCTGGAATATCCCGAGGAAAGGGAGTTCGTGGAATCTCCCGAGGCACAACTCACTCCAAACCACTTAGCTATCCCGAACATCGCAAGCAATGATCGGGATAGGGGGCTTATGATACGGAAAGCTTAGAACCAAACGGGTATAACCCGAATATAACACCTTGTCATATTAGCCGAGTCGCACCCGGTCCAAGCAGGACGAAACGTGATCGGGTCCAGGCCGAATGGGGCTCCACATTACGGTTAATCGGGAAGGATGCCGATCTTCTATAACCAAAAGCGCAACGTACGCCACAGATATAGCAATCATCCTTGTTATAGAAAGTCAACTCAGCAGCTGATTGAATGGGACCAACAACAAGGGAGCATGATCCGAGGAGAAACATCAGCCCTTGTTTGGCCAACTTACCAAATACATAAAAGGTAACACCCACACTATAAATGCACATATCTACCCCTCCGGTAAGCAACCAATACACTTTGAGCATAATCTTGTGTAGCTTTTGCACGAGACCTCATTCGGTTCATCATCTAACTTTGCCATCGGAGGCGGCTGCCCGGCACACAAGCCGGCCCGCATCTAACCTTTCTTGCAGGACTCATCGTCCCGGATACGAGAGGAGGCTCAGCCGGATCCAGAAGCATATTGATCCGCATCAATAATACTATAAAGTCACAAGATATAAAGGAAAATTTATGAATAATGAATTATCTAACAATCCACTTAACAAAATTTTCTAATGGAGTGTACCATTGTACCATTTTAGGAGACATTTTGGAGTATCTCTGCTATTTTAATATATTTTTGGGGTGTAAGACAAATTTTGTTTTGGTGATTACCGTGATTTTATTGGGCATGATAAGAATGGTTTTTCATCCTCTGCCTCTAGCTGTCTTATTTTTAAATTATTTCCATTTGTGTGAGACATAAATTTACCAGCTGTGGTCCTTTTTCTCTTCCATCCTCTGCAATCGATTATCGCAACTGAATGCAGCATTGATGATTGAGCTCCATAGACGATCCAAGCTTCTTAATAAACGACCTAAAAACAACAAAACTTAGTTTTCACTGTCGTTTTCATTCTCATTTCAGATTGACCGTTCAAAAGTGAATCCTCACTCCATCTTAAGATTTCTAAATAGAAAAACCCAGGAATATACATAGTTTGGCTAAACCACATAAATTTCGGTTTGCTGGCTTTTACTTTTTGATATGTTAGGCTTAGGTTGTAATTGAGGTTTTTCCTTTCAATAAAGTAACTCACTTCCTAAAAATAAGAAAAAACATAAATGGGTGCCTATTCTTAACTGATTTCAGATTGACTCTTCCGATTTCGAAACATCAAACAAGGACTCTATTAGCTCAATTCTGTACTTCTGTTTTCATTCTAATTCCTGATTTTAGATTAACCTAACACTTCCGTTTTCGTTCTGAATTCATGGGCGAGGAAGAGCCATCCTTTTGGAAGACAAGAGCTTATGACTGAAGGGAGACACCCCAAAATAAATTTACACAGTGGTACACTCCCTTAACAAATTATGTTAAGTCAAGGTTAAAGAATCTCATAATTCCTAAATTGCCTTTAATGTTTCGTCCCTAAAAGGATTTGCCAATAGCTGAGGTAGAGGGACAAGTACGTAGCATAGAGAATGATGAATTTTGGGTGTCGTCTTGCAACCCCAACACCATATCATCTTCCATACCGACGTTTGAAGATTATGTTTACTTTTATTAATTCCAAGGTAATTGAACATTGTATTTACCAAATAAAAAAAAATAATAAAGAACTAAACTTTGTCGCTGATTCCTTAGCTCAGAGTGTTCTGTTGCTAACATATGCGATATTGTGGCTTCACATCTAAATATCCTAGAGACTATGCTTCACAACAGAAATCTCTTCGCCTAATGTTAAATCTGAGACTTCTTAGAGTAGAAATCCATAAGGTTTTCATTAAACTGTAAATTTGCTCAATCTCAAGAAAGAAAAGAAAAAGGAAAAGGAAAAATTCTCTACAAAATTATACAAGGAAACAAAAGACGGAAGTTGAAGATTGCGTACAAGCATATCAAGAAACAAATAATTAAAGAAGACAGTATAAACCTCTTTAATCCTACTAAATAAATCTTGGAATCTCAACCTTCCTAGCTTCACTGCAATACATATCCTTGGACTTGAGAACAAAGAAAGTAGTTGCTAAAGCATCTACGTAGCAATTGTCTTTGTCATGCTTGGTCTGTTCGAAAAACACGCTGACCAAAGCATTCTCTTGGAATGTATTGGAGACTCTTTATTCTTCCAATAAAACAATATTCTTTGAATGTTAAAGCTACAACTGTATTAGTACTATCAATACCTTCTGTATTCCATTGCATATCCATATAACCACCAGTTTCCTGTATTTGCGGTAATACAACTCCTCGTCGTTCTTGGATATCCATTGCATGCTTATTCCAATCGAATTGCACGAAGCTAAAACAACCAGTCACTCTCAGACCCGGCTGATAATAGTAAAGTGAATTATCACTTGTAACCCATGGTCCTGAACTCTCGGCACAAATAAAATCAAGCATGATATATATGCCATTCGAGTTAACATAAGTCCCATTTATCCTACGAAGAAACTCAAAAATGTCGCTCAAGTCACCTAGAACCCGAGAAGGGGAAAATTTGGCAAGTTGTGGACCTTCCATCGACTTCTTCATTAGTGCTGTTTTAAGATCTTCAAGTTGCCTTTGCGATTCACTCACCTGATAGTTCTTCTTTGCCAATTCAGCTTCAGTTTCATATAGGCGGCTTTGTGATTCCATCACCTCTTTCTTCATCACAGTAATCTTGTCCGTCAGTTCTGTTTTGATACTGTCGAGTTGCTTTCGTGATTCATTCAACTCATCGTTCTTCTGTTCCAATTCAGCTTTGGAATTATCCAGGAGGCTTTGCAATTCCATCATTTCTTTCCACTTTGGCAAGGGTGGGTTTGGGAAACCAAAAGGACGCAAAGGAACTACTTTGTCGAGAAGAAAGTAATGAAAAGCTTCAACCCTTCTTTCTCTTCCCAGGACAGCAACAATAACTCTCCCTTTATGGTTAACCCAATAGCCACTCTCAGACAAGAAGTTTTTGGAATTATCACCTTTCGGTCCATCATAGAGAAAGTTTAATCTTCGCTCCACTGGTAATGATTCACAAGATGAAGGTGCAAAACTTAGGTTGAATGAGAGGACCTCTAACTCCCCATCCACAAATAATTTATCATCCCTCGACCAATAGTTACTCATAGTTCTTAATTAGTTACGTACCTAATCAAATGAAAAACTGGGGGGGGGGGGGAATCAATCTTTCACTATATTCAATATATAGTAAATAGGGTTAGAAATGTTAACTAAAATTGATACCTTCGGCGAGATTTGCTTTGTCCGTGACAGCAAGAATAGTGAAGATCAAAATCTGCAAGATCAGCTAAAGATCTTAGTGACAACAAAATCAAAACAATTGATAGACCTCCTGAACATCACCCGCTGAAGCTAGATTTGTGGTTCTCCTCTTATTTAACTCACAAAAATCCTCAACTCCAATTTTCTTATTGTCTCTTCCCTCGCTCTCACTCTCAGAGAAGATAATCAAAAGAAAATTCCAAGTCAAACATATGAAGTCTTCTATAAAAATGATAAAAGGGTTAGAAATATTAACTAAAATTGATGCAATATACATGCCTTTGTCCGAGACAGCTAGAATAGTGAAGATCAAAATCTGAATGCAATATACATGCCTTTAGGGAGATCAGCATGCTTTGTTCGTGACAGCAAGAATAGTGGAAATTAAATCAAAATCTGAATGCAATATACATACCTTAAGAAAAACGAAAAACCAACCATAAAAGCTTGACTTGGAATATTCTTTTAAACTTATTTTCTTTACATATATAACCCATTATTATTATTGGGGTGAAAATAGTGACTACTCAGTATTATGTTGAAAATTACATGTTATCATTTGGACAGTGAAATGATATTATTAATTTAACTCAGCAAATGACATATACTTCAATTCAATTGTAAATTTAAAAGTTAAATTACTCAAATGCCCTTCAGAGGATAAATTACATAACTATTCCCATGGTTATTCACTCACCCTCTTCACTCACCTCCATCGATCAGCGTCTCCTCCACCTCCGG